>NW_026068004.1:1055893-1103316 GCF_014885135.2 Alexandromys fortis
AGCACTGGGGGGGCAGAGGCAGGTGGATCTCTGTGAGTTCGAGACCAGCCTGGTCTACAGAGCTAGTTCCAGGACAGGCTCCAAAGCCACAGAGAAACCCTGTCTCGAAAAACCAAAAAAAAAAAAATAATAATAATAATTAATTAATTAATTAAGAACAAAGGTGTCCACTGCTATAGAGGATATAGGACTCCATCCTGGACTTTGTATTATCTTTGACACATCATCTTTATTGATCATAACTGAGCTTCAAAACTTCCCCATGTACACTGAGAAAGAAAGTCCAGAATAATTCCCGGGAAGCTGATACAGTATTTAAGAAATTTGACCAAGCTAGCATTCCAGAGCACAGACTAAAGAAACCCTGACACCATGTCAGTACTTGAAGAAGTAAAAATCATTGCTTTTGTTAAAACTCTGTAGTCCAGCAGTGGTGGCGCACGCCTTTAATCTCAGCACTTGGGAGGCAGAGGCAGGCTGAATCTCTGAGTTCAAGGCCAGCCTGGTCTACAGAGCTAGTTCTAGGACAGCCAAGACTACACAGAGAAACCCTGTCTCAAAAAGAATGGAAAGAAGGAAGGGAGGGAGGGAGGGAGGGAGGAAGAAAATCTGTAAGCGTTCTTACAAAATATTTTCCCTTCTGTGTATGTATGTGTGTTAGAATATGTCTTGGTTGGCCTGCACATGTGCTCTTGTGGGGAAAGCAGAGGTCAACCTCAGGTGTCTTTCCCCAAGAGCTATTCACCTTGATTTGATATTTTGAGTTAGGATCTCCTCACACTGGAACCTAGGAGGCTTGACTATAGATTAGGTTGACTGGCCAGCTAGCCCCAGGGATTCTCCTGTTTACCTTTTCAAGGACTAGGATTTCTCCCCAGCCCCTTCCTCCACCTTTTTTTTTTTTTTTTTAAAGACAGGATTCCAGGTAGCCCAGGTTCACTCCTGCGTAGTCAAGGATGCCTTTGAACTCAAATTCTGATCCTCCTCCCTCCCCCTCCTGATGCTGGGACCACAGGCTTGCACCACCACACCCACCACCACACCTATTGAAATGACTTTCACTTCTTTCACTTATTTAAGTATCTGTTTGTCTTTAGTTTGGTGTTTTGAGACTGGGTCTCTCTACTTAGCCTTGCCTGGCCTGGAACCATGTAAACCTGGCTAGCCACAAACTCAACAGAGATCCTCCTGCCTTTGCCTTAAGAGTGCTGGGCACCCATTTGTGAAATGTCTTTTAAATAAGGGCCCATCGCAATAAACATACGTCCCAGCGTGCACAGGACTACGGATTCCTCAGGCTGTGTCTGTCAGTGCTAAAACTGGAGCCATTGTGGACAAACCTAGAATGCGCCAGGTGGTGGTGGTGCACGCCTTTAATCCCAGCACTCAGGAGGCAGAGGCAGGCAGATCTCTGTGAGTTCGAGACCAGCCTGGTCTACAAGAGCTAGTTCCAGGACAGGCTCCAAAACCACAGAGAAACCCAGTCTTGAAAAACAAAAACAAACAAACAAACAAAAAAACCTAGAATGCCTGTCCGCCCTTCCCTGGAATATCTTTCTCAGACTAATTGAGGGAGGGGAAGTGTTGACGGGTTGTCCTATGCCTAGGGCCATGGCTCCTAATCCTACCTTCACTCAGAATTATCTAAGGTCTTCTTCGTCTGGGTTCACCTCTGCTCAGTGGAAATCTTTGGAGACAGGATCACATGGGATTTATTTTTTTTTTACAGTCCCACAATGTAGCCCCAGCTAGCCTAGAATGGAATGCCTCTTTATGTAGACAAGGCTAGCTCCAAGTGCTGGGATTAAAGCTGATCACCCCATACAGTTTATTTTTATTAACTGTGTGGTTAGGGGCAGATATGTGCACAGGAGTGTAGGCTCCTAGGCGGCCAGATGCACGGAATCCCCTGGAGGTAGAATTGCCAGAGGTTGTGAGGTTCCTGGTGCAGGGTCTGGGAACTGAATTCATTTGGTGTGTAGCTCTGCTTCTGGCTAACTGTTCTTATGACCTGAACTATGTCATAAGAACAGGACATGGAATTTTGTGCTTAGAAGCTCACCCCGAGAGAGACTTAGTGCTACACTGGAATCCTGAATACCCAGTGTAGTCGTCAGCCAACTAATAAAGACCCCCTGTCCAAGCAGTCTTCTCCCCACAGCAAAACCAGGGGGTGGGAGGAGAGATAGAGCCTTGGCAGCAGCTCCTGCCTAGAGGTTTGTTTTCAAGGCTGAGAAAGTAGCTCAAAGTGTGAAGTGCTCCCTGGCTGAATCAGGCACAGGCATGATGGTACACACCTGTGAACCCAGCACTCAGGGGCTCAGGAGGCAGCAGCAAGCAGACTTCTGTAGGCCTGGTAGAGACAGGCAGACAGACAGGGACACAGAGACAGAGAGACAGACAGACAAAGAGGAGGGGGAGAGGAGAAGGAAAGGGGAGAGAGAGGGGAAAACACAGAGGGGGGATGGGGAGATGGAAACAGAATGAGAGAAGAGGAGAGGGGGAGAGAGAGAAGGGGAAGAGATGGAAAGCCGGCATATATTTTTAACCACTCTCCCTGTGTATTCTTATGTACACCATTCTCCAGTGACCACCAAAGCGCACGTTAAGTGTGTGCTTGTGTGCTTTAGCCAGCAGTCCCTATATGCCTGGTAAGTGTTAGGCTCTAGAAAGGCATAGAAGAAAGAAAAGAAAGCAAAACAAACAAGAAAAATGCTCTACTCCTCTACTAATCAGAGGGAAATAAAAAGTCCTAAGAATTGCTGCAACCAGCAGTGTACTGTGGCATAGACGAAAAGTGGGCCAGCACCAGCAGTGGGACCACTGTTCAGTCTCCAGAGCCCATTGCAGCAGACTGAAGGTGAGCACCCTGGTTGCCATTCCTCCCACTAAAAGATGGAACTGGTTTCCTCTCTTCTTAAGTCATGGGGCCAACCCTGTGAACGGTTTTCACCAATACCACGTGGCAGAAGCAGCACTGGGGACTGTCCAAGGCCAGGCTTTGAGAGATATGTGTTTTGACAACTCTTAGGCCAGCCACCAGGCTCTGCAGAAGCCCACATTCCCAGCACGGAGGCTAAGGCCGTGTAGAAGAGCAATAAGACACCAGACCAATAATGACACCTTCTCGGACTTCTTGGACAACTGGATGTCACCAGTTGACAGCAAAGGGAATAGAAAAAGTGTTCATCAACCTCCCCAGATTCCTGACCCACTGAGTCAGGACAAAATAAAACAGTGGCTGTGTTCAGACACTTATTCAGAGTTACTTGAGAAAGCATTAGCTAGCAACGTACAGAGCTAGATGCCAAGAGGCCACCTCACTGTGTCTTCCCACTTGCAGTGGTCATCTCTGTCCCCTTCTATACAGTAGATTACAGATGACTCAGCTAACGCAGACTCCAGAATTAGCCTCCGTCTCCATCCCTATTTCCGCCTGCTTTTTTAAACGAACCACACTCTCGAGTGTATTGACTTGCTCAAAAGCCATGGCAAAGCTGGAGTGTAACTCCCCTGGTAGAGCACTTGTTCTGCTAGGCACAAGGCCCTCAGTTCCATCTCCAGCACCCCAAAGAAGAAGAGGGAACAAAACCAAAGCTGTTTCTGTTGTCTTCAGGATAAATAGAGTAGGTTTAATAGACCTAGCTCCTGCCTTTTTACAGAATCCAGTGTCCATCCCTCTCTCCCAACAATGTGTTGCAGCCATGGGGACCTCTTTCTGCCTCTGAAACTCATCAGACACTCTCCTGCCTCAGAGTCATTGCACTTTCTGTTCCTTCTAACCAGCACCCCAACCCCAACACAGCAACGCCCCCTATGGGGCTGGCACCTCCCTAGGAAGTCTCCTCTGCCTACGCCTTCCTCCATGCCAATACTCTAGCACATTTTCCTGCTTCCTAGCTCTACACGCTTACCATGCCTAAAAATATCTAGCGTATTTACTGTCTGTCTACTAGGTATAGGAAGGTCAGGACTGTTCCTTTTCCATTCCATCTACGCCCCAGCGTCTTACCCTAGTGAAAAACCCTCAGTGAGCCCTGAATGGACCACAGAGTAACTGAAGAAGGAAAGAGGAGAGGAAATAGAGTGAGGAAACCCTGGTCCTGCTCCAGAGCATCCCCTGCGTGCCTGTGGAAAAGTCATCTCCCCTAACACAATCCAGAAGTCCATCCTCACCGAGCAAAGCCTGTGGATGCGTCCGCCCATCGTTTTGCTCCTGAACCCCATAGGAACTTTGAAATGCCGTGGTCCTTTCTCGTACTTCTCCTGGAAAGGTTTTAGAGATCAACCCCAGGACCTCAGGGGTGCTAAAGAAGCACTTTACCACGGAGCTGGATCCCTGACTCTTTTCACGTTTTTGAGGCAGAGTCTCATGAAGTTGCCCAGGCTGGCCACGAAAGCTTCAGTCTCCTAAGAAGCTGAGATCTTAACTCTGTGCCATCAGACTTCATTTTTGTTTTGTGGTTTTGAGAAAAGGTACCTTGCCACCCAAGGTCTTCTGTGGCTTTGTAGCCAAGGTTGGCCTTGAACTCCTGATCTTCCCGTCCCTACCTCCCAAGTAGGCTCCTCCCAGTTGTAATTTTACAATATATAAATAAAGCCCAACAGACCTTAGAATTAACAGACTGATAAGCTAACTAAGAACACAAATTCCAAAGGTCCTGAATACAAACTTTGATTTGAGCAATGACCTGAATCTTTTTCTTTCTTTTTTTTTTTTTTTTAAGTTGTGGGGATGGAACCCAGGGCTTTTCGAACGGTAGGCAAGCGCTGTATCACTGAGCTATACCCGCAGCCTGTATTAAACCTCTTGGTGGCCCAGGAACTTCATCTGTAAAAGGATGGTGTGAGGGTTAATACCGTGAACTTGAATCACCAAGATAAACCTCTGGGCCTGCCTGTGAGAGACTCTCTTGTTTAGTTCCTTGAGGTAGGAAATCCCACCCTAACTTTGTGGCACCATTCCTTTGGCTGGGGTCCCAGACTGGATAACAAAAGAAAAAGTGCAGCTTATATAGGCCAGGCTGGCTTCAACCTCCTTATGATGACCTTGAACTTCCAATCCTCCTGTGTCTACCCTCCCCCCCTCCAAATGCTGGGATTACACCTGCACCGCCGTGCCAAGTTTCTGCCGTGCTGGGGATTGAACTCAGGCTTTCATGTCTATGATATGTCTACTAAGCCAGCACCCTGCCAATACACCTCCATGCTCTCAGCTCTGCTTCGTCGGTTCTTGTTGTCTTTCCAAAGACGGGTCACTGCGCTGTCTGTCCTCAGTCTTTCTGTGGCTCAATGGTCAGAAGGCTAATTGGAAAGCTGGGTGTGTTAGGGCACTTCCGTGATCTCAGTGCTCCAGAACCTGAGGCAGGAAGTGTTAGAATTCAAGGCCAGCCTTGTCTCATAAAACCAGCCAGTTGTGGTATCACACACTGGTAGGATGTGCTGGAGAGGAAGAGGCAGGAGAATCATAATTTTGAGGCTAGCCTGAGCGACACATTGAGGCTGGAGAGATGGCCCAGCCGTTAAGGGTACATACTGTTCTTCCAAAGGATCCACATGGTGGCTCAGAACCATCTGTAACTCCAGGTTCAGGGGTCCAACACCTCCTTCTGACCTCCATGGGCAGCATGCATACACATGGTGCACATACATACATGCAGGCAAAACAAATCATAAGAAAGAAAGAAAGAAAGAAAGAAAGAAAGAAAGAAAGAAAGAAAGAAAGAAAAGAAAAAGAAACCAGAAAAGTTTATAAAGATAACCAGAGATTGTTTTGTTCCTGAGAAAGAAAAAAGATTTGGTGACTAGAGGGGAGGGACTATGCCTTACTATAGATTCAATAGTAGTGATTTTACTCAAATCGACTCATCAAAACTAATTATGAGCCAGATACACAACTAGGAACAGCAAGTGACAGAGACATTGTGGCTACTCATTGATGAGACTCTGGCTAGCCAGGGAGCCCCAGGATCCTCCTGTCTCCACCCCCTAGAGCTGTGAGTTGGGATTGGGATGACGCGGTACCACACACAGCTTTGACAAGAGTCTGAAAGATCAATCTTAGGTCCTCCTACTTAAGCAACCTGCACTTTACCTACTGACCGTCCCTCCAGCCTCTCACCTCACGTACCCGAGGCTATGGCCTCAAACAGTTTGTAACTGAGGCTATGGCCTTGGATTTGTCCTCCGTACCCACCTCCTGAGTGTTAGGATTATTGGCATCCATCTCTGCTCGTGGTTTACACAACACTAGGAATAGAGCCCAAGGCCTTGTGCACGCTAAGCAAGCACTCTACCAACTGAAGTATATCTCCAGCCAACCTCAGTTGTTGCTTTCCCCACCACCACACCCTGTACTGTGGCCATACTGAGCCTGAGCAGGTTGGGTTCCCGCTCTCTGATAGGTCTCCTCCTGAGCTCTGCCCTCTGTTGGAACATCTTCCCTCCCTGCAGTCCCAATTTGAGTCCCTTTCCACCTCCTCGACAAAGCCTTGCCACACACACACGCGCACACACACACACACACACACACACACACACACACACACACATATATATATATATCTAGCATTGTAGAGGCGTGAGGTCTACACCACAGCTGGGAACGCAGCAGACACGGCAGAAGTGAGTGCCCCTGGAAGGCCCCTCACTAACCTCTGCTCGTGTCTGGGATGGTTTCTATGGGCAACCTGAGTGTAAGGCTTCCGTTTTAGCCACTGTGAATCCTATCACACACCATCCATGGAATGCATCGCTAGCTATCCGTCAGCTTCATTCGTTCACAAAGGACTCACCGAGCATTCTTACAGCAAGAACATGGAAGGCGCCCTGCCTGTGTGACTGATAGAGACACCATCCCTGCCCCTTGGGTTGCCTAGGTTGCTTTGGCTTTGTTCACTTAAGACAAGGTCTTGCTGTGTAGCCCTAGCTGGCCTGGTACTTGCTATGTAGCCCAAGGTGGCCTCAGACTCGCCCAAAAACACACGTGGCCACCGCCCAGTGTAGGGACTACAGGCATAAATCATCATGCCAAGGTAATTACTGCCCTTTTGGAACCCTTAGGTATCTCGGGACAGATAAAGCACATGAATGAATGAGTGAATGAATGAACCAACCAACTAACTACAGGAGTGTCTCCTCCCACCTGGATAAAACAGCCCTGAACAAGAGAAATGAAAAAGGCTGGTGTTTCTGTAGTTAGGGAACGAGGACACCCCACACACACACACACACACACCCTGCTTCCTGCCCTTTATACAGAGACTTTGAAAGACAACAAGGAGTTGAGCAGACAGCTTGGAGTCTGATCTCCAAATCTGAATTCTAGATCCATTACTCATTAGCCATGTGGTCTTAGGTAAACCCTCAGGGGATGAGAGTAATATAGCACGGTTATGATCTAATGTGATAATGTCTTTTTGTTTGGTTGGTTTGGTATTTGAGGCAAGGTCTCTGTGTAGCCCAGGCTGGCTTTGAACTCAGCTTCCTGAGTGTTGAGATGGTAGAGGTGCAGAAGCCCAAGATAAAGCGCTTCAGTGGTTGAGTGCTCAGGCTCAGCTGGGGCTGAGGGACTATAGACAAATACCACCTGTTGGGGAAGGTGTGTCACTTTCTTTAGTGGTCTGCCACAGACAATCTGTCTCTTTGACACTAAATAACCTCCACTCCCACTCCACAAATTAGCTCTAATTAAACTCAGTGGCCACACACTTGAAGTAGAAAGGAGATTTATTGAGGGTACCAGTGGGGGAGAGGGGGATGAAGGAGGGGAATAGGATGAAGGGGATGGGGATGAGGGAGGGGAATAGGATGAGGGGGATGGGGGTGAGGGAGGGGAATGGTGAGAGTACCAGTGGGGGAGAGGGGGATGAGGGAGAGGAATGAGGACGAGGGGGATGGGGATGAGGGAGGGGAATGGTGAGGATACCAGTGGGGAGAGGGGGATGAGGGAGGGGAATGGGGATGAGGGAGGGGGATGGGGATGAGGGAGGGGAATGGTGAGGATACCAGTGGGGAGAGGGGGATGAGGGAGGAGAATGGGGATGAGGGGGGGGAATGGGGATGTGAAAATGACTACAGTTCATTTTATGAATGTACAAAATTATCAAATAATCATTAATGGGGAGGACATGTGAGGAAGGCAGAGGCTGGAGGGTCTCTGAGAGTTCAAGGCCAGTCTAGTCTACCTTGTGAGTTCCAGGCCAGGCAAGACTACATAATGAGACCTGTCTCGAAAAAAAAAGTAATAAAATAGACTTTAAAAAAAAAATGCAAGCCGGGCGGTGGTGGCGCACGCCTGTAATCCCAGCACTCGGGAGGCAGAGGCAGGCGGATCTCTGTGAGTTCGAGGCCAGCCTGGTCTACAAAGGGAGTCCCAGGACAGGCTCCAAAGCTACAGAGAAACCCTGTCTCGAAAAACCAAAAAAAAAAAGAAAAAGAAAAGAAAAAAATGCAAGGGAACAATGTTTTGGGGAACAATGATTTTTGCAGGTAGGAACACAGCATAAGAGTCAGGCCCTAGCTATGGCCCAGTGTTTAGACCTTCACCCAGAAGTTGGTCTCCCTGCGCCCTCACACCTTCTGGCCTCCAACCCCCTAGAGCACCACCTCCACTGCTCAGTTCAGTTTACAGGCCACCTGAGTTCTGTTGAGGCCAGGGTTTGTCTTCTAAATCTTTACAAGCCTGCAGCCAGTTAGGGAGGGAGTGGCTGAAAGAGGGACAAAGAAAGAGAAAGTGTAGCTGTTTATCCAGGCCCCACTGTGTGCCAGTCACCCGGCCTGTCCTCGATTCAGCTAGTTCCTTATCATCTTTCAAAGCAAACAAACAAAACGAAAACCCTGCCAGGAAGCCGAGGCCCAGGAAGTAAACAGAAGATGTGGGGTAGGAATCCAGGCCTCTCTGGTTCTCCAGCACAATTTCCCACCACGCCTGCCTACCAGCTTGAAGATGCGTGGGGATAAATTTCAGTTTTCCTGTTCAACAGGAGGAGAAATGGGATGTTCCTCTCTCCAGACAAGTGAAGTGCACACTCAACTAATGAGTAAACAAATGAACAGAAGTAAATTATTTGAGTGAGTGAAATCCCTCGGGTGCCTTGTCAGGAAGGAGGAAGCGGTCCAGGGGAGCGCCTTGCTGGAAGGGGTGAGACTGTCTTGCCCGGCAAGCCCTTGGGGCAGAGACGGGGGTGGGGGGGGGTGGGGAAGCACGGGGTAGAATCCCTGCTCAGGTGAAGACAGAGACAATACCTGCGTGTGGTTGCAGGTGGAGCTAAGCAGTAGGACACTTATTTGGCATGATATGGTACACACACACACCACAGACACACACACACACACACACACCAGCATGCCTCCCGCCAAAAATAAAAATAAACCCTGGGGGTCCGAGAATGCGGCTACAGAGAAAGTAAAGGATCGACAGGGTTTGAAAAGTCAGTGAGGGAATGGATTGAACTCCCCGGTCGCCTCCCCAATCATTTCCCAAGCGTTCCAAAGTGCTGTCAACTTTGAGAAGGAAAAGTTTCAGAGCGCTAAGCGGCCACTCTAGGTTCTTCCCGAAGGTAGATTCTGGAAGCAGCACCTTTCCATCCCCTCATCGGTTGGCAACCAGCTTTAATGCTCTGCCTGGAATTCCTGCCACTCGCCTCCAGTTTCAGTACTTGGCCTCCCAGCGCCAGCCCCAACCCCTGCACCTTACCTGGGGAGGCCGAGGCACAGCCGTCCCACCCTGCAGTCCGATCTTGCTCTTCAAGCAGCAAACAGAGCAGCCTGCTGGCCCGAGCTGCAGCCTACCAGGCTCTGCACCCGCCTTCCCTGAACTAAAATCGTCCAGACAGGTTCCTAAGGGGGAGGGTGCCAAAGGAAATTCCCTCTCCGCCTAGTGGCCTGGCCTAGGCTGGGCCAACCCTGCTAGGGAGTCTATCCTGGGCTGGCCCTGGATGAATGAGTTCGGGCCTCCTCCTACTTGGGTTTGTGCCAGGGAGCCAGTGACAGCCGCCCTGTTCTTTCTCCTGGGCGCTGCTAGCCATGCCTCCTCCAGGTCCTGCCTTCCTTTCTGTGACTTGAGCGGCCTTCTGCTCTCTGCGCTCCGGGAAAGGCCTGCGCTGCAAGGCCTCAGTTACACTGCTTGGATTGTCCTGGAATCACACTCCGGTGTGACCCAAGCCTGGTATTCCACAAAAGGCTCTGGACAGTTTGGTCACAAGGCTCCTAGATTCTGCCCACAGACTGGATGTGCCTTGGCTCTGGCACAAGAGGCTTGCCAATCTCTGATTATCCAATCAAAGTATCTGGAGGATGGCTGGCCTTGTGCCCGGTCCTGCGAGTGGGGAAGTAGGTTAACCTGGTGCCTGCCCCACCAACTGTGCTAGCAAGACAAAACGGAGTACTCCGCTGAAGATTTGCCCAGGATTCAGGCATCGTGATCAAGGAGGACTTCCCTATGTGGAAGAGTTCTAGAAAAAGCTCTCAGAGATGAGACAAGCCACTGAAGTTCAGAATTGTGAGCAAGCAGTGTCAGGTCAGGAAGGGCCTTGCTGGGATGTATTCAGACTTTACACTAACACAGACTCAGAGAGGCTGGAAACGTGGCATCAGATTCAGATGGAATGTATTTTCTGTGCTGGCGATGGAACCTAGGGCCTCACACAGGCCAGGCAACTGCTCTACCACTGAGTTATACCCTCACCTTAAGGTGAAGTTTTAGTTTTTAGTTTAACACAATAACTAATTTTATGTGTATAATGTGTGCCTGCTTACTTGTATGTAGGTGTGTGTGTGTGTGTGTGTGTGTGTGTGTAAAGAGAGAGAGAGAGAGAGAGAGAGAGAGAGAGAGAGAGAGAGAGAGATCTGCAGATGCCAGAGGATATTGGATTCCCTGGATAATGATTTCCTTCCTAATCCAGAGCACTGATCAGGCGTGTAGGAAAGAAGGGACAGGATCCGAGGTGGTAAGCAGAAGGCTGAGTGTGGCAGCGCACCCCTATCATCCTAGCACCTGAGATGTGGTGGGAAGAGGATCACAGATTTAGGGTAAGCCTTGACTACATGATAAGACTTTGTCTCCGGAAAAAAAAAAGAGTTGGCTCTAACTCTCAGAGGTAAAGCAGCTGAGAAGCATGTGGCAGGCCCAGTGTTTAATATGTAGCAATGTAACAAACAAGAAAAGAAGCAGGGGATGGGGGGGGGGGAATTGTTACGATTGTAGCACTGGAGCCAGGGGGTGGTGGCACACGCCTTTAATCCCAGCACTCGGGGAGGCAGAGACACGCGGATCTCTGTGAGTTCGAGGCCAGCCTGGTCTACAAGAGCTAGTTCCAGGACAGGCTCCAAAGCCACAGAGAAACCCTGTCTCGAAAAACTAAACAAAACAAAACAAAACAAAACAAAACAAAAAAAAAGATTGTAGCACTGGGGGCTGGAAAGCTGGCTCAGCGGTTGAGTGAGCACCGGCTAATCTTCAGGAGGACCCAATTCAATTCCCAGCACCCACACGGCAGTTCATAATCATCTGTAACTCCGGTTCCAGGGAATTCAACATGCTATTCTGGCCTTTACAGGTGCCAGGCATGCACAGAGTAAACAGACGTACATGCAGGCAATACATCCATACACGTAAAATAAATGGATGGCTCACAACCACCTCTATGGAATCTGATGTCTTCTTATGGGTTATCTTTCCATGGAGCTACTGCTTCCTGGATCTTTGGACTGGCAATTACCTCTGAGAGTTATATCCAACTCTTTTTTTTTTTTCTGAGACAAAGTCTTAATATGTGGGAATTGAGCTTGGGACCTCTGGAAGAGCAGCCTGTGTTCTTAATCACTGAACCATCTCTCCAGCACCCCCCCCAACCCCATCTCTCCAGTACCCCCTCAACCCCCTGTTTTCAAGACAGGGTTTCTCTGTGTGGTCTTGGCTGTCCTGTAGACCAGGCTGGCCTTGAACTCACAGAGATCCACCTACCTCTGCCTCTGAGTGCTGGGATTAAAGGTCTGCACCCCCACCGCCCAGCTGAGAATGAGCTCTTTTTTTTTTTTTAATAAATTTATTCATTTTGTATACAGTGTTCTGCAGGTCAGAAGAGGGCACTACAGATGGTTGTGAGCCACCATGTGGTTGCTGGGAATTGAACTCAGGACCTCTGGAACAGCAGGCAGTGTCCTTAACTGCTGAGCCATCTCTCCAGACCTGAGAATGAGCTCTTAAAACACAGTGAAAGCTATAGAGAGAGAGAAGAGGAGAATGGAAGGAGACAAGGAAGAGAGGGAGGGAAGGAGAAGAGGAGAGAAGAGAAGAAAAAGCCTTATGAGGCAGGATCTAAGAACAGAAAATTAAGGAAACACGAGGAGGAGGAGGACGCTCACACTCCAGAACATTGTTCAAGTCTCTCATCCTCTGGGAGTTGAAATTTCCAGCACAATTAACATTTGCTGCAAAGGTTACCTATAGAGATAATAATCCTTCTATATAACCATTTCAGCTAAGAATGAACCATGCTTAAAGCTCAAACACGTATGCTATTTTTCCTCTCACTATTATGGCCTTTCCTCCCAGGATAGCCTTTCCCCTTTCCCAGATGTCAACCTGCAATTTGCAAGGAATTTCACAAACAAGTTTTTACAATTAAAGACGTGTCTTAATCGCCTGTGCCAACTTTGTGAGCCATGGTTTGACCTTATCAGGTTGTAATCTTATCCAGGGCATTTCAATAACCATCCCACGATCTCATTCACCAAAAAGAATCGGGGGAAGAAAAATCCCTCAGAATCACTCTGAGCCAAGTAACTTCAGGGGCTGCACACTGTGAACAGCTGGGGAATACCAAGAGCACAGGAATGCACCGGGTCTCAAAGCTGCACCAAGGAGCATGGTGATCTGATTTGCAGAAGTCCTGCAACCAGCCTTTGTTAGGATTCCGTGCTGAACAGGCTACTTCATGATAGAGCACTGGCCATGTGATTTCAGAGAAGCATCTACCCACAGCCAATACACACACAAGAAAGGGAGCCCTTAGAAAGCAAAAGGTGAGTCCTATTTATCTCTCCACACTGGTCAGAACCGGACTTGACATTGAATTGAGATTTTCAAAGGTGTTTGCAAAATAGATTTGGGGAAGGCTAATGCATTCATAGTAAACACTTTAAATTGATACATTTTCATTTAGGATTTGGGCATCAGTTTTTTTTTTATTTTATGGATGTGATGTATAAGAGCATACAAGTTCATACATGTGAACATTGGGTGTGCAGGTACTCGTGCATGTGTGTACATATGCATGCAGAGGCCAGAGGTGGATGCCAAGTGCCTTCTTCAATCATTCTGTGTTTTATTCTTTTCTATAGGATCTGTCATTGAACCTGAAGCTCTCTGATTCTGATTCTGCTAGACTGGCAGAACAGTGAGCCCTGGGAGACAGCCCATCTCTGTCTCCTCAGTGCTGGGGTACAGGAACGCACCTCCATGCTTACTTAGCTTTTTATGTGCCTACTGGAGACCCAAACTCAGGTCCTCCTGCTGTAAGGTAAGAACTTTGCTGACCGAGACATTTCCCCAGCCTCCTTATATACCAGTCTCTTTTTAAAAATTACTCACACGCGCATTCGCACGCACACACACACACACACACACACACACACACCACATAACTAGGCAGTGGTGGTGCCTTTGATCCCAGCACTCAGGAGGCAAAGGCAGATGGAACTCTGAGTTTGAGGCCACCCTGGTCTACAGAACAAGTTCCAGGACAGCCAGGACTACACAGAGAAACCCTGTCTTGAAAAACAACAACAAAAAATCACACACTCTCATGTACCATGCCCAGCACAAGAGATTCCCCTCTTCTACCTTGTGCACTCCAGAGATCAAACTCAAGTTGTTTTTTTGTTTTTGTTTTTTTGTTTCTTAGCCAGGCTGGCCTCAAACTCACAGAGATCTGCCTGCCTCTGCCTCCCACGTACAGGGACTAAAGGCGTATGACATCATTCCCCAACACAAACTGAAGTCTTAGCACCAAGCACTTTAATACATTGAGCTATGGTGCTGGCTCTGCATCAGTTTCTTAGAAATCTCACTAACAGGAATTGGGTGACCAAGCTTGTGAAGTCCAGAGGCTGATAGTGACAGATGATGAATTCAACAAGATCATAGCTCTTTGGAGCCAATGAACCAGTCTCCGCTGCAACACTGTGCCAACCATGCCATCCTTATCTGTCCATCAACACTGAGTGAGACTCAGGAGGCCTTTTCTTATTTGAAATTTCCCTTTGCGTTTTCTACAAATGGTTGGGTAGTTTTCACTGTTTCCCCCTCCAACAGCAATGAGCTTGCAGGTCAAAGACCAGAGAAGGAAGGATATGCCACTGACTGACTCCATCTGGGTCTTCGAAGCTTACCTTCTCTCTAAGAACTGCTGCTTCTTCCTACCCCACCAACATTTTCCATGACCGGTGTCCTCCATGACCAACATCCTCCATGACTGACATCCTCCATGACCAGAGTCTTCCAAAACCAGCGTCCTCCGTGACCGATGTTCTCCATGACCGACGTCCTCCATGACCAGCGTCCTCCATGACCAGCATCCTCCATGACCGATGTCCTCTATGACCAGCATTCTCCATGACCAGCATCCTCCATGGCCAGTGTCCTCCATGACCAGTGTCCTCCATGACCGATGTCCTCCATGACCAGTGTCCTCCATGACCAGTGTCCTCCATGACCGATGTCCTCCATGACCGATGTCCTCCATGACCAGAGTCCTCCATGACCAGAGACCTTCATGACCAGAGTCCTCCATGACTGACATCCTCCATGACTAGTACTGCTCACAGACACTGGACCAGGGGAAAAGACCGTTTTGCCAAGGGTAGACCAATTCCTTTCCCTTTTCTGAAAATATGAATGTACAGTAGAAAAAGGTGTTCTGCTGTTGTGGATGGTACTGGGAGCAACAAGTCTGGACTTGCAGGACCCTGGAGCAGCTGCAGTAGAGGCATGTCCTTGGGCTACTCTACCTGCATAATACATTCAGGGACTTGAAGCATCTGTATCATTCTCTCTCCTTGTCAAAGGTTACACGTTTCTCAAGAGCAAAGCTTTCTCTGCATGCAGCAGAGCCCCAGATCAAATCAAACAACATCGTCTGGGAGCTGGAAAGGTTTCAAACACAAGCCTCAAGTCTCCTCTTGGCACCATTTGGTGTTTGAATTTATTCAAAGTGGACATACAGGGAGGAGAGACAAAGAGAGCCAAGACAACCTCTCAAGTCTTCAGACTCCTAAAGTGAGATCAAAGTTTAAATGGAGAGTCGAGGCTGGATATGCACATCTAGGCAGTCCTGGTCAAGGTGTGGTTCTACCCCCCACTGACCCAGGGTTATCTGGACTTCAGGCTCATCTTCTAAGGTGATATGACAAGTTGTCTAACTCTTTGAAATTTCTAGAAGACAAGCTCCCCCTTGATGGGGGGGGGGGCTTTCCTTCTCCCAGCATAAGAAGCCGGGGAAATTCCTATTTCCTTGGGATCCATTGTATAATAGTTGATAGACTGAGAGACCCAGGTGTCTCTTTAGAATTCATTTTTGTCGAGTCCATTGTGTAGCATCAAATACATGTATAATCCAAAGACATTCTGCTTATGAAGTATGATATACTAACAATTCATGGAAAATCCAGTATACAGAATAAGAAGGAGAGGAGGGAGGGGAGGGGAAAAAGATGAAGCTCAGTTGATAGAGCGCTTGCCACTTCTGAGTTGGGAGTAACATTGTCTGCCTAGCGTATACAGAAAGGCCCAGATTCAGTCTTCAGCACCTCTGGGCAGCATCAGTCCCAGCATTTGGGAGATGGAGAAAGAAGAGGCAGAAGATAAAGGTTATCCTCAGCTATACAGAGAGCTGGAGAACAGTCTCTGAGCTATGTGAGACTGCCTCAATAGGAAGAAGGAAGGAAGAGTGTTGGCAAGACGCCTTTAATCCTAGCACTTGGGAGGCAGAAACAGATCTCCGTGAGGTCAAGGCCAATCTGGCATATATATATATATGTGTGTGTGTGTGTGTGTGTGTGTGTGTGTGTGTGTGTGTGTGTGTAAATGTGTGCATATATGGCATATATATATGAAGAAAGAAAGGGAGAGAGGGAGGAAGGAAGGATAGCAAAAATGTAAAGAAATTTTCTTTTGACTTATGAGTAACTTTTGCTAGAATGTAAAGAATCCTGGGGATCAGGGCAGAAAGCAGAAGTAAGGGTCAGGAACCAGACTTTTCCCTGAGGGCATAGAAGGGTCCCAACCGTCCACAATCACCAGCCAAGGTCAGTCTGTAGGATCTTTAATACAAATACAGCTTCTTCCCAGAGCTTCAATGTCATACACACTAGTAAGGAAATGATTGATGCCAGGTGGCCACAGTGCAGGTCTTTACTCCCAGCACTCAGGAGACAGAGGCAGGCAGATCTCTGTGAGTTCGAGGCCAGCCTAGGCTACAAGAGCTAGTTCCAGGACAGGCTCCAAGGCTACAGAGAAACCCTGTCTCGAAAAACCAAAAAACAAACAAACAAAAACAAAAACAAACAAAAAATAAAAAAAGAAAATGGTTGATAAACCCAACCACATTAATATGACTATATTCAGGGCCAGGCATAGTGTCACTGTCTGTAATTCCAGCTTTTGGGTGGTGGGGGTGGGAGGATCCTCTCAGATCAAGAAATTGAAGGTGACCTATGCAATATATGGAAACCTGCCCCCCCCCCCCCGACATCCCCCAAATTATTATCTTTGGGCTTGGGTGTGGCTTAGTGACAGGATGCTATTTAGGCGTGTTGGAGGCCCTGTGTTCTATCCCCAACACTACAAAAGAAAAATACTAACACATTTTCACCAAAACATATCAAAGAGAATTTGGAAAGACATTCAGGTCTTTTGTTTGTTTGTTTATGTATGTAGGGCCAGAGAGATGGCTCCACTGTTAAAGGCAGGCACACAAGAACAACAAAATCTGTATGTGTGCACACCCACATGTGTGGAAGTCAGGAGTCGACCTCAGAGTCCTTCCCTAGGAACTATTCTACCATTTTAGCTTGTTAAATCAAGACAAGGTTTTACTATGTAGCCCTGGCTCACCTAGAACTCTCTACGTAGACCAGGGTGGCCTCGAACTCATAGAGATCCACCTGCCTCTGCCTCCTGAGTTCTGGGATGAGAGGTATGCGCCACCACACTAGGGCACCTTCATTTTAGCATGTGTGCACCTAGGTATAGGTGCCTGTGTTGGACTCGAGTGTCCAAACACTGAGGAGGAGTCACCCCCAGAGACCATCTCACACACCACAGCCGATGCAAAAGCATGAGGATTTTATTAATTCTGTCATGACAGGGTCCCTCAGCATTCGGGAAGCCGAGAGACCTCGAATAGTGGGTACAGTCTACTTTTAAAGGGGCCACAGAAGCAAGGGGGGGGTGTTCTTGGACTATTCTGATTGGCTTATTCGAAAGGGCTATTACCAATAAAATTGGCTGGAGAGCTGTTGCCAGATCAGATGAAGTAAGAGGTCATTTTGACCCCGTTTCCCAGGGGACCGAATCAAAACGTACGCATCTGGGTAATTGCTCAGGAACTGAGAACGTGCGAGTGTAGCTGTTAGGTCCTTGGTTCCCAGGGGAGGAGGGGAAGCACTGTGGCACGGAGGATTCAGAATTGTCAGAAATGGCTTCAGGATTATCTTAAAGTCTCTCACCTGCAGGATTGTACCAGGGGTTAGTAATAGAAACAGAGCTTGTTAAGGAAGGGGACAGCGCGCCTGAGATGAAGGTAAGTTACTGATTGGAGAAAAGGTACACTCTGGACCAGGAGTCTCTGGTCCTTTTTCTAGGTCATCCCCATAGCAACCGCCTCTCCATAGCTTCTTTGACAGCCTTTTTCTTTATTAATTATTTTATTATTTCACATGTATGGGTGTTTTGTCTGCGTGTGTGTAAATACAGACATGCTTGTCTGCACAGATGTGCCACGTGCGTGTCTGATGCCCAACGAGGTCAGCAGAGGGCATGAGATCCCGCGGGACTGAGGTTGTTAGCTGCCACGTGGGTGTGGGAATTGAACCCAGATCCTCTGTGCTCTTGGCCCTTGAGCCAATTCTTCAGTCAGGCTTTTTCTTTGCTAGTTCAGCAGCCTGTAGCCCATCAGAGAAAGGTTGTTTTTTTTTTTTCTCTCTCGCCCAAAAGTTCTTTACATATTAATCTCTCTTTTTTTTAAAAAAAAAAAAAGAGTATTTATTGTATTATTTTTTCCTGCTACTGATATGCTAGCTATTTGCCATTCATTTTGTACAGTGATTCCATTTTTATATAGCTAGTACTGTAGCTTTTGTTGGAGAACTGAACTTTTTATGATGTTTTTCAATGTGTTCTCTAGTTTCCCTGTGATAATTTCTGAAAGTTTTCCTATATACACATTTATATCTTTATATCTTATATAGGTAGAAATAAAGATAGATAGTTGTGTACTTTTAAAAAAGAAGTTTTTTTTTTTTTTTTGGTTTTTTCGAGACAATGTTTCTCTGTGGTTTTGGAGCCTGTCCTGGAACTAGCTCTTGTAGACCAGGCTGGTCTCGAACTCACAGAGATCCGCCTGCCTCTGCCTCCCAAGTGCTGGGATTAAAGGCGTGCGCCACCACCGCCGTGCAAAAAAGAAGTTTTGTTCTTCTTATTTTGAGGCATGTAGCACCCTACCCGGTTTATGTAGTGCTAGGGACTGAACACGTGATTTCCTGTACGTTTGGCAAATATCATAACAGTGTTCGGGCATCCTCAGACCCCAAGTAATCTTAGAGACGCAGAGATGTCCTCTCCAAGGTCCAGGTCAATTAGCCCATGGACCTCATACAATGGCAACTGTATTTTCGGTGTGGCTCTTAACCTCAGTGGCTTCTAAGACTTTACCATCTATCTGAGCTTACTCTTGGGTCTTTGGAGAATATGGTGCAATGTAGGTTGGTCATTTGAGTCAACACATAGTTCCAGGCAGCCCTGGCCTGTTCTACAACTTTTGCTGTTACCATGGCATCAGTGGTAAAATATGATATTGCTCTTGAAGCTGCCTTGTGTCCAACTTCCCTTTGACCAAGTTATGGCAATAAATTGATGAATCCAGATAAACTTGTGCCTATGGATGTCTGTCTGTTCGATTTCTTGCCATGTGAAGGAGGGAATTACAGTTGCTTTTTTTTTCTTTTTTCTTTTCCTTGGGACTTAAATCTTACACTTCCTGTAGCACAAATTCTAATTGATCTTAATAATAAAAACTCAGTGTCAGCTATCAGGGGTGAAAGCTGACGGATCGGAGAAGCAGAGCAGCCAGCCACTAGAGTTCTTACCTCTACCAATGCTCTACCAAAGCAGCAATCCTGTCTCTATGAGTCCTCGGGCTGCATCTGAGCTTCTGTCTTCTCTGGTCTTATATTTCTCTCTCCACCCAGCCATATCACTCCTGTCTCACCTCCCTAGTGCTGGGATTAAAGGCATGGGATCCCAAGTACTGGGATCACCTTTGTGTGAGCTCTGTTTCTCTTTTAGACAGATTAAATCTTGGCTTGAAGGTCTCCTAAGTGCTGGAATTAAAAGTGTGTGCCATTGGTCCACCAACTGAGGCAATGTGCTTGTTCTAATGGGAGCTCACCAAATCCAGCTGGACTGGGTCTGAATGAGCATGTGATCAAACCGGACTCTCTGATTGTGGCTGACAATGAGGGCTGACTGAGAAGCCATTGATAAAGGCACTGGGATTTGTTTTTACGGCATGTTCTGGCTTTTTGGGACCCTAGTCTATATGGATACACAACTCCCTAGGCCTGGATGTAGTGGGGAGGGCCTTGGACTTCCCACAGGTCAGGGTTCCCCGCTGTCTCTCAAGCAGGGTATGAGAGAGAAGAGGGGGTGTGGGGGAGCAGGAAGGGATTGGAAGGAGGGAAGGAAGTGTAAATAATTGAGTGGAAAAATAAAATAAATAAAATAAAAGTGTGTGCCACCACTGCCTGGCCTCCATGACTAACTAGTGGCTAGCTCCACACTTTGATCTTCAGGCAAGCTTTATTTGTTAGATCACAAAAAAAATTATCGCCACAACTTCCTGCATGTAAGATGAGCACTCTACCGGTGAGCTATATTCTCAGTCTTTTTAATTTTTTAAATTGTTGTATGTGTGTGTGCACTTGCACGTGTGTGTGATAGTGTAATGCTGAGTGTGGTGGTGCAGGCCTCTAACCCCAGCACTTGGGAGGAGAGGCAGTTGGATCTCTGTGAGTTCAAAGCCAGCCTGGTCCACGTAGTGAATTACAGGCTACTGTGGGCTACATGGTAAGAAAGAAAGAAAGTGTATAGGAGCTGGGGACTGAGAAGTAAAAAAAAATTAACCAAATATTAGTGTCGGCACTGTGCAAAAATATTCTTGCCCAGTTTGTAACATGAGCAGAAGGGCTGGGAATGCAGTTCATTGGTGGAGTCCTTGCCCGGTATACCCAAGGTCTTGGGTTCAATCCCAGAACAGATATAAAGAAAGAAAGAAAATTGAGACATCCTAACCATCTGAGATACACCATCCAGTTCGTTCTGACACTTAACTGGTAATGCAGGCTTATTTTATTTTTTTATTTTATTTTTTTCTAATTTTATTTTTTTGTGTGTTTGAGTGCTTTGCTTGTGTGTATGTCTGTGCTTCATGTGTTCATGTGTGTGCTTGGTTCCAGACCAGAGGGCATCAGATATCCTGAACTAGGATACATTTTTGAACTGCCAAGTGGCTGCCTTAGAAGAGCAGCCAGTGCTCTTAACCAGTCCCAGGTTTATTTCATAAGTGCAGCTCAGATAGGTTACGACTGCCCTAGGCGTAAAAGTAGCTCATAATAGAACTGGCATTAGAATCCACACTTGCTTGGTCCCTTCGTCTGAGTTTTAACCATGTGACCTGGCAATCTGGCAGAAAGGAGAGAGTTAGGTCCCCAATAATGACAGAAACTGCTCCAGCAGTCACCACACCAGGACAGAAGAGAGAAAGAGGCACAGAGCAGCCCAGGAGCCACAAAAGAAAGCCCAAGGCAGGCACCATGGCGCCTAGTCCAATACTAGGATTCTGTACCCTGTGACAGAGGGAGATGGAGTGACCTCTGGTGGCCTTGGAAAAGCTACACTCCTGTGTCATATGCTCCCGTGCCATGCTGAGAACAGGGAAGTAGTGGGTATAAGTGCGGACAATGGGAAGGCGTGTAGGGTGTGCATCCCGGCTACTAGCAGGGCATCACTCTGTCTTTGCTCCATTCTTCTGGAACTTTCGTGCCATTGAACAATATACATTTTTCTTTTTTCTCTCTTTTACTTTATTAACTCTCTATTCACCCCTCCTCAATGGTGACATAGAAGTCCGTGTGTTGGAGAGCCCTTGGCTTTCTTGTGAGAAATCCTGAGCTTGGACCATTCAGATGGCTCAGCAAATAAAGACCCTTGCCACCAAGTCTGATGACCGGAATTCCATCCCCAGGAACCACATGAGGGAATGAGAGAACCAACTACTGCGAATTGTCCTCTGACTTCCACACAGCCGTTACGATATGCACATGCCCACTGACATACAAACAAATATAAAATAAATCTTTTTAGATTGTATTTGATCAAATATTCTTCTGTCAATAGTTTTTTGCTTTATATTTTTATTATTAGTGCGTGTGTGTGTGTGTGTGTGTGTATGATGCACCTGTGTGAGTCCTAATACATGCATGCCACAGTTCATGTGCAGAAGTCAGACGACAAGTTTTCTCCTTTCTCCATGAGTTCCAGGAATCAAATTCAAGCCATCAGGCACGTGTAGCAAGTAATTTTACTCACTGAGCCATCTTGCATATCTATAAGCTGTTTTCATGTGTGTAGCTGTCATTTGTTTAGTGTATGGCTATTGCAAGTTACCAGGTTATGTCTTCCATCACTCCATTGTTTTTACTTTTTTTTTTTTGGTTTTTCGAGACAGGGTTTCTCTGTGGTTTTGGAGCCTGTCCTGGAACTAGCTCTTGTAGACCAGGCTGGTCTCGAACTCACAGAGATCCGCCTGCCTCTGCCTCCCAAGTGCTGGGATTAAAGGCGTGTGCCACCACCGCCCGGCTTGTTTTTTTTTTACTTTTTTTTTAATCACTCCATTGTTAGTCAATTAAGTCTTAGTACTTCCAATTCCTCCTGAAATCAGTTCCTCTCTGACTCTCCTGGCATTGGCTTTGCCAGATAGTCCTTCTGAAGCCTTTATTTATTTAACGTTTTTTTTTTAAATATTTATTTATTAGGTATACCATATTCTGTCTGTCAGGCCAGAAGAGGGCACCAGACCCCATTACAGATGGTTGTGAGCCACCATGTGGTTGCTGGGAATTGAACTCAGGACCTTTGGTAGAGCAGGCAATGCTCTTAACCTCTGAGCCATCTCTCCAGCCCTATTTATTTAACTTTAAAATAAATATTTTTATGTGAATAGGTATTTTTTATGCATATATGTCTGTTCACCACATGTGTGCTTGGTGCCTACCAAGACCAAAAGAGGGCATCAGATCTCCAGAGACTAGAGTTGCAGATAGTTATGAACTGCTATGTGGGTGCTGGGGATCAAACCTTGTGTTATAGGCATAACACCATACCTCAATTATAGTCAAATTTTTTTTTTAATTTTTATTCACTTAAGAATTTTCATAGATGGGAACTGAAGAGATAGCACACTGGTTAAGAACACCCAGGATCGCCGGGCAGTGGTGACCCACACCTCTAATCCCAGCATTCAGGAGACAGAGACAGGAGGATCTCTGTGAGTTCGAGGCTAGCCTGGTCTACAGAATGAATTCCAGGACAGGCTCCAAAGTTTCAGATAATCTCTGTGTTGAAAAATCAAAATAAATAAATAAATAAAACACCCAGGTCCGTCTTTGAGCCTTCACAGGTACTGACATAAACACGGCTGATATACTGACACATCAAATTTCTTAAAATAAATAAACTGTAAAGGAAAGAGCCTTCACAGAGCTAAGTATGGTATGACTCCACTACTTACTTCACTACTTAAGAAGCTGAATCCGGCCGGGCTGTGGTGGCACATACCTTTAATCCCAGCACTAGGGAGGCAGAGGCAGGCAGATCTTTGTGAGTTCGAGGCCAACCTGGTCTACAAGAGCTAGTTCCAGGACAGAAGGACAGAGAAACCCTGTCTCGGGAAAAAGAAGAAGAAAGAAGAAGAAGAAGAAAGAAGAAAGAAGAAGAAAGAAGAAAGAAGAAGAAAGGAGAAAGAAGAAGAAAGGAGAAAGAAGAAAGAAGAAGAAAGAAGAAAGAAGAAGAAGAAGAAGAAGAAGAAGAAGAAGAAGAAGAAGAAGAAGAAGAAGAAGAAGAAGAAGAAGAAGAAGAAGAAGAAGAAGCTGAATCCATAGGGTCTCCTGCCTCAAATTCAGAGCCATCCACACCTAGACAGTTCTAGGCTGGTCTTGGGCATACAGGAGAACCTAATCTCAAAAGAAGATTGACTTGGTGGCCTAGACTTTTAACCCCAACCACTCAGCAGACAGAGGCAGGAGCATTGTATGTTCTAGGTGTACCTAGACTGCAGAGTGAGTTTAGGGCCAGAATGGACAATGTTTGGTTTTGTTTGGAGTCAGGGTCTCATGCAGCCAAGACTGATCCCAAATTTGCTATGTAACTGAGGCTGGTCTTGATCTCCTGACCCTCCTACCTGTCCCAGTATCCCAAGTGCTGGGATTACTGATGAGAGTCATCATGCTGGGCCATTCAGATGAGACCCTGTCTCAAGAAACAAAGAGGCTGGTGAGCTAGCTCAGTGAATAAAGGTGTCTGCCACCAAACACCACAAGACAATCCTTCTGACCCGCGTGGTAGGAGAGAAACCACTTCCAGAAGTTGTCCTTTGATTTCCACATGTGTCTCATGGCTGGTGTGTGTGCACACACGCATACATACACACACACACACACACACACACACACGTACACACATGTGCCCGCGAGTACTCATGCGTGCACTAACATACGCAAAATTTCTCATGAAATAGCTGTTAAAATCCAAAGCCTCAGTAACATGTAAACCCTGCCCCTCCTTGCCCCCACACTAAGATTCGCTAAGATCTGTTGATTTCATCTCCCTCTCTTCCCACATTACCTACAGATACTTTCCTCCACAGCTCGCAGGTCATTACCTAATCCGGGGCAATGGGAGGGGCACAAGTGGTATAGGTCTGAGGAGATTTGATTTTGTGGGGTTTTTTTTGTTTGTTTGTTTTTGTTTTGTTTTTTCGAGACAGGGTTTCTCTGTGGTTTTGGAGCCTGTCCTGGAACTAGCTCTTGTAGACCAGGCTGGTCTCGAACTCACAGAGATACGCCTGCCTCTGCCTCCCGAGTGCTGGGATTAAAGGCGTGCGCCACCACCGCCCGGCTTGATTTTGTGTTTTGAAACAAAGTCATAGTCTAGGCTGCCCTCCAACTTGCCAGGTAGTTGAGGACAGCCCTGATCTTCCTGCCTTCACCTCCCAAGTACTGGAATTACAGGCCACCACTGGCTTCAATACTCTTCCTTAAAAAAAAAATTATCTTGCCAGGTGGTGGTGGCATATTTGCCTTTAATCCCAGTACCAGGACAATCAAGGCAACACTGAGAAACCCTGTCTTGAAAAACAAAAAACAAACAAACAAAAAAACAAATAAATATGTATTTCTTTCATGTAGTTCTCATTTTTTCGAACCTGTTCTCCCTAGTGTAGCCAGGAACCTGAACAAATGTAAATCTTTCTGTTTCGTTTTTGTTTTTGTTTTCTTTGCTACTCATTTTCAGCTCTTTACACAAATTCTGCTTCTTGGGTTTCCTTGACTCTAGGACAGTCGAAGACTCCCCGTTGTGTTCTCACATCCTGTCCCTTTCCTTCCCAGTACTTGTCACAGATTATAATTAGATATTTGTTGGGACTGTTTCCTTAGTAGCTGTCATCTCTAGCAGACTAGAAAACCTTGGAGGGCAGGAAGCAAGCCTCTTCACATACCAAAGTATCTGCAACCACAAATGCCTTACACATGGAGATACTCAATTACGTGTGTGGGGTGCATGCATGTACATGCCTAGTCAAGTGTCTGCAGAAGTTACAGCAAAGTTGACCTGGAGTGCGGTGACCTCATAAGGACTGAGTTTCCACCCTGTCAGAGCAACCCATCTACCTCCCTCACAAGCACCTCCCTGGTTGGACCGCTGTCATCTGCAACATGTAATAGGATGTACCACCTACTTGTTTGGCTTCTGAATCATCTGAAACCACCCTCATTCAGCAATGTGGTCTATCAACTTTCAGAGATAGAATAATAGTTGCCATTTATTCATTTGACTAATATTTATTCTGTGCCTATTCCCTTCATGCGTTCAAACACTGTGTGGGTAACAGAGGAACAGAGATGAATAAGGCTTCCTTATTATTCTCAAGGAATGTGTGGTTTTGAAGCACAGTCAGACATACATGCAAATTATAGCTTCCTCTGTTAAAACAATCTTGCAAGGCACGCTCGGCGTTCAAAAGGATCACAGAGTGGCTATCAAAGCATTTAGCAAAAGCCTAGCTAAAAGAGGTGTGTTTAGAATGTCCACCCAAGGGACATACTTTTCAAATCTTCTAATCTCTCACTTTGGATCTGTTTATACCACAAGAAAACAATTTACTTGGTGCTCTTAAACATGTCCCCTTAAAAAATAACCACCATTAAGTGGCTTTTCATGTCCTTGGCTTTTACTGAACATAAGAAACAGCCATACAAGTCATCTTGAAGGCTTCTTCAATTACGTCAATTCAATTCTTGAATTACGTCATTCAGTTTCCCAATGAAGTCATGAGAGTCCACCTTTAGAATGGAGTGAGAGACAAAATGATGGTCTGTGTCCTCTGGTGAACTGATTCCTGTAGATAATAATAACATCTATTCAGCTCGACTATAGCTTCATTTTCCCTTGGCATCCAAGAAGCTCGGAACTAAATTTTAAATTCAGTAATGGTCATTTAAAGCCAAGATAATTGTTTTCTTTTCCTTTAGCACTAAGGTTTGTTTTGAAGTTTTGTTTGTTTGAGGTTGTTTATTTTGGTTTTACAGGACAGAGTTTCTCTGTGTGTAGCCCTGGGTGTCCTGAACTCCTTCTGTAGACCAGGCTGACCTCGAACTCACAGAGATCCTCCTGCTTCTGCCTCTTGAGTGCTGGAATTAAAGGTGTGCGCCACCACCACCTGGTTAGCTCTTGTGTTTCATTTCTAGATTTTGGTTTAAGCCACCTTTACATCAATATAGACAATAAATATGCTAAAATAAACTTAACAGGACAGGGGCTAGACACATACATAGCTCATGGGTATGCCTGGAGAGGCCCAAGGGGTTGAATAGGGCAACAAAAAAACCAGCAATTTGCTATGCTGGGCCATATTCGAATTGTTTATTATATTTTACAAAAATAAATGTGAAAATACATGAGCAATATTATGATCCTTAAAGAGTTTGTAGAAACAGAAGAGGACTCAGAGAAAAACAACCAAAAAAGGACTTAAAAAAAAAAAAGACTGGAGGTTGTATGCCTCTTCTCTAACCCAAGTATGAAGTACGTAGACAGCCATCTTGGCTATTAGAAACGAATATCTCAAGTTTGGACTGTCTGGGAAAGTCGATTATAAAGCTATGTTGAAGCCAGACTACAGGAGCCACGACCATTAATATATGAATAAGGCTTTGGACGGGGGCAGGGGGTCAGATCGCTCTGTTGATGAGTTGAAAGCACTGGAATTACTCCCCCAGAAAAATAATAACCACACAGGGTTATAAAAGCAGAACCTCCCTGTGTTCTATTCATTTTGCAGAATATCAAAAGCATTTTCCAGCCAAGAGTGCGGCAGAGAATCTAGATGGACCCGAGGAAGAGCTTGCCGGCGGCGTTGCCAAGTCAGATGAGGAAGCCAGCTGCCAAATCAGCTATCAGGGGAAGTTCCTAGCATTCTGGTAACACTTGCTTAGACGGTTTAAGCCAGCGAGTTCTCTGGTAGTTTTCTTTTCTTTTCCTTTTTCATCCTTTTTGAGTAACACATCCAGCTGATTAATGGACGTGTCATCTAGCTCCAAAATACATTCACTCATAACACACCTCTTCCAATTTTGCCCATGATAGCACAGGGTTCATGGATTAAATAAAGCCTATCCTCAGATAACCCGGCTATGTTTGTGAAGATTTCTTGGGACTCGGCGAAAAGCCCTTGATAACCCTTTAGAATCACCTCTTTTATCAGGGACAAGACTGCCCAAAAGCAGGTCACGCAGCCACGGGGAACCCCGGGTCTCCCTAGGTCTCTCCCATCCCGCCCCCCACCCCCACCCCCGACCCCAGACCCCTGCCGCGCAGGTGCGAAAGACCTCCGAGGCCACCCCAGCCCAGCTCGGGAAGGGGGGCCCTGGGAGGGGCGGAGGCGGGGACCTTCCCAGTGTTGCTAGGCGACCACGCTCTACGCCCAGACCGGCCCACTTCCTCCGCGGGGGGCGCCTCGGGCCGAGCCCAGGCCTGCGGACCTCCTGGAGAGGCTCTCTTCCGGCTTACCCCCCCTCCGCCGGGCGGTGGCGCACGCCCGTGACGTCACAGGAGGCGGGGCCAGCGCGGCTGCCGGTTGCCGGAGGCGCCATTGGAGCCGGCTTGGCTTGGGACCCGTGGCTCAGGAGTTGGGTCTTGGCCGCCGTTGTTGCCGCGTCTGCGTCTGGTCCTTGGCCCCTCTGCGGGATGGCGTGCGGGGCGACATTGAAGCGGCCTATGGAGTTCGAGGCAGCGCTGCTGAGCCCCGGTTCCCCGAAGCGGCGACGCTGTGCCCCTCTGTCCGGCCCCACTCCGGGCCTCCGGCCCCCGGACGCCGAGCCACCGCCGCTTCAGACGCAGATGCCGCCGACGAGTCTCCAACAGCCTGCCCTGCCCGGCAGCGAGCGTCGCCTTCCAACTCGGGGTAACCTGCACTGCTGCTGCGGACTTGGCAGGAAGCCAGGCCAGGGCGTGGGGGGTAGGGAGGGAGCGGGGGTCGCGGGCGCCGGCCGAAATCACCTCTGCACCTCACATCGGCCTTGGGAGAAAAAGGAACTGGGGTGCTGCTGGGCTCGGTTGCTTCCGGGGACAAGAGACATCCGGGAAGGGCAATGGCCCCGCTGTGTCGGTTTTCGGGGTTTCCTAGGGCTGGAAAACCTGGAGGGGTGGGCACCAAGATGAGGTGGGGAATACCCCCAGGTCGCCGAAGGCGTTTGGTGTCCCTGAAGCCCCTCCTGCCTCCGCTGTACGAAACCTCCCCGCAGATCCAGTGGGCCATGGAAAATTGGATTCTGCTCACGAACCCTGCCTTGAGTGGGGCGGGAGACCAATTAGAGAGGAGGGGGCGTGAGTGTGTGCGGCGCCGCACGGGGCTGGAGCTTGTAGGGAGACTTGATTTCTAGAAGTCTTTAGAGACCAGGAGCCACCCAGCAGCCGTGGAATAGGATTTCAGCCTATGTCTTCGAGGGACTGGCCATGTTTTATTGTATGGCTATTGTCTTGCCTCCTGTATGGCTGGGAGTGGGTAAGCTGAGCTGGTGGGCTAGTGTTTGAGAATCCTTCAGGATACAGAGATTCTGAACCCGAAATACAGATGTCTAATACGGTGACTTGACTTCATTTTGGCCAAGGCAAAAAGGAAGGACTCAGGTGACAGTCCAGATACCTATCGTGTTGCAGCAGGAGGAGGGAAAGTGCCACAGCATTCATATTCAGCGATTTCAAAGGGTTCCCAGACGTGAGCCCTCAAAGGGGGATTTGGTCCAATCGTTTCTTTGTATTGCTTAATTATTCTAAGCGTTAGCAAAACCTGTAATCCTTTTAAATCATTTTTCTCACCTTTTCAGTAGCTAGAGCCTTTAGTTTTTCATTTTCTCCCCCTGCATGGCCACTCGAAGGTGTTTGCTGCCACCAGCAGACCTCTCCAGCTTTGTCTCTGCGCGTGCTCCCTTCTGAATCCTAGACTCTTTAACCGGCGTCTCTGCCCTTTCCCCTAGAGCCACTTTGCTGTATCTTTACCCTTGAGTTTGTTAATCTCAGTAGTCACTTCCTTTGCTAATTTGTGACAGTGTCTCACTCTCTAGCTTGGCCTAGAATCCACATTGCAGCCCAGGCCTGTCATGAGCTCAGCAGTCCTCCTGCCTCAGCCTCACAAGTGCTGGACTCACAGACTTGAAACTCATCATGGCTGATCCCAAAAATCATTTCTAAATAGTCTCCCCTCCATTGCCTAGTCTGACCCATGATGGGATCTTTTCAATTTAAATGTCCTGATGACTCAATGTTATATATAACCTTACAGAATGACTGAACACTGGAAGTGGTTTTTTGTTTGTTTTTTATGAAGGGCCCCCAAAGCAGGGGAAGGCAGGGCGAAACAGAAAGATGGCTTGAGCCTAGAAATCCCACACCAGCCAGAGCAGTGTAGGAAGACCTCAGTTCAAAAAGGCAGAGGCATGGACGTCTATTTACATAAAAGTTTTTATTTTTATGTGCATTGGTGTTTTACTTGCACGTATGTCTGTGTGAGGGTGTCAGGTCCCCTAGAACTGAAGTTACAGGCAGGTATGAGCTGCCGCGTGGGTGCTGGGAATTGAAGCTGAGTCCTCTGAAGAGCAGCCAGTGCTCTTAACCACTGAGCCATCTCTCCAGCCCCAGAAGTTTTATTTTTTCAATACTTAATTTTCTGTTCAATTGTGTTGTGGTTCAGATGACCTTAGCTGTTAATGACATTGTTAAATGTATTCAGAAAATTGAATATGACAGGGTTTGCCTGGAGGTTGTGGTGCACACATTGAATCCTGGTACTTGGAAGGCAGAGGAAGGTGGACTGTCTGTGAGTTCAAGGCCATCCTGGTCTACAGAGTTCCAGGACAGCCAGGGCTGTTACAAAGAGAACCCCCCCCCCCGAAAAATATGGCAGACTTCTAGAATGAGGCCTCTTTTTGTTGTTGGAGGTGGTGGGTTTGGAACCCAGAGTTTCAGTCATGTTCTGGGGAAAATAAATGCCCAGAATTCTGTTAATGCTTTTTTTTTAAGTTTTTTTATTTACTTATTTATTGTTTTTGTTTTTTGTTTTGTTGAGACAGGGTTTCTCTGTGGCTTTGGAGCCTGTCCTGAAACTAACTCTTGTAGACCAGGCTGGCCTCGAACTCATATAGAGATCCGCCTGCCTCTGCTTCCCAAGTGCTGGGATTAAAGGCGAGCGCCGCCACCACCCGGAAAGTTTTTAATTTATTAAACATACCCCACCCTCATATTTCTTACTGCTTATTGGATTTTGGTTCTGTCAGTCATGAAATATGAAGCATTAATACATTATTTAATGCTTTTTTTTTTGCAATTTTCAAGTGATTTTATTTTATTTTTTTAGTCTCTGAGAGTTTATCTCTCCTCTCTTTTGTTGTATTTCTTACATCTTTTTTCTTTCTTTTTTTTTGATGTATTTAATGCTTTTTAAAATGTATTTAACTTTATTTTATGTGCATTGGTCTGACAGTATCAGATCCCTGGAACTGGAGTTATGGAGCTGCCACGAGGGTGCTGGGAATTGAACTCAGGTCCCCTAGAAGAACAGCCAGTGCATTTAACCACTGAACCATCTCTCCAGCCCCCTGTTTAATGCTTTTTATCTTAAGTAAAAAATGCCTTCTGGACTCAAAGATAAATAGGAGAGATGCTGTCAATTGCTCTACAAATAGAATAAGATTTGGCTCTCCATACTGTAATCTCAGCACATAATGTAATCTCAGAAGCAAAAACAGGATTACTACAAACTCAGGGCCAACCTGGTCTATATGAGTTCCAAGCTACCCAGGTCTTATCCAGACCCTGCCACAGAACTCCAGAAAACAGTGATATCATCTAAGGGGGAAATGAATGTAACAATCTGATTTTTGCATTTTCCTTCTCTTTTTCCTCACTCTTTGGGGAGTTTGGGGGAAGGGAGACATGTAGCTTAGGCTGGTCTTGAATTCAGTAGATAACTAAGGATGACTGAACTCAGCCTTCTGAGCTCTAGGTTTCAGGCATGTCTTGATTTTGAATCAATCTGGCTTTATTGGACTAGCACCCCTCTTGTTAATGTTGTGTAGCCAGGGATGAGTTTGAACTTCTATTCTTCCTGCCTCCACCTCCTCTATACTGAGTGGGATTACAGACTCCTGCTACCATGCCTACCTTGGGACTGAGTTTTTTTGTGGGATGGGGGGTTAAGACAAAGTTTCTTTAGGTAACCCTGGTTGGCCGGGTGCTGGGATTCAAGGTCTGCTCCCCCATACTCACACAGGGAGGGCTGAGTCTTGCAGAGCAAGTTAGTTGTGGCTTGTAGTAGTCTAGAAACACTGTAGAATTTTGGGGAGGAATTTAGCCTGATAAATAACCGGGAAGCTAAAAGCTAACTAATAGAATGGAGGATTAAAAGCATAACTGTTACAAAGAAATTTGCATTTTTAAAATAAATGCTATTTCCTGTTTTAGGAGGTCTTGAGAAGAAAGTCACAGCATGTTCTTGCGTAGATTGTAGTTGGCATCCTGGACTGGGTAGCGGATCCTAGCCTTGAAGTTGTGTTTGCACTGTGCACCCTGCTGTGCAGCAGAGCCCTCTGCCCTCGTGCTTGTCCTTTCTTGTTTCAGAGCAGTTGCTCACATCCTTGCACTGAATAAATCTGGCAGGTATGCACTTGAGGAGCAGGACTTTTTTAAAAAGCCTCTCTGTATTCAAGAATCTAGAGGCTGGATTTCATGCTTTTGTTAAAGAAAAACATTGCTGTGTTGGTTCTAGCATTTAGGCAGAGTTAGTTTACCTAGATGTGCAACTCCTGGACCATACCTTCATCAGCACCATTAATTCATTCTGTGGTTTTGGTTCTCATTACTTGTTCAGATAGGCATTTTCCGTTTACATTGAACGACTAGAATAAAGATTTGAAATGGCTTCCTAAAATTGCCATGGCAAAGTGGTATTATGAGTTTAAGACTATAATTTCTGGTCTTTAGACTGGTCTGGAATTTGTTACATAGGCCAGAATGGCCTCAGACTTCGAAGTGATCCTCCTGCCTCCATCCCCCTCCTCCCTGTACTGGAATCACAAGCTTTGGTCACCATGGATGCAGTCTCTGCTTTTGTTATGGGGGCTTTATAGTATCTGAAGAAGGAATTTAGTATTATGCCACTATATATAAAAACTTGAAACCCACATCGTTCTGGACTCTTGTCTCCAAGAATATAGTTTTATGGTTGCTAATTGGTGTTTCCTGCATATTGGCAGATTCAGTTTGTGATGACTAACTCAAAATAATCATTTGAGTCCTAGCAAACATTGTCTATTATATCACCTTTCTTTATTTTTCCAGTGCTGGAAATTGAACATAGATTGTATGTGAAACCAGTGCTCTACCACTGAGCTGTATCCTCGGCCCTCAGTTTACTTTTAAGATAGTCTTGCTGAGGTGCTTGGACTGGTGAAGCCTTGATCTTGGGGTCCTCTTTCCTTGGCCCCCAGAGAAGCTGGGATTACAGGTTGGCATCACCAGGCCCAGCTCAGAAATGTTTTGGGGTCATGACTGGCTTGAGAACACATGTTTGTAAGGTCTCACTTAGCCCAAGCTGACCTTGACCTAACATTGCTCCTCTGGTTGCTATTTCCCAATCACAGGCCTGGGCTACCAAGCAGCTTGTTTTTTGAGATGGTGTCTCATGTAGCTCAGACTGTTCTCAAGCTCTTTTTGTAATCGAGGATAACTTTGGATTCCTGATTCTCCTGCCTACCTCCTTCCAAGTGCTGGGGTTATTACAGGCATGGGCTTGCCACCACACCCAACTCAAGCTTTTTTTTTTTTAAGAATTAGTTTTATTTTTAATTCTGTGTGGGTTTTTTTTTGTTGTGTGGTTGGTTTTTTTTTTTTTTGTTTGTTTGTTTGTTTTTGAGACTAGGTTTCTCTGTGTAGCCCTATTTGTTCTGAAATTCACTCTTTGTAGACCAGGATGACCTTGAATTTACAGAGATCCTCCCAAGTGCTGGGATTACAGTGCTGGGAGCTCCACCAGCACTGCCTGGCCTTTAGAAACACTTCTAATGAGCCATGAAAATCCCAAACAGTAGCCCTGAGCTTCTCCCCTGTCTTCTTTTGTCCAGACTGTTGCATTTAATGGTTTTTGCTGTGTACCACCGTCTTCTCACGCGCGACAAAAACTTGTTAAGAAGCCTTTCATGATAAGAGATTTACCCTTAATACTGTGTTTTGTGGAATTGTAAAACTGAACTAAGACAGCGAGATTGCTTTAAATTTAAGACTAAGGTGGACTACAGTTTGAAGCAGATGATGCTGACACACCTTTAATCCCAGTGCTTGGAAAATAGAGAAGAACTGCAGGAAGAGGCACACAGTCCTCTCAGCTCCAGCGGGATCAAGACCAGCCTAGGCTCTACAGGAGACTCTTTCCAAAAACAAAACAAATTGAAAATAACAACATGGCTTATTTTACTTTAAATTGTAGCAGCGAATGCAGCAAAATTCAGGTCTGACTTGCTTGTTTAACATGGGAAAAAAAATTAAGGAAATTGATTGGAAGGCTTAACCAAAATAGCTGTTATTTTAGGAATTAAATTTTTTTTAAGTTTGTTTATCTTTATTTTATGTATATGAGTGTTTTCCTCCATGTTTGACTGTACCACTTGCATGCCTGGTGCTGTGGAGGCCAGAATAGTACTTAGATTCCCTGGAACTGGAGTTAAAGACTGTTATAAGCCCCATATCGGTGCTGGGAATCAAATCCAGGTCCTCCAGAGGAACAGTCAGGGCTCTTAACTGCTGAGCCATCTCTCCAGCCCTTATTCTAGGCATTTAAAATGTTTTAAAATTTGCTCCAAAGCTACACAGAAAAACCCGGTCTTGAAAAAAGTTTTAAAATGTATTATGTTGGCTAGGCGGTGGTGGCGCACGCCTTTAATCCCAGCACTTGGGAGGCAGAGGCAGGCAGATCTCTGTGAGTTCGAGACCAGCCTGGTCTACAAAAGCTAGTTCCAGGACAGGCTCCAAAACCAGAGAAACCCTGTCTCAAAAAAAAAAAAAAACAAAAAACAAAAAAATAAAAATAAAAATAAAATGTATTATGTTGTCTGCTTGACACATGTGTGGCGGTCAGAGAACAACTGTAGAGCTGGTTGTCTCCTTACAGTTTGTCAGGAACTGAACTTGGGGCACCAGACTTGCACAGCAGACACCTTTATGCACTGAGCCATCTTACCAGCTCCATATATAGTCAGAATAAAAACACTGAGTCTTGAGCTCTAGGACTGGCATGTGTGAACATTTACCTGTTAATAACATGGAGATGAGGAAGAGACCTGTATGACAAAGAAAATATTTAGTCAGAATATCTTCTTTGGGCTGGGATTTATCTCATTGGTAGAGTGCAGGGCTAATGTGGAAAATACTCAGTTTAAACCCCAGCATCTTCTCGAATAAAATAATAAGACCTTTCTTACCTATCTTCTCAAAGTTTTTAGGGATGGGAAGTTTGAAGAAATGACCACAAATGAATGTTCAAGTTTTTTTTCTTTTATAGAACAAATTTTTCAGAACATAAAACAAGAATACAGCCGTTATCAGAGGTGGAGACATTTAGAGGTTGTTCTCAGTCAGAGTGAAGCCTGTACTTCAGAAAGCCAGCCTCCCTCCTCAGCACTCACCGCACCAAGTTCTCCAGGTAAACATATTTGGTGTTGAGAATCTGGTTCAGAATTTGTGAGCTTAGTTTTGTGATGAACATCTATGACCCTGGCATTTAAGAAGCTAAGACCAGGATGGTGCGTTTGAAACCAGCTTGTGGTCTATAACAGCACTCTGTCTCAAAACAGTATCCCCTGTTAGCAGCAGTGTGTCCTTTAGCCACCTGTGCTGGGTGACTTTCTCAGTACTGTGACAACCTGACAAATTAGGCAGGAAGGTTATGGTTTCAGATGGTATTGTTCTTCGGGGCAGCAGAGACATGGGGAAGTGACTTGGTTCATGTAGTGAGCTTTTGGCTTCCTCTTCATATGGTACAGACCAGGAAATGGGGGTGACATGGAACCAGATGCAGAAACATAAACTTCAAAGGCCTGTCCTAGTGACCTATTTGCACCTGTTGGGCCTCATCTTTTAAGACACCACAACCTTCAAAATAATACAACAAGCTGGGAACAAGCCCTTAAAACATGGAGTTATGGGGGATGTTCTAGATTCAAACCATAAGATGGAGCTAAGTTATTTCTTATTTAAACTTACTAATTAAGTTTTTTTTTCTTAGATGTTTGCTTTGAGGTTTTGTGTTTGGTTTGGGCAAGTTAGTTTGTTTTGGTGATTTGTTTTTATTTTATGTGCACTGGTATTTTCCCTGCAGGTATCTATGTGTCTGTGGAGATGTCATATTCCCTAAAACGGGAGTTACAGACAGCTGTGAACTGCCATATGGGTGCTAGGGATTGAATCTGGGTCCTCTCTTAACCACTGAGCCATCTTTCCAGCCCCTGGGCAAGTTGTTTTTAAGATAGGGCATTACCTTGTAGCCCTGGCTGGCCTGGAACTCCCAGGGATCCTCTTTGTCTCCTGGGTGCTAGGATTAAAGTTGTGTGCCACCATGCCTTGTCCCTCATTTTGTTGTTGAGACAATGTCTCTGTATGTAGCCCTGGCTAGGCTGGAACTCAGTATAAAGACCAAGATGTCCTCCAACTTGTGGAGGTCTTGCTTGCTATCTACACCCTTGAGCTATCACACCCAGCAAAGCTAAAAATCCAGTGCTTCTATGCATTAATCTTATTTTAGGCACATTAATAGAAGCCATATGTGGCATTATATTGGGCAAGCAACTGTGGGAAATTTGTTTTAGAAAGTTCTGTTGGACAGTCCTGTTTAGTAACCTTGACGTGTAGTTTGCGAGGGCAGTGCTCTAAAATCTCAGGATTTGACATTGTCTCTGTCACTTAGTGAACTAGACTTGCCTGTTTTGTCCCTGTAAATGGTGAACAGGCTAGTGTTGCAAACTTCCATTCCTAAAACAGTTGAAAGTTTGTTTTCCTCTCTTCTCTCTTCTCTCTTTTCTCTCTCTTTCAGGGTGGGATTTCAATACAGTTTCTCTGTGTAGCCCTGGATATCCTTGAACTCAATCTGTAGATCAGGTTGTCCTCAAACTCAAAGAATCTGCCTGCCTCTGCCTGTGTGCTGGGATTAAAGGAGTGCCACCGCCAGGCCAGAAATACAATGTTAAAGTAGTAGAAAACAATGTAAGTAGAGAAATGGTGAGTGGCTAGATGTTTCAGTCATGTTTCATTTGTAGATTTAAAAAAAAAAAAAAAAAAAAAACTTTGTTTAGTTTAAGAGGAAAAAGCCACAAAAGATTTGTTTCAAGGTGGTAAGTAGCTTAAATACTGACAAGAAAGAAGAAACAGATTCTAGACTGACATCTGAGGCCTGGGCTAGAGTTTGGTCTTTATATTGATTTATAAGGTTGTTCTTTTAATCATCAGGCAGGAGAAGTCCTGTGGAATCTGTTGCTCCAGAATCAAACTTTTGCTGTCTTCTTTTGGCCTCACTTCAAAAGTAGAAGAAGCTTGCTATAATCTTATCCCTTCCAATTTTGCTGAGTGTTTTGAGTGAGCTTATTTGATAAAACATGTTTACATCTGAAATCTTAGCCCCCAAGAAGCTGAAAATTACAGTTTTGATTTCCATAGCCTCTGCTGGTAAAGCAACAAAACAGAAAAAGAGGCCCATAGGTAAGAGATTCATTATTAGGTAGCAGAGAATGATCTTGACCCCAATTCCTTATCCTGATGCCTCCAAGTGCTGGGTTTATAGGAGTCTGATTAGTCACAAAAGGAGCATGAGTTAATAAAGGTGTAATCACTGGTCCAGTTGGTAGAGTGCTTGCCTCGCGTGCTGATGAAGCCCTGAGTGGTATCCCCAACACCAGTATTCAGAGAGGCCGAGGAAGAAGGATCAGAAGTTAAAGGTTATTTGGGGATACTAACAATTTGAAGGCCAGCCTGGACTTCTTGAGACCATTTCCAAAAAGGGAGTCGTAGGAGGTTAATGTCAGTACTTGTTTTATATTGTGAGCAGGTCCTCTGGTCCTAAGCCCCAGACTCCCTATAGCTTACAGAATTACTTGCGGATCCTAAAAGTAAAAGATGCCCTGGCCCTGCCCTGCTACAGAATCATCATCAGAAAGTGTATTTTTGGTGTCTGTTTTACAGACTTTTCTAATCTGATGTCCACGGGAGTGAGGTACATGTACCCCCAGGGTAGCTGTGAATGAAGTCTAATACAAAGTCATGAACTTTAGACATTTTGAGTGACGGAGTCTAGTGTTAAACACCTTTAATTTCAGCACTCGGAGGCAGAGACAGGTAGATCTCCATGAGTTACAGGCCAGCCTGGTTGACATAGCAAGTTCAGGCCAGCCAGGACTATATTAAAAAAAAAAACAAAAACAAAAAAAAAAAAACCTTGAAAACATTTTTTTATCTTTCCGTATATCTTGATTATACAGTTAGTTAGTTCTCAGGCATGAATTTTGTAGATGACAGTGTTGTGTGTCCCAGTATGTGAGAAAGTTGGATACCTCTGAGTGATTTCCGATGACCTTATGTTCTAAATGTATTTTTCCTAATCAAGACTGAAGGCAGAGGTAGGTGGATCTCTGTGAGTTCAAGGCCAGCCTGATCTATAGGAGTTAGTGCCAGGACAGGCTCCAAAGCCTGTCTTGAAAGAAAGTCTCGAAAAACAAAAAAAAAAACAAAAAAACAAAAAAAAAAACAAACAAAAAAAAAAGACTGGAGGCTTCAGCTTTAAGCTTTTGGTTCTGGTCTTTCGTGGGCTATGAACCCAGATTATTAGGACTCAGCTAGCACATGGCACATGTCTGTTACCCTGCTGCTCAGTTTACCCTTAGTTTTGCTTCTAGAGCACAGACCAGGGAAATAGCTCCGTCTATACAGGGCATGGCCAAGGGCCTGAGTTGGAGTCCCCAGAACGCACATTTAAAAAAACCTAATGTGGGGGCTGGAGAGATGGCTCGGTGGTTGAGAGCGCTGCCTGCTCTTTCAAGGGTCCTGAGTTCAGTTCCCAGCAGCCATGTGGTGGCTCACAGCCATCTGTGGTGAGGTCTGGTGCCCTCTTCTGGCCTGCGGACATGCACACAGACGGAATATTGTATACATAAAAAAAAATTATTGTGACAGTGCACATTTGTGATCTTAGCACTTAGAGGTGGAGATGGGCAAGATCCCTAGGGCTCCCTGACCAGCCAGGCTAGCCTAGTTTTTGTGTATTTTGAGTATTTCTCTGAAGGTCATTAATTCTGAACCATAGAACAGGAATATGTTGTGTAAAGAAGATTTGTCTTTTTAGGGGGATAGGGAATACTTGAGGTTCAAGCCTTGAATTAGGCAAGTGCCCTACACCAATCTTTGATTTTTGAGGGTCTTTCCCATTTGTGTCTCAAACTCCATACTTTTTGCCTGTATGTAAGTAGCTGAGTTTATAGGCATTTGCCACTGCACCTGGCTTATGTTTATGTTTTTGCCAGGTTCTTCCTGGATGAAGAAGGACCAGCCCACCTTTACCCTTCGACAAGTGGGGATATTATGTGAGCGCATCCTAAAAGACTATGAAGATAAAGTCCGGGAGGAGTATGAGCAGATCCTCAGCACCAAACTCGCAGGTAGGTTGAGGCATGGGCTGCTGCCGTTAATGTAACTCAGAAAAGAGGGCTCGTGCAAGAGAGCTTCTGGAGTTGTGAGCACTGCAGCTACTCTTTGGGGTCACAGGTGTTACTTCCACATTATATGAGAACTCATTTACATTTCTAAAAGCAGATAAACCAAACTATATGTAGGAATTTTCTGGAACTATAGGCATTGAGTAGGCCACCAACTGGCAAATAGGTGGTTGACTTATGGTGCTGATTTCCTAACAGGTGTCAGCAATTTTTCAGTGCAGCGTCACCAGCATGTTCAAAATTTCTGCACTAAAGTTAAGCGTTCTTTGGGAGGTATGGTAGAAAAAAGCAACTATAGGTCAACTGAGGCTGGAAAAAAGGTGGTTATTAGTAATGACAAGTAGAGCCTTGTGTGATCAAGCATCGTAATGGGGCTGGTGTGGCTCAGCAGTTAGAGTGCTTCCTGTTCTCCCAGAGGACCTGAGTTCAGTTCCCAGCACCCATGTTGGGTGGCTCGAGACCACCTATAACTCCAGCTCTGGCTGATCCAACACTGTCTAGACTCCAAGGGCACTAGCACCCAAATGCACATACCAACACATAATACATACAAAAAATATTAAAGAGCTGGGCGGTGGTGACGCACGTCTTTAATCCCAGCACTCGGGAAGCAGAGAGAGGCAGGCAAATCTCTGAGTTCTAGGCCAGCCTGGTCTACAAGAACTAGTTCCAGGGCTGGAGAGATGGCTCAGCAGTTAAGAGCACTGCCTGCTCTTCCAAAGGTCCTGAGTTCAATTCCTAGCAACCACATGGTGGCTCACAACCATCTGTAATAGGGTCTGGTGCCCTTTTCTGGCCTGCAGGCATACACACAGAATATTGTATGCATAATAAATAAATGGGTATTTAAAAAAAAAAAAAAAAAAGAACTAGTTCCAGGACAGGCTCCAAAGCAACACAGAGAAACCCTTTCGGGGGGGATTATTAATAAAAATTAATCTGTCGTGAGGCAGAAGCAGGCAGATCTGTCTGAGTTCAAGGCCAGCCTGGTCTTAAGAGTATGTTCCAGGACAGCTAGGGCTGTTACAGAGAGAAACCCTTCCTTGAAAAACCAAAATGAATAAATAGAAATAAATCTGGAACTTACCATGTGGACCAGGCTAGCTTCAAATCAAGAGCTCCCTCAAGGAATGGGCTTCCAAGGCTGAGCCACCATTCTCAGCTTATTTTTTTCCTTTATTTTCTTAGTTGGGGATCCACCTCGCCCATTTGTGTTTAGACAAGCCCTCTATTGCTGACCACACTGTAATCCTACTCATTCATATTTTCATTTTGTGATAAAGAAAGGACTTGAGGGCTTCAAATTTACATATCTTTGTTCTTGGAGACAGTGGGTAGTAGGTGGAATTACAGAGAGAAAAGAGAATGTTTGAGAGTGCAAACAGGGAAAACAGATTTCAGCCTGCTTCGTAAGTTGCCTAAGGGCTTAGGGATGGGTTTCTAGGATAAGTATATACTCTTTACTATATCTTCACAGAACAGTATGAATCTTTTGTGAAGTTCACACATGATCAGATCATGCGGCGATATGGGACAAGGCCAACAAGCTGTAAGTTTACCAAGTTTTTCTTTAAAATTTCTAAGTTCTAAGATTTTGCTTGGGAGTATTTTGTGTCCTGAGAGCAGAAGGCCCTGGGTTGTTGCTCTTGCAGAGGACCCAGACTCAGTATCCACATGGCGGCTCACAAACACCTTTAACTTCAACTCCGGATCTGATGCCTCCTCCTGATCTCCGAGGGCACCTGGCACACACATGGTGCACAAGCATATATACAGGCAAAATAAAATACTCATGCATAAAATAAATATATCTGAAAAATAAACGGTTTGAAAGACCTTGTAAAGTCAAGTGATTAAGAATACTTTGGTGTCCAGAACAATATCAAACCACTAAACCCTAATTTTACATAGTCCTCACAGTATCCTATGAGGTGGGGCTTTTATTATTGACCCCACTGTGTTGTACTTAGAGATGTGTCTCCAGCACCAGTCTCTGTTACTTCTTTTCTCCAAAAAGGTGGCTCCGGTTAGTTTATGGAGGTTGATTATCTAGGGTCAAGATTTCTTAATTCTAAATATTTGAAATACTTGACAGATTTCTTAAATTCTGCCTTTTAAGTGGTAGCTCAGCACTATTTGATCGTTTACTGCTAGTGTGTGTTTTAAAAGCATGATGACTGCATCTTCATTGTTCTTTCCGTTTGTCTTTTAACCCTAAATTGCAGATGTATCCTGAAGCCTTCTTGCCTATCTGGGTACCAGGTGTGACCTCAAGAGATGGCTGCTGTACACTTTTTGCAACTGGTTTGATATCACATTTCAGCTCCAACTTTGCATCCTGAGAACACTTAAATGTTTCTGCAGGTCCATTTTATACAACTTGAAAGACCTTAAAACTTTCTGGTTGCCACAGCATATCTTTCTTTTCTGCTCATCCACTACACAGCTGTGCCCTACTGCGATAGGTTTTCCAAACAAAAGTACCTGGAGCAGCAGTTTAGCAAAGAATGCCTTCAGTGGCACGCAACACGTGGAGTTTCCCCAAGCACAGCTCTGTGAGAACTGTGTGAGTGTGTGTGTGTGTGTGCGTCTGTGTGTTTTAAGTTATTATTTGTATTGTGCAAAACTTTTTTTGATCTTGGGGATTCTGGCTGTGAATTTGATGCACGACAATTATGGTTAGAAACATTTTTTTGGTCTACAGAAGATCATTAATGTTTGGTGACCATATAAGTTGTAACAGTGGATTGTTTTATGTGTAGGTATTATCGTTAAATACAGGGACTGTTTCCAGGCACAGAATTTGAATCATAAGTTAGGATGGACATTAGACATGATTATGATGCTGTAGGGAAGGTCTGCAGTCCTAAATCTGCAAATACATGGTGAGAAATTAGAACAAACTGGAGCCGGGCCATCAACACATGGACTCTGCCTAGCTGTGCTGGAAAACTACTTTGACTCCAAGCCTTAAAATACCCTGTGGAGTCTGAGCTCACCTCATTCATACAGTCAAGGAGCTCCCTGTTCCCTGGACACTGAACTTTTACAGGGAAAAGTTCTCCCCTGGAGCTGAACATCAGGGTGTGCTCGGAGCGTAACACGGGGAATGCAGGGCTGGGCCAGGCCTTGCAGCACTGCTACTTGGGAGGAGCCACTTCACCTTCTCATCGGTTTCAACAAAGAATCTGGATCTTTTGTCCAGATTCCCCCAGACTCCCCTAAGGTGTCCGTGTTCAACTGTTAGAACTTGGTTTTGGCAACCCCCTGCCTAAAGTCACTTTTTGGCTGTTCTTTGCCTTGGTCCCGAGGCTGTGAGCAGAAAGCAGCCTCTGTGTTGAGGAGGTGGGAGTTAAGTATACATTTATTTTTACTGTGACTTGTTCAGGACCACATTATACAAAATGCCTTGTTTCCTTTACTGTTGTTTTGGAAAGGAAAGTTTTATTAAAATTGTTGTAGTTTGAATATAGAATAGTTTTATTAATTATGGCTTTATTTTGGAAAACTCTTGAGTTTTAATTCAAATGTTTGCCAATACCTTCCAAAGTAAGGTGATATTCAGAGACAGTTGTTGAGATCTGATAGCTTACGGACATTTCTGGGGTATTCACATTTGAAGATTCCTTATTAATGAATGTCTTTGACTTAAATCTAACCAAAAACTGCAACATTATTCTTTGTACATTTTCATTATATAGTGTTAACAAGCTTAGTTGCAAACAAATAAAATCCTTAAGCTATTTGTTTACCTTGCCTTCTTGGTACTGTGATAATGTGTACTCAGATAATTCTAAGGCTGCTATAACCATTCCCATAGTTCAGCAACCTGTTGAGATTTACAGACGCCTAGAGTCCACCTTCGCTCTTTTAATAATTAAAGAATGATTGACTCACATAAAGGACAGCTTTTTTCATCTCTTCTTTCTTTAGGGCAGTTACTCGTTCCTTGAAGAGGAGCCGTAGTAATGTTTTTGATGGCGTGGCTAAAGGCCTGTGAGGGGCCACGTCCCAAAGGCTGCTCACCCAAGGCCTATTAGACACCAGTGTGCTCCCTTACTAAGTGTCGGCCAGCTACTTTGATGAGTAACAGTCATGCCACCCTCTCAACTGCTAGCAGGGCCTGCAGGCTGCTCTTAGCTTACCCATTGGGACCACTGAGTATGATACCACTATGGTTGGCCTTAAGGGCATTAAGGCTACACACAGGAGACCTGGAAGCCTGTGGGTCTTTGAAGTTCAAGGTCATCCTTGGCCAACATCTCATTAAAGGCCAGTTGATGAGACCCTGTATGTATATATGTGTGTGTGTATGTGCAAGCATGTGTGTGTGTTAAAAAAAATTAACTTCTAGGGATAGATAGAACTTAAGGGTATTTCCCGGGTAGGGAAATTCCATTGTCTTACGGAAATCCTAACTTAATAAAACCTACAAAAACTACAAGGATGCATTGGAATGTGTAATTTCAGAAAAAACCTGTCTGGGAGAGACTTAAGTTACTCAGCTAGGTGTGGTGACTCACACTGATAAGTTTTGCCTTTTTGACAGTACTGGGGTTGGACCTAGTGCTTCACAAATGCTGGGCAAGATGACTACCACTGGGCTATTTCTTTGTCACTATAATAATGACCCTATGTGCCTCAGAGGAGGAAGAGTGCTAGGTGATCCAAGAGTCAGGGTTAGAGTGGGCTGGGGATGCAGCTTAGTTGGTACTGTGTGTTCAGCATGCACAAAAACCTGGGTTTGGTCTCTAGTACGACTTGAAAGCACAGATGTGGCCCATGTCTGTATCGCAGCACTTAGGATGTGGAACTAAGGAGAAGATTAAGGCCCATAGCACATGATAAGTTGGAAGCTTGTGCTCTGTGAGAGCCTTTCTGACAGTGACATGTACTGCCCTAGCAAGGACCCAGGTCTGGTAACTCACAATCACATGTAACTACAGTTCCAGGGGATCTGATGCCTCTGACCTCGGGTACCCATACAACATGCACATTCCCCTACACATAGACATAATTAGAAACGACAGCCTCCGGGATTATTTTTAATCAAATGGTTTCCATACACTCACTGGGCAAGGTTGCTCACACCAAGATACCAATATTTGAGAAGTACAAAGGTCAAGATGGTAGTTCAAGGCCAGTCAAGAGTTATTTAAAGCTCTCAAAAAGGAGCCTGTCAGTAGTAGCACCTCTACTCCCAGCACTTGGTAGACAGAGGTAGGGGAATCCACGTTAGAGGCCAGCCTGGTCTACAGGATGAGTTCCAGGATAGCCAGAGCTGCACACAGACACCTTGTCTGAAAAAAAAAAAAAAAAAAAAAGGAGCTGGAAAGATAGCTCAGGGGTTAAGAGCGCTGCCTTAGAGAATAAAGGAAAGCGGCTGACATCCTCATGCCCCAATGTGTGTGCACACCTGAATGTGTGTATTCTCTCACACACGATTTAAAACGTCAGTGAGATGGTAATGCTAGGAACTGGATGGCTAACCTAGATTGTAAGGGCTTCTAAGGTGTGCTGCATACACGGTACTTTATACCCCTTCATTTTATACTTTTATAGCATCCTGTGATGCATTTGCTTCGTGACTTCCACCACTATTTTGAGCTCTGTATCACTATGGCCCTTTATCTCTTGTCTCCTGGTGAGGGGCTAGCTGAAGTGCGCATCTATATTCTGCAGTAACCTAGGACTTGGCTCAACTCCCAGCTCAGATGATTCAAGCCTTGTCTCGGCTCTCAGTCTAGTGGCCAGAAGGGTAATATGGCTCCCTACTTTGTTAGGTATTATGTGCCTCTAGGAAAGAGCAGTGTTCGCTAGGGAAAGCCCCTCAGCCCAGGCAGTGGCCTGCAATGGGGTCTGCTCTTAGGATGCTGACGCAGTAACAGCTATTGTGGTTTCTGAAACCAGACTGCAGTGTGTTAAACTATGCTGAGAACGTGTGGAAGGTGTAGTAGACTCTGGTTAGCTTTACCATGCCACTTTAGAACCCTCATTTGGTGAGCCAGGAGGCAGCACCTTACATCAAGAGGAATTATATAGTCCAGGCTGTCTTCTCTCTGAGGCTGGCGGTGATCTTGAGTTTATCCTCCTTCCTCCACCTCCCAAGTGCTGAGATGACAGGTTTGCAGCCCCACAATACCTAGTTGTGTATTGCCTCTAGGGTTGAAATCCAGCACTCTTACCAACCGAGTCACATTCCTAGCTCAAGGGGATTCTTTTTGTTTTTTTTTTTCCACAGTCTTCCTATATAGTTCTGGCTGTCCTGGAATTCACTATATAGACTAGAATGGCCTTATTCACAGAAAACCACTCTGACTCCCAAGAGCCCAAGGGTGTAGGGTAAAAGAGACCAAGGAAAACCAACACGACCCTAGCTTAACCCCCAGGGCCATGGCTTGAAATTTTAGGAATCCCTAAGCTTGCCCCAGAATCAGGCTAAAACCCATCAATCCCAAGCCATCCTGGAAAGCTCTGCCCCCCACCCACCCCTCATTGTACTCCTCTTCAGTTTCCTGCCGCTTCTCACCCTAGAGGCAGCCACCCTCCGAGATTCTTCCTTCCCAGTAAATCCCTTGAGTGAGGTTTGTTGTGGGACGAGACCGTTTTGCTGGAGCAGAGCCTAGCTAAGACTGGGGAAGCTTTTCCTAGAGTAGTTGTGCTTGCACTAGGGAAACCTTTCCCCAGAGCAGAGCAGTTAGCTGCTACACTTAGGGTGACTGTGGTGTTCCTTGGCTCCCAACTGCCAGGACACCTTTCCATCCGAGCTGCAACGCTTGCAGAAGGGAGTTAGTTACGTCTGGCATCTTGAGCCTGACATTTTGCTCACTTGGCTTTAGAAATTCATGGTTTGTTCAACTTCCTCCATCTCCAAATGGAATTCACACAGTCTGGTTTCTGTCCTGCAGCTCAATTACCAGCCTGGGAGTTTCCAGTATCATGGCCTTCTCTTGTGCCAGGCTTCTTTTTTTGGGGGGTGGGGGCGGTTCGAGACAGGGTTTCTCTGTATAGCCTTGGCTGTCCTAGATCTAGCTCTTGTACACCAGGCTTGAACTCACAGAGATCCGCCTGCCTCTGCCTCATGAGTGCTGAGATTAAGGGCGTGCGCCAAAACTGCCCAGAGTGCCAGGCTTCTTAAGCTAATACTTTGTTTAGATCTGCTTAGTAGTAAAGTTTCCACTATGTGAATGGGCCCAAGATAGAAGGCATGGGAGTGGATGCCTAGGGTACCTTGCCCCATCAGTGAAGCCCAGACACCTGGTCCTCAGGCAGCCACTGAATTTTGTTCAGAGGGATTGGGCTGGGGCCCTAGGCCTGAGTTCCAAGAGTCTTGGAGTCTTGATGCTGCAGAGATGAAGACAGGCATAAAGTTCTTTGCTTCATTATGCAGTCCTAAAGAAGCATTGAGGAAGTTGTGGAAGGTAGGGACTCAGAGAGGACCCAAAAGTTCATGTCTCTGCTTCGGGATATAAGCACAGAATTCCAGAAGCCTGGGCACCATAGCAACAATGGCTCAGATATGGTTCCTGCTTGGTTTGGGAGTTGTGGCTTTTTTTTTCCAGCCTTTACATTCAAGGAAAGGCCAGTGTTGCCTGTGAGGACCCCGTTGTCTAGTAGTAGGGACCCACTCATTCATACTTAGATCTACAGCAGACATTGATAGGGCTGACAGACAGTGCCCTCATGAAGGGCTTAAAAATGTCTGAAGAGCCAGGTGTTGGTGGTACACACCTTTAATCCCAGCAGTCAGGAGGCAGAGGGAAGTGGGCCAATCTCTGTGAGTTCAAGGCCAGCCTGGTCTACAGAGCAAGTTCCAGAACAGCCAGGGCTGTTATACAGAGAATCCCAGTCTCAAAAAGCCAAAAAGGAAAGAAAAAAAAGAGAAAACTTAGCAAAAGCTTATACCTTAGTTCTCTCAAAACAGTAAGATGGAAGCCAGCCGGTGGTGGCGCACGCCTTTAATCCCAACACTCGGGAGGCAGAGGCAGGCCGATCTCTGTGAGTTCGAGGCCAGCCTGGTCTACAAGAGCTAGTGCCAGGACAGGAACCAAAGAGCTGCGGAGAAGAAACCCTGTCTCGAAAAATTAAAAAAAAAAAAAAACAGTAAGATGGAGAGCTCTGCCCCCACCCCCAAGACTGAACTGTACTTTAAACAGAACACAGGGCTCCAGTTTATCAGATTTCCCACTGCTACTGTCATTCCTCAGACCGAGGCCAGGGATCGTTTGTGATTGAACACATGCCTGTGCAGTCAGTTTTTAATATTGGGCCCCGTTTGGCTCTGCAAACACTGCGATTGTCCTTTGCACTATTGCTGCATAATATTTCCAAGGAGAGGTATAATAAAGTCTGTATTCTTAAAAAACTGGTCATGAAGATGGATTGAAGAACTGGGGACAAGAAGTAGATACTGAAAACTCGTGAAAGGACTCTGCTTTTACCTGCCTGAGGAACTGAAAAGTTGCTGCCACCAAGAAGTAAGAAACCAAGGGCGGGGGGGGGGGGGGGGGGGGGGGGGGGGGGGGGAGGGGGGGGGGGGGGAGAAGCGCAGGGGGGGGGGGGGG
>NW_026068004.1:1103468-1106944 GCF_014885135.2 Alexandromys fortis
CTGCCTATAATCCCAGGACTTGGGAGGCAGAGGTAGGTGGGACAGCCAGAGTTGTTACACGGGGAAACCCTGTCTTTAAAAAAAAAGAAGAAAAGAAAGGAATGAAGAAAGAGAAGAAAGAGGAAAGAAAAGAAAGAAAAAAAAGGTGGCTGGGGAGTGTAGCTCAGTGATGGGCATGTGCTAGCATATGATGACCTGGGTTCTAGCCCCAGGTTTGCAAGAGAAAACAAAAGGAGTTGGTCCGAAAGCGTGGTCAGTTCCTTGCTATTCGAACTTGGTTACATGGTTCACACCAGCTATCCATAATGAGCTCGTGTTTTGCTGGGCACACATTGAGTACTCAGCAAACGAATTGGATTGAAACTTTGCACGTGGAGCATTTAGCTGATGGAAGAGGGTGGTTAGAGCAAGTTGGAGTGATTGACATTAATATTATGGACCTTGGGAATTTTCTACAGAAACGTTTTTTGGGGGCGAATGGGATCTGGCTAGGTAGCCCAGGCTGGCCTTGAATTGGCCTTGAACTCACAGGCAGCCTTCTGTCTCAGCTTCCTGATTGCTTTTATGCAGATATCCTCTGGTAACATCGAAGAAAATTTTTTCTTTTTCTTCTTGTGTCTGTCCACCCGCCCCTCCTCCTGTCCCCCCAGACAGGGTTTCTCTGTATATTCCTGGCTGTCCTGGAACTCTTTGTAAACCAGACTGGTCTCAGACTCAAAGACCCGCCTGCCTTTCCCTCCAGAGAACTGGAATTAAAGGGGTGAGTCACCACCGCCCAGCCAAAGAACTTTTTTTTCACCATGTCACAGTCTAAACCAATTTCTATAGCAGCTCTATAGCTATTTGTAGTCCTGGCGGCCTGGAACTCAAGAGATCCACCTGCTTCCGCCTCTCAAGTGCCGGGGTCTAAAGGCGTGCACCTCCTGCTAGCCGCTATTAACTTTAAGATTGACTCTGTTATGCGTATGAGTGTTTTGTCTGTATGCATTCTGTATCACGTGTATGTTCCTGGTGTCGCCGAAGTCAATAAAACATGTTGGGACTCGACTTCCTCTGCCAGAGCAACAAGTGCTCTTAACCTCTGAGCTCTCTCTCCAGCCGTTTACTAATAGGGAACACAGGAACCCTGAGCTTAAGAAACATGGAATGACACACGTGCTTTGGGGACACGGCCCACGAGCAGAGCAACTACGTGTGCTTGGAGTGAGAGAAGTAATCTTTCCCAAGTGTAACCTCGGACAGTGCTGAGAGCGAGAATACACTACGGCCCTAGTCGCCTAAAGAAAGGTCAGTTAATCCGCGGTCAGCATCTGGAGGCGGGGCCGCTGGGTGCGCAGGCGCAGATCTGCGTGCTAGGTTTCTGCGGCTCCCGCAGGGGCACGGCCGGCTATCGGTTTGCAGCGTCGCGCTGTAAACGTCGCACGGCAAGCGTCCTTTACGGCAGGCGTCTGTTTCTCCCCGAAACCGGCTGTCGTGATCTGCGCCCAGGGAGCCTACAAGGGCACTTCGGTGGTGCGGTAGGTGCTGCTGTGTCCGCACAGCCAAGGTGCTTCGCTAAGACGTCTCCTTGACAATCTCCCTTTCCCTGTGGGTGGCCCGGGCCCTGGGAATGTCCCCCCCGTTCCCCGCCGGCCCTCCAAGTCATCTCCGTCCTGTGCCGGACTCCTGCCTCGGCCTTTCCGTCCTGACGTCCCGCTTCTTTTTTTGTTTTTATCCTGAGACAAGGTCTCTCTGTGTAGTCTTGTCAGTCCTGAAACTCACGCTGTAGACCAGGCTGGCCTCGAACTCAGATCCGCCTGCCTCTGCCTCCAAGGTGCTGGGGTTAGCCACCATGCCAGACTGCACCCCGTTTCTTAACCGGGTCCTCCAGTGATTTCAGCCCCCATCCTCCCGAGTCTTCTGCATTCGTGATGTGCGCTCGGCCTAGCAGCCGCACCAGAACCTCTGTCCCCACACATGCCCTAACTCTTCCTATTGTCATTGCCATATTGGAACTCAATGCTCTGTGTGTGTGTGTCTGTCTGTCTGTCATTGCCATATTGGAACTCACTGCTCCTGTGTGTGTCCCTTAGAGTTACAGGAAGTTATAAGTTGTCAGATGGATGTGGGACTCAGAATCACGAAGATTTTTCTCGTCTCCTGAGGATTCCTCCCGTGGACTCTAGCTGGTTTCCCGCTTTGCCTGTAACGTGCAGAGTAAATGATTGAAAGGATAGGAAGGAACTTTATAAGTTAAATTCACTACAAAGAGATGCATACAGGATGCAATTGATGGGTGCTGTGCTTGCTTTCCAGTCTTAAGCAGTTTTGTCATTTAGGATTATTTTGTTCTCTCTATGTCAACATTACTATAAATTTCCCACTTATTCTTTTTTCTCAATGTCTGTCATATTTTTTTCTTTCTTTTTTTTTTTTTTTTCGAGACAGAGTTTCTCTTGCTATGCTATGCAGCCAATCCTGGAGCTCTGTAGACAAGACTGGCCTTGAACTCTGCCTCCTAGGCACCACTGCCTTGCACGTCTGTCATATTCTACTGGGCACCAAAATTTACCCATTTCTTTATGGTTGTATGTGTAAATTATTTGAAATTTTCTGTTTGTTTTTAATTGTACTTAATTTTTTAGCAGTTTCCCAGCATTTGTTACAGAAATGGATAAAGTACTTTTTTAATTTGATTTTTTTTTTTTTTTTTTTTTTTGAGACAGGGTTTCTCTGTAGTTTTTAGTTCCTGTTCTGGAACTAGCTCTTGTAGACCAGGCTGGCCTCGAACTCACAGAGATCAACCTGCCTCTGCCTCCGCCGAGTGCTGGGATTAAAGGCGTGCGCCACCACCGGCCGGCTTTAGTTTAATTATGTGTGGATGTGTGAATATGGGCATGTAAGTGTACCTGCTCTGTGAGGCCAGAGGCATCATATTCCCTGAAGCTGGAGCTACGGTTGGTTGTGAACGGCCGCCAGCGTGATCGCTGAGAACCAAACCTGCGTCCTCTGCTAGAACAGCATGCACTCTTAATCACTAAGCATCTCCCCAGCCCAGGGCAGACTGCTTCTGTGAAAGGAGACACCCTAGAGACAAGAGAGCTTCTGAAGAGAAGTGTCATCTAGGTCAGGATGGAAAGAGTATATATATAGGAGAACGTAAGGAAGTGTGTGTTTACACTTCTGTTTTTTGTTTTCTTGGTTGTTGGGGTTTTGTTTTTGTTTTTTGGTTGTTTTCTTGACTCAAAACAACTTTATTTATTTATTTTTTAATATTTATTTATTATGTATACAATATTCTGTCTGTGTGTATGCCTGAAGGCCAGAAGAGGGCGCCAGACCTCATTACAGATGGCTGTGAGCCACCATGTGGTTGCTGGGAATTGAACTCAGGACCTTTGGAAGAGCAGGCAATGCTCTTAACCACTGAGCCATCTCTCCAGCTCCTCAAAACAATTTTATATATATATAAAACACCGCTCTATTCCCGAGAGAAT
>NW_026068004.1:1106987-1122466 GCF_014885135.2 Alexandromys fortis
TATATATACACTAGTTTTCCATGAGTTTTGTGAAAGACCCCTAATTATTCAATTTGGAGAACTTGTCTGATAAAAGAGTTTGGTAATCTCAGTACATGGAAGGTAGAGGCAGGAGGATGAGGAAATCAAGGCCCTCCTTGACTACACTAGTGACTTGAAGGCAGCCTGGGTGAGATCAGGTAGTATCTTTTAAAAAAAAAAAAAAGGTTGGTGAGAAGAGATTTCGGGACCAGGGCTTCACAGATGAACTGTCTTGTTTTTTTCTCAGAAGCATCTCATTTTATTACACTCTTATTTTCTTATCGTTTGTAGCCATGCCTTTCTTGGATGTGCAGAAAAAGCTGGGCATTAGCCTCGATCGCCACTTCGTATTCCAGAGTGCTGAGCAGCCCTTCAAGATTCCCTCCCGATGCCATGCTTTCGAAAAAGAGTGGATAGAGTGTGCACATGGCATCGGTGCTACCCGGGCTAAAAAAGAGTGCAAGATAGAATTTGAAGATTTCGAGGAATGTTATCTTCGGTATAAAACGGTCAGTAGTTAACGGTGATGGGAGCCGAATGCCTTCCCTCCCTTTCCCCTTAGCGCTCTCTCGGTCTCTCTCTCTCTCTCTCTCTCTCTCTCTCTCTCTCTCTCTCTGGTCATGCTGAGGATCGAATCCAGGTCTTTGCACATGTTAGGAAGGCGCTCTGTCACTGGACATTTCCAGTCCCTTGGGCCATCTGCAGTATGTTCAGTTGGTCTTTGAGCAGTGGCTTGCTCACAGGTAATTAACTGATAAAGCTTTTGTCACGAAACATCCTGCACTCAGGAAACGAAGAGCCTGAGTCTGAGGCGGTCCTGTACTTCCCTGGTGCTCTTCCTCTTCTCCTCAGCCTGCCCCCTGACTGTGGCTAGAACTGCCTGTGTATTTAGGCTGTATCTTTTCAGTAGTCTGTAAAGCAGAGACTGCCCCCTGGCCTTAGTTGATTGTTCCTGAAAAGTTTTTGTTGGGTCTGGAGAGATTGGTCAGGACATGGTTAAGAGCACTGACTGCTCTTCCAAAGGACCTCGGTTCCAGTCTCAGCACCCACATGGCCACTCACAACTATCTATAATTACATTTCTAGTGAAGCTGATACCAGGTGGCCTCCACTGGCACCTCGCACTCTTGTAGTGCAAAAATGTACATGCAGGTAAAACACCCATACACGTAACATAAAATAATTTTTTACATTTAAAAAGAAAAAGTTGGGGTATAACTTCCACCGTCATTGAGCCCTCCTTGGAGAAGCTCTCAAACCCTGTAGATCTAGCACAGTGAACATGATGGAAGCAGCTGGATGTATTGCTGAAGAAGATGGGGGCGTTCATTAATTACTGCCTTAAGCAAACTTGACCAAAGGTTCAGGGGGGAAAGGTCTTAGCTAAATGAATTGCATAACATGTGGGCCCTGATCTTAGAGAAGAAAGCATTGGCTTAGGCCATCATTTCATCTATTTTTTTATGTTGCAGGTATATCAAATAGAAATTATTTACTTGTTTACTTACTTATTTTTGAAATAGGGTCTCACGGTATAGCTCTGGCTGGCATGTAACTCACTATATAGACCAGGCTAGCCTCCCACTCACATGTGCCTTTCTCTGCCTGCAGAGTACTGGGATTAAAGGTGTGCACCACTACCCCTGGCTGAAATTTATTTTGTCTCCTAGTTCAGGGAGACAGTGTAGATTTTTGTTAAATTGACAGCCAAGTTACCTGGATCAGAAATTTCCAGTAATGTAAGGGTGTGGTAGCACAGGCCTTTAATCTCATGACTACATTGTACAAAGTGAGACATGCATGGCCCAAAAGAAGGAAAAGAAAACAAAAAGAAACTTAGAAAGGATGAGGAAGTGTCATTAATTTTTTAAATCTTATTTATTTATTTTGTGTTCTTCAGCCTTGCAGTTGCTGGTATTAACAGGCATAATACTTAGTGCCCAGCTGTCTTTAAATATTTTAAAACATTTTATCATGTACAAATGTATTGATTTGTATGTATGCATGTGTGTTCATTGTCTGGGTGAATGCATTTGCATGGTAGGTACCTGGTGAAGGTCAGAGGACATCTTTGTGGAGTTGATTCTCCCCTACCACGTGGGTCCCAGGGATTGAAACTGGGTCTTCAGGCTTGCATCAGCTCCTTTACCCACTGAGCTAGCTCACAAATATCTCTCTTAATAGTATTGTGATTATATATATGACAACATGGGGTGTTCCCATGCCTGTGTCACAGATTCATTCTATCCTCATATAACCTTAATTTAAACCCCAACAGTTGTTGATGGTAGTGTTTGAGGCAGGGTCTTACTGTAGCTCAGGTGTCCTCTCCCAGAGCGTCCTGAGTGCTGGAGTTATAGACAGGAGCCACAATGAGCCATTTACAAATTATTTTGTTTGTTTTGTCTTTTGAGACCGAGTTTTTCTGTGTAGCCCTGGCACTCCACAAATATATATATATGTTATATATAACTCTATATGTATAATACACACACATAAGAAATCTTGAGTCTGTCATCGTGGTGCACACCTTTAATCCTGGCACTCAGGCAGAGGCAGGCAGATCTCTGAGTTCAAAGCCAGTCTAGTACAGAACAAGTTCAAAGACAGGGTCACACAGAGAAACCCTATCTTGAAAAATCAAAAAAGATAGGAATTTATTAAAAAGTTGGGAATTGATTTCCAGCTAGTCCTTTTCTTTGTTTTTCAGTTCTTTAAAGATTAATTTAGTAGGCTAGAGAGTTGGCTCATCAGTAAAGAGCATTTGCTGCTCTTCCGGAGGATTAAGTTGAATTACCAGCACCCACGTCAGGCAGCTTACAACTGCCTGTCCCTCGGTTCTCACTTCTGTGGATTTACACGCTCGTGTGTACACATGCACACACAAATACACATACATAATAAAATCTTCTTGTAAAATGGTAAACTTCAAGTCTGGGTGGGGCAGCATTTACCTAGCATGTCACAGTCTTGGGTTCAGACCTTAGCACAGAAATTTTACTTTATCTTTCTGGGATTTGGGTTTTTTGTTTTTTTTTTTTGTTTTTTTTTTGTTTTTTTTTTTGTTTTTTTGAGACAATGTTTCTCTGTAGCTCTGGCTGCCCTGGAACCTGGCTATGTAGACCAGACTGGACTGGAACTCACAGAGATCCTGCTGCCTCTACTTTGGCCTCCTGAGTGCTGTGATTAAAGGCATGTGCCTCCATGGCAAGCTAGGAATTTTTAAAAACAAAGACAGAAGGAGACTCCGTCTCACTGGACTTCTTGCATGAAAGTATTCCTGAATTTCACAGTGAAGCTACAACCTGGCTTTTTCTCCAGCCTTTGCTCTCTCGGGCCTATTTCCACTTACCTGAATGCTTCTTTTTACCCTTAACAGACGAAGCGCCTGGGTGAAATCAAACGACAGCGGGATAAGCTAATTAAAGAGGGGAAATACACCCCTCCGCCTCACCACAGGGGCCAGGAGGAACCCAGGCCCTGAGCAGAGCAGGTGGACGCTGCTTCTCATGCTGCTTTCCGCTGGGAGAAAGTCATGAAAACTGCTTCATTGAGTACATAAAAATAAAGAATTAGTCAACCTCACTTGTTGTGTTTTCTCTCGGGCCATCTTCGCAGTGGCGAAAGGTTGTCTGAGTCCCCCTCCTGATTAATGCTGAAGAACTGAAGCTGAACCAGGGGCTCAGGGCAGCCAGGCATTCGAGTGCAGTTTGTACAAGGCTCATTATCATCACACCGCCTTTGAAAAGAGGGCTGCTTCCCAGGCCAGCTGTGCAAGGTTATTTAAATGCTCAACCATGTTGTTTGTCTTCAGGAAAACATCTGAGGTACAGGAATATTATTTGAGGAAGGCCACAAGCATTCCTGTGTTCAAATGTCCTTCTTGGGATAGCAACATGGGGTGTTCCCATGCCTGTGCTACAAATTCATTCTATCCTCATGTAACCTTAATTCAAACCCTAACGGTTGTTGATGGTGGTGTTTGAGGCAGGGGCTCACTGTAGCCCAGGTGTCCTCTCCCTAAGCCTCCTGCCTGCTGGAATTATAGACAAGAGCCACAGTGAGCCTTTTACAAATTATTTTGTTTTTTTGAGACAGTTTTCTGTGTAGCGCTGACTGTCCACAATTATTTTTTAATGGCTTCTTTTGCTGCATTTTATTATTTGCATGTGTTTGTGGGTATAACCAGAAGGTAACTTGCATTGACTGGCTCTCTCCCTCCACTATGTGGGCCCCAGGGATCAAACTCATGTCTTCAGGCTTGACAGCAGGCACCTTTTATTTAGCTGGTAAGCCATTTCACTGCCCACAAGTTACTTTGTGCGTTAGAAATGCCTGAAGGGCTGTTGGTGGTGGTGCGTGCCTTTAACCCCAGCACTGGAGAGGCAGAAGCAGGTGGATCCCTTTAATCTACAGATTGAGTTCCAGGAGGATGGCCAAGGCTACACAAAGAAGCCCCAGCGCCAAAATAAATAAATGAATTTAGGTGTGCAGTGGTGGAGCACGCCTTCAATCCCAGCATTTGGGAGGCAAAGGCAGGTGGACCTCCTTCAAGAATTCAAGGCCAGCCTCATCTACAAAATCAAGTTCCAGGATTGCTAGGACTGTTACACAGATAAACCCTGTATTGAAAACAAAAGAAAAAACTGTCTGAACCTATACCTTAAAAGTTAGTATTAGAAAATAATACTTTTTGAAACAACCTTTTTTTTTTTTTTCCTGAGACAATCTCTCTTAGTAGTCCTGTTCCCTGGAACTTGCTTTGTAGACCAGGCTGTCCCCAGACTCACAGATCCACCTCCCTGTGCCCTCTGAGTACTGGGATTAAAGGCCTATACCACCATGCCCACTTCTTACAGAGGACCCAGGTTCATTTTCCAGCATCCATATGGGGCTGGTGAGATGGTTCAGTTGAGAGCACTGGTTGCTCTTTCAGAGGACCCAGTTTGATTTTCAGCAATAGCATGGTGGCTCCCAACCATTTGTAACTCCAGATCTGATGCCCTCTCGTAGCTTCCCAGAGTACCAGACATACAAGTGGTACACAGTCATACCTGCAGGCCAAATACCCATACATATAAAAACTTAGAGTTGTAAATTAATTTACTAATTTGGATAAGAGAATGTAGCTCACTGGTATAGCACTTGCTTAGTGTGTGCAAGACACTGGCTTCAGTCCGTAGCATTCCCCTTCCCAACTATTCCCTTAAATGTGCGGTTGGGTGGTATTAACTGCATTCATATTGCTGCGCAACCATCACCAGAACAATGCCACCCTTTTCCAGAACTCTCATTTCCAAAATGGAAACCTTCCCCAATAAAGGCTAATTCCAGTTCTCTCTCCCATGAGCCCCTGGCTACCACCATTCTGGCTTCCTGTGGTTTGATTTCTTTGGAGCACCTCCTTAATGTAACATCCCATAATGTTAGTTTTCTTGCTGTTTTCATGGTGCTGGGGATGCTGTTTCCTCTGAACTTGATGCTGAAAAGGTTTAAGTTCTTTAGATATTGTAGGCATTAAAAGAGGGAGCGGCCTGAGGCCATGATTCTCTTGGTAGACTCCTTGCTTCACAAGCACAAGGATGTGAGTTTGGATTCCCAGGACTCATGTCAAAAGCCAGAGTAGATGGGTGTGGTGGCATAGGCCTTTAGTCTTGGCACTCAGCACCCTGAGACAGAGGCAGGTGGATCTCTGTGAGTCTAAGGTCTACATTGTGAGTTCCAGGACAGCCAGGGCTACAGAGAAAAAAACCTGCCACAAAAAAAAATATTATTAAAATTACACAGTATGAAAATCAGCACATACCTGTAAACCTAGCACTGGGGGACAGAAAGAGGAGGGTCCCTGGGGTGTGCTGGTCAATCATTCTAGTCAAATCCGTGAGCTCCCCAATGAACTGTCTCAACAAAAAAGGTGGAGAGATCTATAGAGAGATGCTTGCTCAGCCTAGGCATCGGCGGAGAAACTGTTATTATGATACAGAAAACCTATTACTTTTAAAAAAGCAGACCAAGAGTTGTCTATGTGAGCACATACAATTCTGGCGCTCAGGCAGAAGGACACAAATTTCCAATTCAATCTGCTGGAACACGTAGCAAGGTGCTGTTCAGAAGTGGGAGGACGGGAGTGTGCACGCCTTTACTGGGGTACTTGGGAGGCAGAAGAGCATCTCTGTGAGTCTGTGAGTTCCAGGCCAGCCTAGTCTACATAGAGTTTCAGAACATCCAAGCCTACATAATGAGACCCTGTCCCAAAATGAGCAAAAACAAACAGACAAACAAAAAACCCCTGTAAACCAGGTTGTACATTGTGGTACAAACCTGTAATCCCAACACTTAGGAAGTTGAGGCAGGAAGATCTGGAATTCAAACGAACCTGAGTTACATATTGAGATTCTGTCTCAAAAAAACAAATAAAGCAAAACAAACCGGTAACTGGAAAACTACAAAATGAACACCAAAACAAGTGAAAAGTTGTCTGTGGAATGGTGGTGGTGCACACCTTTAATCCCAACACTGGAAGGCAGAAGCAGGCAGATCTCTGAGTTTATGGCCAGCCTGAACTACATAATGAGTTCTAGGACAGCCTGAGATACATAGAGAAACTGTGTCATTAAAAAAAAATAAATAAGAAGATAAGGAAGAGGGGAAAAGAGATACTATTATACAATACTGAATGGCAATATTCCCCCAAAATATTCTACAGACTCAACACACTCTCTTACAAAGCCTGTTAGTGTCTTAATAGAAATTGGCCAACGTTCAAATTCATATAGGGCTATAAAGACACCAGAATAGGGAAAACAATACTGAAAACGAATAATGTGGTTGGGGGACTCCCAGTTCCCGATTTCAGACCTCACTACAGACCTGTAGTATTAGACTACAACTAATGTGACTACAACTAACTGGCACAGGGATCAACAGAGCTCACCTGAGAGGAGCCCTTGTCCCCATATAGCTATGGTCAGTGGATTTTGGCAAGAATATCCAAGACCATTTAATGAGGAAAGAACAGACTTTTCGACGGGTTCTGGGAATTCAAACTCAGGTTCTTGCATTTTCCTGGCAAAAATTTTAATATACTGAGTCATCTTCCCAGCCCCCGCTCAGAGAATTGTTACCAAGGTAGACAGAGGCAAGAGTGCCAACATAATCTCACCACGTCCTAACACTGTTATCATTCAAGGCCAAGTGCACTAGGCACACCACCAAGTTTAACCTTCAGGGCACTTAAGGAAGAACCAAGATGGCAGATGGAGCAGTGGTCCTGGACCTCGAACTCAGAGAGCAGTAGGGATGAAATACAGGCACAAATAATCACTTCCGGCAGACGCCTCACTCAGCCCTACCAGGGAAACAAATCCTATGAGGCGACCCTGGAGGAGGGAGAAAGGCTTAAAGCAGAGGTTCTTACCATAAGGTAGAAACCCTTTTGGGGGGAGGGGTAGAATGACACTTCCACAGGCACTACCTCAGACCGTCAGAAGACATATATACTACGATTTATAATAGTAGCAAAATTACAGTTATGAAGTAGCAAAAAAAATAATAATTTTATTGTTGGGGGTCAGCACAACATATTGGCGAACAGTAGTAAACGGTCCCACCATTAGGAATGTTGATGACCACCGCCTTACAGAGTCTGGCAGCACACCTTGGGGCTGGAGACTTAACTCCTTTACAGTAAATGGGCTAGCTCTTTCCCTACGTGGGAGAAGGGAACACTGTTTCCATTGTAACTGTGCAAAACATTTTGTGCTTAGTTGTTTCTATCCTGGGAGAAAGGAAACATTTTTGCAATGAGGTAGCAAATCCTGTAAGGATCCCTGCCAGGGACTCCTTCCCCACACCACATTCAGTCTTTACTGTGGCCATCACTTCCCAGAGATGACACGGGTTTGATACAGAGGTGTCAAGCTCCAGCTGCAGGGCCTTGAACGGATGTGAGGTCAGTTTGTAAACCAGCATAGATAGTACCCTATTTACAGAGAGATGTATCTGGCTTTGACCAACTGTTTCCAGACAGAAGGATAGGATTATGGTGACAGCGCCCATACAGACGTTTTTGTGAGATCAGAAATGTTTATTTTGCTGTTGTTGTTTGTGTGTTTGTTTGTTTTATAACAGGGTTTCTCCGTGTAGCCCTAGCTGTCCTGGAACTCATGTAGACCAGGCTAGCCTCAAACCTGGAGATCTGCCTGCCTCTGCCTCCCAAGTGCTGGGATTAAAGCTGTGTGCCTCCACTACCTCAAAGAAACCTACATTTTTTATTAGAAATTTGTATTGATGTTATTGTTTTAATGTTGAGATTAATTTTTGTTTTGCTTTGAGACAAAGTCTCCCTGTGTAGCCTGACCTGGCCTCCAACTCCAAACCCTCCTCTCTCCACCTCTCAAGCACTGGGATTGCAGGCCTGTGCCACTATGCCTGGGTAAAGTGTTAAGTATTCAGCCCGGTTTCTGTCTCTGGAAAGACAGAGTAGACAAACTTTTCCTGAATCCTCTTACTCAGTACAGCTAACTTCTGGACACTGTATATAAATGGAACAGACAGGTTCAATAGGAAAAGAGACCTGCTAGGTACTTTGTGATCAAAGAATGACTTGGTGCCGTTTCCTGGATCTTCTTTTTGTCCCATATATGTCAAGATGGATGCCGGAGAGACACCAAGAACCCGAAACTACCAGTAATGGTGCCAAGGAAAGTCCTGAGGAGAGTCTGCCCCCTTAGTTAAAGGACAAGGAAAGGTGCTGGAGAGACGGAGAATGTTTAGACAGTGCCATCTTGACACCAGCCTCATTCTCACGCCATCACTGGGCCAAGTAGAGAGCTGTGATGAAGCCCCTCCACCTCCCCTCCAAGTGATTAGAACATCACCAATAATGAAGCCATCCGTGTCTTTCCACAATAGCAGTGGAGGCCCTTGGGAGACATGAAGAGGTACCATCCCACACCCAGCTAGTGTGCTGTTAGTGGGGGCCTAAAGCAGAACCTGCCTAGTGTTTAGAAGGACACTCCTCCCGCTCGAGCTCCAGCTGCCAGTGTTCAAAGAAGACCCTGGCCTTTTGAAGGCATAAGTCACAAACAATGCCACACCAGTTTGGAATTATGATTAATAGGGTGGTATTTATTTAAGGAGAAAAAAACTTACAGATCACCGTCCCAGAAAACAGCCCTCTGTGCAACCAGGAAGGGAGTCTAGTCGCTGGCGGAGCAGGAAGTGAAGAGCAGGAAGTGAAGAGAAGAGCGGAGGGAAGTAGCCGCTTTTTTAAAGGGAGAGAGACCACGCCCCAAATTGGCTGGTATCTCAGCAGCTATTGGTTGGAGGAGCGGAAGGACCTCCCGCGACAGACTTTCGCACCCTCCTGGCATTAGGGGATGCCATCCCCATTCTTCCCACAGAGTGGTGAAGGAGGAGGAGAAAGCACAGAATAAAATGAGGCGCAGAGGTTGGGCATATCCAACCTAGTCTCGAGCCAAAACCTCTTCTCATACCAAGAACCTCACAGGTTTAACTTGAAGAAAAGGGAAGACAGATGACTCAGCGGGCAAAGGTGCTGCCCCCAAGCCTCACAACCTGAGTTTGATCCCTGGAATCCACACAGTAGAGGAGAAGCCAACTCTCACATATTGTCCTTTGAGGCAGAGGCAGGCAGATCTCTGAGTTTGAGGCAGCTTGGTCTACAACATGAGTTCTGGGACAACAAGGGCTACACAGAGAAACCTTATCTTGAAAAGCCAAAGATGATAAGATAGATAGATAGATAGATAGATAGATAGATAGATAGATAGATAGATAGATAGACAGACAGATATAAATTCATTATAGGCACCAGCACAAAATGATACAGATATTAGAGTAATTGGAAAAAGCTTTTTAAATGGCCACCGTGAAATGCCTCACTTCACGCCTTTAATCTCAGCACTCAAGAGGCAGAGGCAGGTGGTTCTCTGTGAGTTCAAGGCTAGCCTGGTCTACAAAGTGAGTTTCAGGACAGCTAGGGCAATTACAGAGAAACCTTGTCTTGAAAAAGCTAAAAGATAGCCAGGCGGTGGTGGCACATGCCTTTAATCCCAGCACTCAGGAGGCAGAGGCAGGCGGATTTCTGTGAGTTTGAGGTCAACCTCGTCTACAAGAGCTAGTTCCAGTTCCGGGAAAGGCTCCAAAGCTGCAGAGAAACCCTGCCTCAAAAAACAAAAACAAAAACAGAAACGAAAAGAAAAGAAAAGAAAAGAAAAGAGAAGAAAAGAAAAGGAAGGAAGAGAAAAAACGCCTCACTAGCTGGACCGCACGTTGCCACCAAAGGCCGCATGGATACCCAGGGTCTAGGCCACAATCTGTGGTCATGTGGGTGTCCAAGGGCCATGCTGTCATCGGGGTCATGCTGATCTGAGTGTCCTGTGCTGCCACTAGGGTCATAGTGACGCCAGGGACTGGACTGCTGCTCAGGGCCATGTCTGGATCCATGGTCCTGCTGTGGCTGGGGCCTGTGCTGAAGGCTCATGTTACCATGAGGGTCACAGGAACCAAGAATGTGGAAATCCAAGGACCGTGCTGAGCTGGTCAGCATCTCACTGGTGTGGGATAACCATTTTGTACGCCGTGAAGATGTGTCTTTGATAAGGTGCCTTCTGATTGGCTTAATAAAGAACTGCGTGGCCAATAGCGAGTCAGAAGAGGATAGGCAGGACCTCAACTTCTACACGTCCTTCTGAGTCTGGCTGGTTTCTCCGCCCTTCTTCCCAGCATTCTTTCAGTCTGGTTCTCTTGCCTAACCTCCTCCTGCCTGGGTATTGGCCAGTTAGTTTTTTATTAAACCAGTAAGAGCAATAGATCGTCATAATGTACAAAAGGATTATTCCACAGCATCCCCCCTTTATTTCATGTGTATGAATGTTTTGCCTGAATGTGTGTCTTTGCGCCACATGCACACAGTGCCCTGGAGACAAGAAGAGGGAATTGATTCCTTTGTCTTGGAGTTACAGATGGTTGTAAACTGCCATGTGGGTGCTGGGAACTGAACCCCGATCCTCTAATACTAATACTAATAAGTACTTTTAACTAATGAGCTATCTCTTCAGCTTTGCACATAAAGGGGAACTGGCTGAGTGTGGGGACCCATGCCTTAATCTTTTTGTTGTTGTTTTTTGTTTTTGTTTTGTTTGTTTGTTTGTTCTCAAGACAGGGTTTCTCTGTGTAATAGCCCTATCTGTCCTGGAACTAGCTCTGTAGACCAGGCTGGCCTCGAACTCATAGAGATCCACCTGCCTCTGCTTCCCAAGTGCTGGGATTAAAGGTGTGTGCCACCACCACCTAGCCCATACCTTAATCTTAACACTGTAGAGGCAGAGGCAGGCAGATCTCTGAGAATTCAAATTCTACTTAGTTAACATAGAGAGTTTCCGAGAGTTCCAGGCTAGCCAGGGCTACATAGACCCAGCCTCAAATTAAAAGAAAGAGGAAAGGAAAAAAGAAGGAAGGGGGAGAGGGTGTTGAGGAAAGAGGGGAAGCAGATAAACATGTCTGAGAAGGTCCTGTATCAGATATATATAAGCCTCTAATGGGGCTGCAGGAATAGTTCAGTGGGTAAAGACTGCACAGGACTGAGAGCTCCCCTTCAATCTGTGGAACACACAGACTGACAGCCTCCCTTCAATCTGTGGAACACACAGACTGACAGCCTCCCTTCAATCTGTGGAACAAACACATGGACTGGGAGCCCCCCTTTAATCCGTGGAACACACGTTTAAAAAGCTGGATTGCAGCTGGGTGTGTTGGTGCACAACTTTGATCCCAGCACTTGGAAAATAGAGGCAATTGAACCTCTTGGAGTTCAAGGCCAGCTTAGCTGAGGTAGCAAGCTCTCTGAGGCTAATCTGAGAGACTCTATCTCAAAAAAAAAAAAAAATAGAAACAACCTTTGATAACACATCTGAATCCCGGCACTAGGTGGGAGGAGGGAAACAGAATTGCCCAGATGGTTGCAGGCCAGTTAACCAGGGATATACATTGAAGAAACAAGATGTCCTGTCTCAAGAAAGTGGAAGGCAAGAACCAACTGTCCTCTGACTTCAACACCCTGCCACAGCATGCGCCTGCGCCCCCAGTTTGTCTCACACATACATAACTAAGTAACTAAAACAGAAGCTTCTAATGAGCTGGGTGGACCAGACAGACATAGAACAAGTCCATGTTTTCCAACACTACCATGGCCAGAGCCAAAGTCAAAAGTTTGCAAAGTTGAAAGAAAATCCTGGATCTCACTGTGATGTGGAGTTTATTGCTGGCTCCAGGTTTGTTAGGCCCCCGAGGAATCTTCATCCATCACACAGTGTAGAAGTGAGTGACGACTCTAAGTGCCAATGAGAGGTCTGCTGAAGAATTTTTGGAAACTCTGAATAAACTGGTTGAGAAGGAAAAATAGTTACCAAAGCAAATCTTGAAAACGAGTGAGAATTCTCTGTCCTGGAATCATGCCTAAAGATTCCATAAAGAGGTGAAGTCAGTGCCAAGTTTCCAGGGGTGTTTAAGGACAGTTTGACTGTCTTGCTCGGGGGTAGAGCTATAGGCTACAAGCTGAGTTCTTTTCAGCTCTCTGATGCAGTGAGAGCCCCCGAGCCTTTGCTGTGCAAACCCCACCAGTGGCAGCAGGAACTCTAAGAAGCCAAAGATCCAGGCCCTTAACCACTAGCACTTGGAGGCAGAGGCAGGTTAAAGGTCCATCCAGTCTACATAGTTAATCCCAGGCCAGCCAGGATTACATTGTGAGACCCTGTCTCAAAAAAAAAAAAAAAAAAAAAAAAAGGAAGGAAGGAAGGAAGAAAGGAAAGAAAGGGCAAAGATGATTTGGTTTCTCTTCTTAGATGTTCTCCTGAGTTGCTATGCCAATGAGATAGAGAAGCACTGTTGGAAATATGCTGGCTAGCTTTTGTCAACTTGACACAAACCTAGACACCTAGACATATCTGGAAAGAGAGAATCTTTTTTAATTTTTATCTTATTATTTATTATTTTATTTTATTTGGGTTTTTCTTTTTTGGTTTTCCAAGACAGGGTTTCTCTGTAGCTTTTGCAGCCTGTCCTAGAACTAGCTCTTGTAGACCAGGCTGGCCTCAAACTCACAGAGATCTGCCTGCCTCTGCCTCCCGAGTGTTGAATGAGAATAAACATCTATTAATTTAAGCCACCAAGTCTGTGATGACATACTGGGGAAATCCTAAAAAACAAAGACACTTTGGGATACTTACTCAGCCATAACAAGAAGCAGACTAAACAACTGCAACCTGAATTTGAAAGATTGAGTTAAAAAAAAAAAAAAAAAACTCTAAAGGCTGAAGGTTGTGCTGCACACTTGTAATCTCAGAACTCTGAGAGGCGGGAGCAGGATCCCAAGTTTGAGACCAGCCTGGGGTAGGTACAGTGAGACCTGTGTCAAGAATCAGCTGTAGTGCCTTTAACCCCAGCATTTGGGAAGCAGAGGCAGGTGTATCTTTATAAATTCAGGGCCAACCTGGCTTTTATCACGACGTAGCGAGTTTCAGGCTGGCGTTGAACTCACAGAGATCCTCCTGTCTCTACCTCCAGGGTGCTGGGATGAGAGGCATATGCCACTATGCGCATCCCCCAGGCACTCTTTAGCTGTCTATAACCCACAGGGAAGGAAGGGACTTGGCGACCCCTCCCATTGTGGTGCTCTGTAGTGCTGACTGCCTTGGTTGGAAGAATCCAAATGGGATGAAATGACATAGAAGTGTATCTCCACTCTGTACTGCAAACGTTGCATGCTTTTACTATTGGCTTATAGCTATGTCAGATGTGACCACTGGAGGAAATGGATGAAGGGAGCATGGGGCTGCCGGTTCCCATTGTAACTTCCTATACATTTAAAATGACTTCAAAATAAAAAGCTTGAAAATAAGCTCACTGTCACGGGGGAGTCTTTGTGAATGTTTTGACTGGAGCCGTGATTATGTATGACTGCTGTTCTCAAACTTCCTCTAACCAGACCCTTCACTTGTCTACATTTGTTTGTTTGTTTGTTGTTTGTTTTTTCAAGACGGGATTTCTCTGTAGTTTTGGAGCCTGTCCTGGAACTAGCTATTGTAGACCAGGCTGGCCTTGAACTCACAGAGATCCGTCTTACTCGGCCTCCCAAGTGCTGGGATTAAAGGCGTGCGCCACCACCGCCTGGCTCAAGGTGAACAATCTTTAAGTGTGTAAACATGTACACAATATTCATACTATTTAAAAGGCATATGCTTTCTTCATTTATTCATTATTCTGTGAAATCATAAAATTATTTTTAAATTATATTAATAAATAAATCTGTATTCATTTAAGTCACTAGTAAATATCTTTGTATCTTTAAAGAAATTTAAAATTAAAAATAAAGATATTTAAAGAAATATCATACATCACTGAAGGCCTCCACACAAGGCTTGTATTGCCTCACCAACATCCCACATGGAATGGATGGATGTAAATTTTATCACGTGAAGGAATCCCGAAGGCCAAAGCAGAAGAGATGAAGTCTGGCCTGCAGCCTACTGGAGTAATCTAGATAGTATCTCGCTGACATATCTTAGGTCACTGTGTGTGGCTGTAGACTTGAGTATACATAAAAAACCAGCCAACCATAGGCTGCAGCCCCATCATCCGGAGTGAAATCACTCCAAGACATCAGGGCTGAAAGTCTGGACCAGAGGCTATAGCGGCTTTGGCTCACGTGGGCCATTATTCCTCTTCTATCCTGTTTGCCTATAAGACTGAGCTGCGGGCAGAGCTTTCCATGTCATTCTAACCCCCTAGTCCCGAGAGTTCTTTAAGCCGGGAAGCCCATCAACAATCATTCAGCTGCTGCTGAATACTAGCGTCCCGTGCTCAAGGACGTACATAACTAATGAGAATGTGAAGGAGGGGGCTGGAGAGAAGGCTCAGTGGTTAAGGGCACTGGCTGCTCTTCAAGGGGATCCATGTTTCACTCATAGCACCTACATAGGCACTCACAACTGTCTCTAACTCCAGTCCCAGGGGATCTGATACCCTCTTCTGGCCTATGAAAACATTGCATGCACATGGTGCACATAAATACATGCAGACAAAACATCTAAAAAATAAATACATAGGGGGGGCTGGAGAGATGGCTCAGAGGTTGAGAGCATTGCCTGCTCTTCCAAGGGTCCTGAGTTCAGTTCCCAGCGACCACATGGTGGCTCACAGCCATCTGTGGTGAGGTCTGGTGCCCTCTTCTGGCCTGCACCACAGACAGAATAAATAAATAAATAAATATTTAAAAAAAATACATATAGCCGGGCGGTGGTGGCGCATGCCTTTAATCCCAGCACTCTGGAGGCAGAGGCAGGCGGATCTCTATGAGTTCGAGACCAACCAAAATAAATAAATAAATAAATACATACATACATACATAGAATTTTTTTTTTTTTTTTGGTTTTTCG
>NW_026068004.1:1122674-1169456 GCF_014885135.2 Alexandromys fortis
TTATTATGTATACAATATTCTGTCTGCGTGTATGCCTACAGGTCAGAAGAGGGCACCAGACCTTATTGCAGATGGTTGTGAGCCACCATGTGGTTGCTGGGAATTGAACTCAGGACCTTTGGAAGAGCAGGCAATGCTCTTAACCACTGAGCCATCTCTCCAGCCCCCTACATAGAAGTTTTTTAAAAATATATAAAATATGGGGGCTGGAGAGATGGCTCAGTGGTTAAAAGAACTGGCTGTTCTCTTAGAGGACCTGAGTTCAATTCCTAGCATCCACATGGCAGCTCACAACTGTCTGTAACTCCAAATCTGACAGTCACACAGACATACATGCACACCAGTGCACATAAACTAAATATAAAAAATTAAATAAATAAATAAAATATAAGCTAGGAAGTGGTGGTGAACACCTTTAATACCTGCACTTGGGAGGCAGAGGCAGGAAGATCTCTGTGAGTTCAAGGCCAGCCTGGTCTACAGAGTGAGTTCCAAGCCAGCCTGGTTTACAGAGCGAGTTCCAGGACAGCAAGTGATACCTGGAGAAACCCTGTCTTGAAAAACCAAATAAATAAATAAATATGTAAAACATTAAGAAGTTAATATTTAAGAAGTTAATAAATTGGCTGGTCATAGTGGTATATACCTGTAAACAGAGGTGGGGCTTTGCTTTTGTCCCAACTGCCCAGTCCCAAATAATCACTCAGAGGCTTAATATGAATTGCAAAATGTTTGGCCTATAGCCTGAGCTCAGGCTTATAACTAACCAGTTCTTTTTTTTTTAAAGGTTTATTTATTATGTATACAGTGTTCTGTCCACATGTATGCCTAGGTCAGAAGATGGCACCATATCTCATTACAGATGGTTGTGAGCCACCATGTGGTTGCTGGGGATTGAACGCAGGACCTCTGGAAGAGCAGCCAATGCTCCTAACCTCTGAGGCATTTCTCCAGCCCAGCTAACTAGTTCTTACAACTTAAATTAACCCATTTTTATGAAACTATATTTTGTCACATGGCTCCTGATTTTGCTTTTCCTCCAGCATTTTGCTTCTCTGGTGGCTGGTTCATATCTCTTCTCTCCACCCTCCTTTTTTTCTGTATTTTTAGTTTGACTTTCCCACCTAACCTTATTCTGTCTTGCTATAGACCAATTCAGTTTTAACCGATTAATTAACCAATTGACCAATGAGAATAACACATAGTCACAGCATATAGAAGTATTATCCCACAGCATTTCCCCCTTTCTGTCAAATCAAAAACGAAGGTTTTGACTTTAATATAGTAAAATTACAAAACAGTTATCAAGAAAGAATTACAGTTACAATATCTAGTCTATTTGTATTTGACAATATTAAAGAAAATATCTAATTATCCTATCTTGGTGAGTTTAAAGTTTTATATCTAATTTATCTTTTATCATAACTAAGAAAAACTATAATTATAATTATCTAGTCTTCAACTCCATCAAAAACCTAAGAAGAAAATAATATCCTTTAATCCCAGCACTCAGGAGGTAGAGCTAGGTGGATCTCTGTGAGTTTGAGGCCAGTCTGTTCTACAAAGAGCATTCCAGGACAGCCAGAGGTGTTAACCAGAAAAACCCTTAAAAAAAAAAAAGTTAGTAAATTGACAGTAGGTAAAATACTTAGATTAGAGCCTTCCTACCCCAAGTGTTGGGACTCCAGATCCATACCCAATTTACTGTTTGAAACAACCAAAGTCCATTTCTAGATATAAAGTCTCAAGACAATAACATCTACATAAAAATGCATGTAGAATCTGGGCCTGCTCAGGTATGCTGGTAATCCTAGCATCTTGAGGCAGGAGGATTCTGAATTTGGGGTCAGCCTAGGCAGTGTAACCAGACCCTGTCTCAGAAGCAAGGAGGGAAGAAGGGATGCCCAAGGGAGGAGGCATCTTGAATAAGCAGATGCCTATTTGTAAGTTGCCTCACGGGGCGTGGCCTGCTTAAAAGAGAACCCTGCCTCTGAGATCCTAGCAACTGTCCTCCTTTCTGCTACAAAGTATCTGACAAAAGCAACTTAAAGAACAAAGGGTTTATTTTAGCTCAATTTTAACTGTTGTCTCTCAAGATCCAGCAGGAGTTGGAGCAGGAGTGGGACAGTTATCTACTTGCTCTCTCCTTTTCTTCACCTTAGGACCACAGTTTGCGGACCCGTGCCTTCCTCATTTGAGGTGGCTACTCCTCTCTCTACACACTGCGGCACTGACATCTGATACAGTCTTTTCCTCTCAGAATCGCCCAGAGATTTGTCCTCTAGGTGACTCTAGGTTCTGTCAGGGTCACAGATTTACCACCACAGGGGGCTTGGGGTTTTGTCCATTTCACACAATGAAGACTAACTTCGGACTTGGTACTAGCTCCACACTGTTGGTGCCTCCTTTGTTAGCGAGCCTGAGTCTCCAACTTTCCCTGCCCTGGTGTTGATCACCTTCTCAGAGGCTATTATTAACTCGTTCACTCACCCATTCAATTAAGGAATATTTATTGAACACCATCTTAAAAACAAAAGTAAAACAGAGACCAAGTAGGCACAAGTCCTGCCTCCACAGGCTTTTGTTCTTGTGGGATAGTTTTTGAGACAGGTTTTCTAGGCTGGCCTCAAACACGCTATACAACTGAGGCTAGCCTTGAAGTCTTGATTCTTCTGCTCCCGGAGTACTAGGATACGACAGGCTCCACCTTGAGTGGCTCTCAAGCGGCTCTCAAGCGGCACTCACGCGTCTCAGCAACCCAGGTGACAAAAGGACAGGGACTACAGAAGCCTAGAACAAGGCAGCAGAGCCTGCCCCAGCCACACCTATGTGCCTGCCACCTTGATACCCAGCCTTTCTCCACTTTGTTTTTTAAATATTTATTTATTTACTATGTATACAATAGTCTGTCTACCTGTATGCCTTCAGGCCAGAAGAGGGCACCAGACTTCATTACAGATGGTTGTGAGCCACCATGTGGTTGCTGGGAATTGAACTCAGGACCTTTGGAAGAGCAGGCAATGCTCTTAACCACTGAGCCATCTCTCCAGCCCTCCTTTCTCCACTTTGAAGGCAGGCCTGAGTACCTCTTCAGGAAGCTCACCGCTGCAATACAGTCTTCACAACTTTTCTCTCTAATATGTCTTTTAGATCAGCCATCCTAGTGGGGTTAGAGGTATCAAGCACACAGGATGAGTAGGGGTCTAGTGCTAGGTAGAAAAGATGACATCTGGAGATACAAATGTGACCCAACTCTGGATGGCATCATTATAAAAATGATGGGTGTGGTGGCTCCTGTCTTTAATCTCAGCACTCAGAAGGCAGTCAGGAGGATCTTTGTGAGTTCAAGTTCCACCTGGAGTTCCAGTACAGCTAAGAATACACAGAGAGACCCTGTCTTGAAAAACAAGCAAGCAAGCAAACAAACAAACCCAACAAAACCCAATGATCATAACAAGAAATCTGAGCACAGAGGCCCATGCCTGCCATCCTAACCACGAGAAGAGGAGACGAGAGAATTAAGAGTGATTAATTCTCTTAATGGAGGTCATCCTCCAATATAGTGCTTCTCAACCTTCCAAACACTGCGACCCTTTAATACAGTTCCTCATATTGTGGTGACCCCAACCATAAATTTACTTTTGTTGCTATGTCATAACTGTAATTTTGCTACTGTTATAAACCATAGTGTAAATATATCTGTGTTTCTGATGGTCTTAGGCCACCCCTGTGAAAGAATCCTTTGACCCAAAGGGGTCTCAACCCATAGGTTGAGAACACTGCTCCAGTACATAGTGCATTTCAGGCCAGTCTCAAACAAACAAAAACCAAAGGAAGGAAAGAAGAAAGGAGGGAAGGGGGGGGAAGGCAAGCCTGGTAAAATTACCTGGCACCAATCTTTTGGAAGAGTCCCTTTTCTGTCTGTGCCTAGTCTTGGGGGTCCCCCTACTGTCTGTGCCTATTATTGGGGTCCCCCTACATTCCTCTATCTCAGCAGAAATGAAGCAGAAGTGTCATTTCCCATTTATCTATTTTTGTTCTCAAACTGGGAGTAGCTTAAGAACAGGGACTGTTTGTGTTTCATTCATTCATTCATCCATTCATAGATGAGAGGAAAGATAGGTCAGAGATTAAGAGCACCGGTTGCTCTTTCAGAGGTCGTGGGTTCAGTTCCCAGTGACCATGTGGTGACTTATAACCATCTGTAATGGGATCTGGTGCCCTCCTCTGGTCTGCAGGCGTACATGCAGGCAGAACTCTGTAAATAAAGTGTGAGCCTTCCACCTTCTGATTCTTTTCTCTTTCTTCCCTTCCCTTCTCTTCCCTTCCTTTCCCTTCCCTTCCTTCCCCTCCTCTGCCCTCCCCTCCCCTGCCCTCTCCTTCCTCTTCCTCTTCTTCTTCTCCTTCTTCTTGCCACAGGCACAAAGCTCAGTGCCTGGCCCTAGGGAGTGTTTGACTACTTTTGTGGAGTGGAAGTCATTGTTCCAAGTGTGAAAGGAACAGTGTGGCCCAAGTTGCAGGACTAAGTCAGGAAGGCAGGACTCACAACAGCCATGTTAGTGAGAAGCTGCTCTGGGCTCCCCTAAGGCCCCAAGAGGCCCCAGGTTAGGTTGTTTGGGCTGTGAGATTCCAAGCCCACTTGAGAGAAGCAGCAATGCCCTGCTGGGGAATAGGATGAGGTGGAAGGGAGCAGTGGAGGGTGTTCTGGAAGGCAATCTTTTTGAAGTGTCTGTCCACCCCTGTACAGGTCCTGAGGCACCTCTACAGTCCTCAAGGACAAGAACCTGATTGGATTGACATCTGTGTTCCCAAAACAGCCCCAACCCCCCCTGTCCCCACCCCCCAGCACATAGTATTCCTCAACAAAAGATTGCTGAAATAAACGGGAGTCCAGTAGCCCAAGGTCATTGGCCCACTGCCAACAGAAAAAAAAATCTTGGCAAATCTCATCAACAGCTCAATCCCAGGGTAGTACTGTTAGAGCTAGGGACATAGCCCTGGGGGATTCACAGCTGTACGTCCTAAATCCAGAAGGTTCCGGAAGCTCCACCTTCTGGCTGCTTGCAACATGAATAATTTAGGGATGGACTAGTGGTCAGATTTGGGACGGTCACTGAGGGCTGGGCAGAGAAAACCTTTAGGTGTCCTCTAGCCAGGCAAGTGGGGCCTTCAGGTTTCTGGTAGTTCTCTTCTTGGGCCCCACAGCTCCCTGCCCCTGTGGACACCGGTTCCCCATGCTCTCCCTATATTTTCAGCTTGCCCAACCTCCTTGGCACCCACAGTTCTGTCTCACTGGGCAAGCACTGCGATGCTCATTTCAACATTAAAAATGACCTTTCAGCTTAATGCTCCCACACCTCATAGCATTTTTATTTTATTATATTATTTTATAATCTAAATATAACCTGATTTTTATTTTGGATGTTACTGACCACAGCAACAATTAATTTCATGGAATTTCTTTTAAGAATTTCATACAAGCATATCATCATGATGTGTCTTAATCAAATCCTCCCTTCTGCTTTCTCTTCTGCTCCCCCCACTTTACCTCCCAACTTTGTGTGCTCTGTTTTTAATGTCTTCTTTCTAGATGCATTTATTTCATTTTATATTTATGAGGTATGTATGTGCCAGCAAGGTCGGAAGAGGTTGTCAGATCTCCTGGAACTGGATTCTCCGATAAGCGGTTGAGCCGCCAAGGAACTGACCCTGGGCTCTTTACCTCTGATGTGCTCTGTTTTAAACCCACTAAATCCATCTGGTTCTACTTGTACATGCATGGAGGCAGGACCGTCCCCAGAACCAGGAACTTTGTTTCTTATATTTGTTTATAGACAAGTTACTGTGGCTGGGGTGTTGTGTTTGTTTGTATGTTGTTTTTGAGATAGGGTTTTTCTGTGTAGCCCTGGCTGTCCTGGAACTCACTCTGTAGACCAGGCTGGCCTTGAATTCACAAAGATCCACCTGCTTCTGCCTCCCAAGTGCTGGAATAAAAGGCCTGCACCACCACTGCCCAGCTATAGACAAGTTCTTAAAACATAGCTCAGGCTGTCCTGGAACTCACTTTGTAGTCCAGGCTAGTCTTGAATTCATGGTAATTCTCCAGCCTCAGCCTCTTAAGTGCTGGTATTGTAGTCATAAGCCATCACACAGGGCAGTTTTTCATCTTAAAAATGTATTTTTAGGGTTAGTGAAATGGCTCAGCAGGTATTTTCAGCTAAACCTGAGGACCTCAGCTTGGACTCTGGAAGCCACATGATACATAGAGGAGAACCTATTCCCACAAGTTGTTCTTGGACCTACCTCCACACTGTGAATCTTGGCACACGTGCACACATACATATATACACAATGTAATAAAAGTTCAAAGTTGGACTAGAAAGACAGCTCAGAGATTAAGAGCATGGGCTCTTCTTCCAGAGGTCCTGAGTTCAATTCCCAGCAACCACATGGTGGCTCACAACCATCTGTAATGAGATCTGGTGCCCTCTTCTGGCGTGCAGGCATACATGCAGACAGGACACTTAATACATAATAAATAAATCTTTCAAAAAATTTAAAATTATTTGGGATTTATGAAATTTAAATATAGTTAGTATTTACCATATACATGACTTCTTTATTCGGAGTTTGGTTTTCCTTTGAGTCAGGATCTTGTGTATGTAGACCTCAACTCCTGATCCTTGATTCTCCTCCCTCCACCTCTGTGTCCTCATTTTTCCGGCCAAGTCTCTGCTGGCTTTGATGAGCTTGTGATCCTCTGCCTCTCACTGAGGGCTGAGAAGAGAAAACCTTTAGGCGTCCTCTAGCCAGGCAAGTGGGGCCTTCAGGTTTCTGATAGTCCTCTTCTTGGGCCCCACAGCTCCGACCTCCCTGGAGGACCTTTGAGCACATTATCTGATTTTAGTTTTGCATTCATAAGTGAAAGACCATAATGCAGTCTCTTGGGATGCCTTCTGGTCTTTATTTGATCTGCTGGACTATAAACCCATTGGGGCCTGTGGGCTGGGGTTAGATGCATCCTCCTCGTTTAGGGATCTTCAGTAACTGGGTGTAGATGCTCAAAGCATATTTGTTGAATGAATGAATGATAAGAAATCTATGTCTGTCATCTATCAGGTAAAGCACTTTGCACAGTAACCAGAGGCATACCCATAAGGTGGCTGTTTCTATGCAGAAACATTCTAGACACATTACTTATCTGCACCACAGAAGATAGCAGATGTGCCTACATCACTAGCTCACGCATGCAGAAGGAGCTCAATAAACGTCTCATCAGTGGAAGAAGCTTCCTCCAAGCAAGGCGCTGCCTTTACCCTATAGCCTCCAAGTGTCTTCAATCAATCAAGAGACAGGATTCTCTTGGGGGGGGGGGTGTTGGCTCCCCTCTTCCCTTTATCCCTCGGGAGAAATGGAGCCTTCAAGTCCCTTCTGGACTCAATTCCCCCGGGGCCTTCTCCAAAAGGGGCCCCAGGAGTGATGACAGAATGTGGTTTTAGAGGAAGTGGGCAAGAGGGCAGGCCGAGGTTATTCCAGAACCCCGGCCGAGCCGGACCGGGCAGAGTGCCCGAGCCTGGGAGAGTCATCCTGGGACTGGCCGAGAAGAGCTCCAAGGGGCGGGCCAGGGTCAGCGAGCAGCCCCGGGCCGGGGGCGGAGAGGTCGGCAGCCCCGAGGCCGGGAAGTGAGGGGTGTGAATCGTCCCCGCGGGCCCCGGTGTCGTGGCAAAGGAAGGGACTGTGAGAAGACGCGGGGTGAGTGCGGAGGGGCGCGGGGCCGCAGACCCGCAGGGCGCGGCGGGAGGGGTGCAGGGCGGAGAGCGCGGCGGGCGGGGGGCGGCGCCGGCGCCGGGGGTGGGGAGCGGGTTGGGCGGCTGCGCGGGCTCGGCTTCTGCCGCCGCCGCTAGGGCGCGGGGGGCGGGGGGCTCGGCGGCGCGAGCTCGGCCATTGTGGGAGCCGCTCCCCTCCGCCGCGCCGCGCCGCGCCGCAGCCGCCCGCCGGCCTCCTCCTCGCGCTCACAGGGTAAGGCGCGGGGCGGGCTCGGGGGGCTCCCGGCTCCTCCGCCGGCTGCGCGGTGATGCTTGGAGCCGGGGCGGCCGCACCCCAGCCCCGGGGCGACTGGCATGCGGGTTGACAGGCACGGGCACCGCAGCCGTGCGGGCCTCGCACCTGCAGCGCGGGGAGTGCGGAGCGCGCGGAGTCGGGGTTCCCTCGGGCGGCCGCTGCCCGGGCCAAAGGGAGGCGTGTTTCTGGGAAAAATGGGGCACACGACCGGGACCTGCAGGAGAGGCCAGGGCTGGGCAGGGAAACTCGCCTCTTGGTTCCCCAGATCGGTCGATGGCACCGACGCCCTGCCGATCCTCGGTCACGCGTCCCCGCTCTTTGTCAGCCACGCGCGGCGGGCACGCGGACCCACCCGCGCCGCCACCGACTCCAGGGAGCGCCCCTCCCCCCCGCGCCGTGGGGGTGGAGGAGAGGTGGGGAGAGCAGCAGCAGCCTGTCGGTGCAGGGTCAGATGCCTGTAGAGGACCCAGGTGGCCTGGGGACCTTCGAGATGCATTGGGGGTGTGGGTGCGCGTTCTTGCCAATCCGGGATGGATAGAGTCCGGGATGGATAGTGTGACCTGACTGATTGAGGAGTAGGGCGGAAGCCCGGAGGTCACACAGGTGTGAGTGTGTGTGAGAGGTCGAAGATTGTCACCGGCCTGGCTTGAGCCGAGGAGGACCCGGCTTCTCACCGAGGAGGCCTTGCCTACGAGGGCCTTTGTAGTAAAAATGGGCGTCTAGGAGGGGAATGGGAGGCTCTAGAACGAAGCAGGTGGCCAGAGAGGAGGGGCAGTCTCCTGCCCAGGGTTGAGGGTAGAATGGGTGCACAGCCCGAGTTTCCTAGAGGTTGGGGCTGTCACTTCAGCACCCGACCGGACCAAAGAGGTAGGTACTAGAAGGTAATGAGGAGACTGGGGTCAAGTGCTCCGAAAAAGGGCAAAGCCGTGCCTGTCCTTGGATCTTTTCAACTCTTTCAGGGGGCAAGAAGGGTCTTGTGATGTTCCCTGGGAAGCGCCTCACTGCTGACACAGGAATGCCCTGACAGGGCCGCTCTGACTGCCCCGAGCTCCACAGAAACCCATGGTGGGATCTTTTGTTATCTGAGCTCTGTGCTTCTGGGGGAGACGTCCCTGATCCAGGAGAGTGTCTCTACCTCTTGCTGCTTCTAAGCCGAGATTCCCAGGATCTACAAGGAGCTGTGCTAGAGACCCAGGCATTTAGGCCACTTCCCTGTTTTGCACAGCCCTGTGTGCAGATATTCCCCATAAGGAAAAGTTGACAGCGTTTCCATGTCCTGCCTTTAGAGCCCAAACGGAACTATTTACCTGAGCTAGGTCTGGGTCCTTATCGGAAGGCTGACAGCTGAAGGCATGCATCATCTTGGCTCTGAGAGCCCTTGGGGTGGTGGGCCGTGTGTAGCAGATGGTTCAGGGCAGTGAACTGGGCCTGGCTGAGGGAAGGCTGCCCAGTCTGACTGGTGGAGTCCAGCTGGCTTGGAATGATTGTGTTTCCACTCCTCTCCCTCCGCTAGCTAAACTGACCAGAAAAACTGAAGGTCCTTACTGTCACCCCTGGCCCCATGCTGTGTGATGTATTCCCACACAGCCCTTGGAACGAGCCAATGAATATTTCATCTAATGCCTGCTGTGTGACATACATGGTACCAGCTACGTTTACATTCACATTTCACGGGTGTCCTTAAAATATCCTGGAAGGAGAAGTACTGCCCCTCCCCCACTGTGGAGCTGATGAAGCTGAGTCTCCCAGAGGTAGAATGGCTTGCCCCTGATCTCACCGATTGTGAGTGACAGGACCAGAATTTACAGCCAGGTCTCTCTTGCTTCAGGTTTAGTGCTGTGTCTAATCTGTGCTGGAGAAATCAGGAATTCCCACCTATTGTAGCTCATGTTTCTTTTCATTCCTGCTGTTGAGACTGTACATTAGCTTTTTGAAAATGTTTCCCATCTGTTGTCCCATTTTATCCGTATAGATTCCTGGGAGGTAAGAAGGGGAATGTAATAATAGCTTCTGCACTGAGTGCTTACTGGGTACCTGGCATCAGATGAAAGGATATTAGTTAGTTCTTGCAAACAACACTGTGAGGTTAGATGGTAGCATCATGCCCATTTTATAGATGAGAATGTCAAGGGTGACAAAATTAAATAGCCTTTTCAGGGTCATACAGCTAATGAATAAAGGAGTAGAATTTGAACGCATATCTTTCTGTCTGGCTATTAGTTTTTTTTTTTAAGATTTATTTATTATGTATACAACATTCTGCCTCCATGTATGCCCACACGCCAGAGGAGGGCGCCAGATCTCATTACAGATGGTTGTGAGCCACCATGTGGTTGCTGGGAATTGAACTCAGGACCTCTGGAAGAGCAGTCAGTGCCCTTAACCACTGAGCCATCTCTCCAGCCCCCTGTCTGGCTATTAGTAATGGAAGGTAACATTCACCCATTATTTTTGTTTGTTTTTAGACAGTGTCTCACTATGTAGCCATGACTGGCCTGGAGCTTGTCATGTAGACTACTAGGCTGGCCTTGAACTCACAGAGATCTGCCTGCCTCTGCCTCGTGAGTTCTGGGATTACAGGCATGTTATACTATGCCTGGCTAAAAATTCATTTTATTTTTAATTCTGTGTGCATGTATCATGTGTGCATGGATATGTACACATGAGCCAGGTGTCTGAAGAGCCCAGAGGAGGGTGTTAGGTCCCTGGAGCTAGACTTACAAGTAGTTAGGAACTGCCTGCCGTGGGTCCTGGGAACTGAAGTTGGGTCTCCTATAAGAGCAGTATGCGTTCTTAACCATCTCTCCCTAGAGTCCAAGTTTCTTTGTATGTTTGTTTGAGACAGGGTCTCCGAATATAGCCCAGAAGACACTGATCTCACAGTCTTCCTGCTTCAGCCTCTTAGCCTCCTGAGTGCTGGGATTACAGCACTATATCCCGAGGCTAGGATCTCCAGCCACATGGTGCTAATGATTTATAAGTACTTGCGGCTAGGGTTGTAACCCAGTAGTACAGCCCTTGCCTAGTATGTGCAAGGCCTGAGGCCCAAGCCCCAGCATTGGAGGGGAAGGAGGGAGATTTCTTTCAACAGACTTCCATGCTGTGTCCCAGGCTGGCCTGGTACTCAATATGTAGGCTAACCTTAAACTACTTGTGGGATCTTCTTGCCCCTCTTTCTTTTCTCTTTTAATCTTTAAAGACAGTGTTACTTCTGGGTGATGGTGGTATGTGCCTTTAATCCCAGCACTCAGGAGGAAGAGGCAGGCAAATTTCTGAGTTGAGGCCAGCCTGGTCTACAGAACAAGTTCCAGGACAGCCAGGGCTACACAGAGAAACCCTGTCTTGAAAAACCAAAACATACATATATGTGTGTATGTGTGTGTGTGTGTACATATATATGTAGCTATATTACTAATTTTGTCGTGTTGTGTGCGTTTTAGCTGCTATATACATGTCTGTGTACCACATGCATGCCTGATGCTTGCAGAGGCCAGAAGAGGTCATTAGATTTTAGTTTGGTTTTGAGAATAGAATTTAGGACCTCTAGAAGAGTAGCCAGAGCCTCTCCTCCATCTCTGTTTCACAAGCACTGGAATTATAGGCATGAGCTATCATGCCTGACTTTTTGTTTTGTTTTGTTTGAAACCAGAACTCATGTAACCCTGGATAGCCTTAAACTCACTATGTTGCAAAGGCTGGCCTTAAACTCTTGATCCTCCTGCCTTCACCTCTTAAGTGCTGGCTCTAATAGGTCTTTCTGTCTGTCTATCTATCTATCTATCTATCTATCTATCTATCTATCTATCTATCTATCTAGCATTCACATTCTATCTATAGATAGGTAGGTAGATAGATCTATTACCTAATATAATTTTCCCCTAAGCCCTAAGAATTAGTCTTGGCATGTGTTGTTTTTAATATGTTTTTTTTTTTTTCTAGAAAGGGTTTTTCCGTGTAGCCCTGGCTGTCCTGGAACTCATTCTGTAGACCAGGCTGGCCTCGAACCCAGAGAGGCATCTGCCTGCCTCTGCCTCCCGAGTGCTGGGATTAACGCCTGTGCTGCCATGCCCAGCTGTGTTATTTCATTTGGTAAATGGGGAGACTGAGGTTCAGGAGGGTGAAGAGATCAAGTCAGTAGCCGGGCCAGGAGTCGCGATCCTAGTCTCAGTGTTCCTTATGTGATCCTTCCATTCTGCTCTCATTCTTCCCTCTCTCCTCCAGATCCTCTCCCAGGACAGCCAGTCCTTCCTGTAGCCGCCCCTGCGAGCCGCCATGTCTTCCTCAGACGAAGAAACGCTCAGCGAGCGGTCCTGTCGGAGTGAGAGGTCATGTCGGAGCGAGCGATCTTACCGGAGTGAGCGGTCAGGGAGCCTGTCTCCCTGTCCTCCCGGGGACACCTTGCCCTGGAATCTGCCACTGCATGAGCAGAAGAAGCGGAAGAGCCAGGATTCGGTGCTGGACCCTGCAGAGCGTGCCGTGGTCAGAGTCGCTGGTAAGAGCCAGCGATCTCCAGCAGCTTTGGCTAGCTGGGAGGGAAGAGTGGGCCAGTGTAGGGAGCTGAGAGATCCTCAGGGCCAAGTTAGCTGGAATCTAGCATGTTGTTATGACGACTGTTATTACTGAAGGATGATGAAAGGGCATTCAAGAGAAACCTGAAGGAAAAAGAAAACAAAAACCAGAAAAACCCTGCCTCCCCCAGTACTGAATGAGGTTTGTTCTCATTTCTGCACCCTGTGCTCTTCCCACTCTGTTGTGAGTTATGTATGTAATAGTTACCTTTCTGGCCTCTGTTCCCGTGTGGATCTGTTTCTTCATTTACCCGGAAAAAGATCTTCTGACTTATATCTCAGATTTTATTTTTGTGTTTTCATCACAGGGTCTCACTATGTAGCCCTGTCTGGCCTGCAACTTGCTTTGTAGACCAGGCTAGTCTCAAAATCACAGAGCTCTGCCTGCCTCTGCTGGGATGAGAGGTGTGCGCCACCACCTGGCTCAGACTGTAGTTACTTTTGAAGGCTGTGTGTGTGTGTGTGTGTGTGTGTGTGTGTGTGTATTTCAGGGTTTTTCTACATCCTATTTTTTTTTCTGTTCTTATGTAGTAGATTAGACAGCACTATGATGATCATGGTTAGGAATAAAAAAAAATTCTGTTATGTTATTTCCTTACAAGGAAGCCTTTGGCGGAGGCGATTTTACTCACGTCACCTTTTGAAGCTTGTGTGTAGATTCTCCAGTACCGGTGCGAGGGCTAGGGGCTGCCTGCTCTGATCAGGAGGTGCCCGTTTGCCTTCAAGCAGCAGAGGTTAAGAGTGTAGGCTTTGGTATCAGACGAGGATAAAGAGTTACGGGTGGTGATGTGCTTGGAACTGAATCTGGGTCCTCTGCAAGAATAGCCAAAACTCCTAACTGCTGAGCCTCTCTCCAGCCCTCAGCCTAGTGTTTGGCTTTAATAAAAGAGCCACTTCACTGGAAGCATCCAGAGCTGGCTCCCAGATGTGCGCTCAGCACCTCGGCAGACCTTGGTGTCGCCAAGCAGCGACGTCATCAGCGGCCTGCTTTGTGTAAGTCAGTTAACACCCTGCCTCCTTCGCTTCATTGTGTCATCTGGGCCTTCTGGTCAGCCGGATGGTTCTGGTTCCCTCAGTCTTTTCCTCCTGCTTCCACGTGACTGTCTGAGCATCTTAGTCTAAGATGCAAACCTGCTCCCATCACCCCAGCTGCTTATAAGCCATCTCTGGCTCCTCGTTGCCAGTGAAGTAAAGGCTTCAGCATAAGAACTCAGCCCAAACCGGGCCCCACTCCATCCCCTCTGCTTTACCAGCTGCCCACCCCCATCCCCACAGCACTGCGCAGTCGCTCGCCCTTCAAGGTATGCAGCATGTGGGATCAAACCTCTAGGCTTTAATTTTCTTCTCTGCAAGATGTTGGCCACTCCTCCTCCTCTCTTAAGTACCAGCCTTTCTAGCCCTAATGTCCCCAGTGGTACCCAGAGTCTCCTCCTCCACTTTTATATATTCATGCTTTTCTCTCCTCTTCCTTTGCCCAGCAGAGCAGTGAACCCACAGGGAGCCCGCCACTCCCTCACGACTGTGAGCTATTCAGTGCCATGGCTGATTTTATGCCTTGACCTTCAGTGACTTACACAGGGGCCCTGTGCACACTAGAGATGTCAAGTAAGGAGCGACCGACCAAATGAGCGCAAGAAGTACTTAGAGGCTAATACGTGGCAGTGGGCTTGTCACGGGAAGTTAGGAGGGAGGGGCTCTGTAGATGGGTGGGTCAGGAAAGATGCAGGAGCGAGCTCTGGGGGAGCCGAGGGCAGAGAAGCATGGCAGGCAGGAACTGCTGGTGGGCAAGAGGGAGCCCGTGGAGGAAGTCCTCAGGGGTCTTGGTCCTGAAACATCAGCTAGTAACCAAGTTTGGAGCGGGCCCTAGGATGCAGGAAGAGGATTGCTTGCGCAGCATACCTCAGGGGCATACCTCAGGGGCCGCTGAGTCACAGGTCTCTCCTCCTGAAGGCAGAGGGGATGCATCAGTTTTCTCTCCTTGTTTCTAGCCCATCCTTCATCTCATACATGGTTCTAGACGGCTCGGTGACAGTTTCTTCCTCCAGTTCTCTGGGAAGGCTCTGCTGTTTAAGATTCTGGTCTAGGCAGTAAGTCAAGGGGAGTCAAGGGAGCTTAATCATCAGGCAAAGGCCCTCGGGACCCTGCCAAGTCAGCTGAGAAAGGGCCGGGCAGGTGTTGGGCTGTGCTCTCAGGCTCTGATTCTGGCATCATGCTGATCTTTGCATCCTGATCCACCAATGGCTGTCTTGGGGAGGGGGCTGGACCAGTGAAGCTGGAGAAGGGGAGGCTGCTGCAGTTAAAAATAACCGTGCTGCCGTTGGGTGTTTCCTTAGGAAAGAAGAGAGGCAGCTGAGTTGGACCAGGCTGCTACTTTAGTGTCTGGCTCAAGTCTCCATACGGTTTTAGAATGTTGTGGGGGCTCCACCAGAGTAATGAAACAGGCGGCCTTGCTTCTGGGGAGACTCCCACCTGTGGGTGCTGGGACACCCTGAATGCTCTGAAGCTCTCTGCTGCAGAATTTGCCTTCTGGGAGGAAGTGAAGTCAGGCTCACACTGGAAGCAGCTGTGTCCTGTGTAATCTTTTTCTCCCCCAGGTTTTGGGTTATGAAGCTAAGTGGGGCTGTCAGAATCAGTCTTATCAAAAGCTGGGCAGTGGTGGTGCATGCCTTTAATTCCAGCACTCTGGAGGCGGAGGCAGGTGGATCTCTGTGAGTTCGAGGCCAGCTTGGTCTACAGTTTCAGGTCAGGGACCAAAGCTACAGAGAAACCTTGTCTCGAAAAAAAAAAAAAAACCAAAAAACAAACAACAACAACAACAACAAACCACCACGAAGAAGAAGAAGAAGAAGAAGAAGAAGAAGAAGAAGAAGAAGAAGAAGAAGAATCAGTCTCATCAAGTGTAGAGACTTCCAAGTCCCTAGCCTTTACAGTTGGTGTCTTGAGCAGGTCTTAGGACCCACCTTTGGTTGAGGGGTGTGATGGGAACTCCCTGCTGGTCACTATTGCAGAGAAGAGAGGTAAGCCAGGGTTGAGAAAGCTTCTTCTCATGGCAGACTTCCCAGACTCAGAGAGGCTGCTGTCTAGCCTGCCCCTGCCTGCCCTCACCCCTTTCTTGCCAGCCCTGTTCTTATCTCCCCAAGCCTAGCCCCTTTGAAATGCACCAAGAGCCAACTGTGAAAACTTTAGGGTTTAGAGAGGTTTCAAGAGGCTGTGAGCTGTCAGGACACATGCTAGGCTAAGGCCCTGAGGCCCTGGGGACTTCCGTGAAGTCACACAGGATTGGCAGGCATAAATCTAGGTAACTCCTAGTGTGAGGTTGTTCCCATTTCTTATACCACCTGGTCCAGTCTGACTTCTGCACAGTGACAGTTTAAATAGCTGGCCTGATCCCCAAGTCACTGCTGGGAGCAGCCTTGAGATACTGACCCATAGAAAAAGGAGAGGGCAGGGACAAAACTGGAGAGAGCCAATAGCCTGTCTCAGTATCTCCCTTAAATTCCACACCTCAGGCCTTTCCATTGCTTCTTCCCCTCTGCCTCTGTCTTGAGTGAATAGCAGCCCTAATGGCTGTCCTTACTCACTGAGGGCGGTTGACACTTGGTGGAGGGGTTGGAGAGGTTATTTTAACAAGGTATACAACATCAAACTGGGCGCTGGGGGTGCACGCCTTTAGTCCCAGCTCTAGGGAGGCAGACATGGGCAGCTCTCTTGAATTTGAGGCCAGCCTGGTCTGCAGAATGAGTTTCAGGGCAGCCAAGGCTGCACAGAGAAACTCTGTCTCAAAACAAAACAAAACAACAAAGCTCTATTCTTTGAGGCCTGTGGAAATAGGTGAAGAAAATGGTCAGACAGATATCATGTGGTTTTACAACTACACAACTGTAGGGGGCACCATTCACATTTGTTGCGATGTGGATTTGTACAGTTGTTATGACTAGTTTCTCGCAGACACCTGTCAAGTGTCTTGTTTTGACTAGGGCAGGGTTGGTGCAAAGGGATTCGCTCACCTTCCACCCATCAATTAGGTATTCATCCATCTAGTGAGGCCTTTTTTAGGTTTTGCTTTGTTTTGTTTGCGACAGGGTCTTATAGAGCCCAGGTTAGCCTCGAACAATCTGGGTAGCAGAGGCTAGCTGTGAAGTCTAGTCTTTCTGCCTCTACCTACCAACAAATGGATTTCAGGTGTGGGTCACCAACCCCAGCTTTGTTCAGTTTGTTTTATTTTGTTTTAAGGTTGAGGAAAATTTTATTAGCATCTACAAGAAAGTCTGCAGGGCAGGCAGCTGTAAATCTCGGCAGCTGCCTGGAGGAGGAGGAGAATGGAGAAGGGAAGGGACAGCACCTTGTGGTTTGCGTTGAGTGGGCCTAGCGGTCAGTCAGCCACACAGTGGGGAGGGGGACAGTGGAGGAAGAGTAAGGACGCCCCATGTGTAAGCATCCTTCATCAGCAGGGAGGAAGAAGGAGAGGAAATTGTGCTTTTCTGATTAATTAGGAAAGTGAGCCAACTTAGGAAGCTGAAGCTGCATGCCTGCAGCCCTGCAGGAGACTGCCCCTTGTTCTGTCTCTCCCTATGATGTCAGACTCTCAGTCTCTCTGCAGCCTCTTCTCATGCTGTTCCCCCCCCCCCCCCCCCCCCCCCCCCCCCCCCCCCCCCCCCCCCCCCCCCCCCTCCCCCCCCCCCCCCCCCCCCCCCCCCCGCTTCTTTTGCGGCTGAAGATGTGGTTCTTTCTTTGTGGAATTCAGTTTAGCCGAGAGGATGGGAAGAAACTGATTGCGCTGTGAAAGCCGCACACAGGAACTCAGGCTAACCAGCATCGTAGAAAGTGCTGTTCCCGACATCTGTTCCATTGCAGCCTCCTCCCGGAAGCCACCTCCAATCCCTCCTATCAGACAGTTCGTCTCTTCCAAGCCCTTTTCCATCTTATGTTCTAGCTCTTTGTTTCCTGGTTCATTGCCCACACCAGACATGGACCCTTTTCTAATCAGGAGTCCCGTCTTGCTTTTCTGACCTTGGGCAGACAGTCCTGAGAACACTGGTGCCACACTCTTCACGGAAGGGCATCTGCTCCTCCTTTTTGTCCATGCATCTCTCCAGAACAACAGATTTATCCATCCATCCATCCATCCATCCACCCACCCAGCCAGCCATTCATCTATCTATTCAATAAAAAGATCGAGCCCCTACCATGTACCAGGAACTCAGACACAGTTGTATCCAGAGTCAGGAAATCTATCTAGCCAGATGACTTTAGCCAGTTTCATCTGTAAAAAAGGCAGGGCGAGAGGAGGGGGGAGCAGTCATACCTGCTTCCAGCAACCTTTGACTGGGGATCAGAGCTGACTGGTGAACAGAGGTGTACATGCCCATTACTGCACTTAGTGTGGTCCTTCCTAGTACTTGGTTAGCAACCTAAACTGCAGGCGGCCAGCAGTTTCCTAGGTCAGCAAGGAATGGGCCTGAGCTTGCCACTTCTGTTGCTTTCTTTTGTTCGGTCCAAAGGCTTTGTCAGAGAGCAGGTGGATATGGTTTGTTCTGGCCAAGCCACAGATGGGATCAAGGGCTGTAGGGGTAGGAAATGGGACTCTAAAGAATATTTCTACTGGGGACCCTTATTCCCAGGCAAGCAATCTTTCTTGTTCCGAGCATTTTGGAGCTTTGTACCCAAGAAGGCTCCTTCTCTTCCCAGCTTCTCTCGCTTTTCCTGGCTGTGTGTTGTGGGTCCCTGGCTCTGTTCTGGAGCTTGGTTTCAATAGCAGGAGAGGCCTGGGAAAGTGGGGCAGCGAACTGTAGCTACACCACCAGCTCAGCTGCAGTGCTTTGAAAGTGAATCTGGGTCACATTTGCTGGAGGGATAGAAAATGACCACGTGGGCAGGATTCTGTGCAAGCAGCTAAAAAGACAGCCAAGCTGTCCTTTCTCTGAGGCTCAGGGTCCCTTTGGGACCCCAGCTGGTGAGGGAGGTGGTTGCCGGATGGCGAGGGGCAATCCTTTCTTTGCACCATTGGTTTCCCACCATGCTTTTCGAGTGAGTTCCAGGTAATACAGAGGAATAGCAATCTGGCTTGTGGCTGTCTGTTCTGGACGTTAGGAATGCAGAGAAAGGACTGGGTGCTTTGGGGACAGTGGAAGGCTGTGTCATGTCTTAGAGATGAGCTGCCATGAGAAGACCTGACTGTCACAGGATCTAGGACTGCACTTGCCTCTACTCTAACAGCACGCCACTTCACAGGCATGTGATCATACCTGGGTGTGAGAATTAATTATCCACCACTCAAGTGTTAATTCGAGCCCGTCTGGCATCTTTTCTCATAGTTGCTGTAGCTGAGGCCTGCCTTGGTTTGACTTTATAGCCTGCCGGTAGTTGCCTGGCTTGGCTCTTCTGTAGGATCGGGAAGGGTCTTCCCAGCTGGACTCTCTCCTTGAACTAAGGATGCTGCTAAAGAAAAAAAGTGAAGCCCCGTGATCTGAAGAATGATCACGACCTGTGCCCCACTCTTACCCCGATGTTTTATGGCCAAGGGGAGGATTCTGCTCCAAGCCTCAGTGAGTGTGTCTTTGGGCATGCGCTCCTCACACCTTCGCTTGTGGACGAGTAAGCGACAGTTCAGGCTTCCGTTCATCCATGCGAGGGAATGACTTTGCGTTCCCTTGGTTGGGGACCCTGAGAAGTTACTAACCTCACATTTTCATTGTTAAAATCGGGGAGCAAGAGAGCTGCCTCAGAGTTTTGCAAAGTGGTTTAAGAGATCATGGGAGTAAGCCGCCTGCCCTGTAAGCTGCCTTTAACGACATTGGCTAGTCCCCTTAGTATCCTTGATTTGCTCACCTGTTTCCTCATCGGTCTATGGGCGCTGGTTTACCTGTCTTTCATTGGTGCTGCACTTCCTGATAATCGGTCCTTTCGCTACCTTGCTCAAGGCTCGGCCAGGGCTTCGGGGTTCAGCTCCTACCAAGGAAAGCGGTGGGGATGCAGGCTGAAGAAAACTGTGGAAGTTCACGGGGAGAGGGCTCCTCTTGCGCCTGCCCATCTGGGACCTGGAGCCGGGAATGCATTTGATCTGGGACTTGGAAAAGAGCTAGGAGCTTGCTAGGACATTCTGAAGAGAGGGATACACCCACTGGGTTTTCATCCGTTCTCTCCTTTCTTTGCCCTCAGCAGGAAGGGGGAAATGAAAAGGGAACAGTTGGTGGGAGGTAGGAGTTAAAGAACACTGAGGGTGGCTGGGGCGTGAACTCTGGACCCAGCCTGGGAGCTCCTGAGAGCTCACGTCATGGCTGGTAGCGCGACTGCCAAGCCCTAGGTGTGTACCAGGGCTTCACACACGTCATTTAGTCCTCACAGAACCCTGGGACATCACTGCTAGCAGAAAAACACCTTGTCTAGGTTTGTGCAGCAAGCTAAGGGAAAGTCAGGGTTCGGCATTATCAGTATGCATAGTGTCTTCTGAAGCCCCACAGGCGCACAGCTCCCTGGAGTTACTGAGTACTGGGCGCCAGGTCCAGCTGCTGCCAAAGCCCTTGCTCTGTCCAGAGAGCTTCAAATACAAGAGCAGCGAGAATGGTGTTCTGAATAGTCATCACCCCAAAACAAGAATTACCAACCAGCCTTTGATTGCAGTGCTCATGAAGCACGGGCAGGTGGGTCTCTGTGAATTCGAGACAGTCTGGTCTACAAAGTGAGTTTCTAGACCAGCCAGAATTACATAGTGAGACCCTATTAAAAAAAAAAAAAAGGAAATTTAGAATTATGGTGAGTCTTAACTCTGCCCGCACGCTCTGCTTCTGCCTCTATACTCCAGTTATAGAGGAAAGTCTGTAGGTGCTGTAGGCTCCTTAGGAGGCTGAGGCAGGAGCATTCATGCTTCAAAGCCAGCTTGAGGAGCTTTAGTGAGACTCTGTCTCATAGTAAAGGTACAAATGACAGTTAGGAACATAGCTCAGGAGCAGACTACTTGCCTAACCTGCAAAAGGCCTGATATGCAGTCCCCATTACTGAAAAGGACAATTTGGGCAATCAGATACTTTTGCATGCCCTCCAATGTTATTTTTTATTAGCATATATCTAGTATATAAAATAATGACTTTTTTTTGTTATGACAGGGTTTCTTTGTGTAACCCCGGCAGTCCTGGACCAGGCTGGCCACAAACTCGGTGATTTGACTCTCTGCTGAGATTAGAGGCGTGTGCCTTTAATTTCATTACTTTTTTTCTTTTTTTAAAAGATTTATTTATTATATGTAGTGTTTCTGTACTGCTATATGCCTGCAGGCCAGAAGAGGGCACCAGAGCGCATTACAGATGGTTGTTGGGAATTGAACTCAGGACCTCTGGAAGAGCAGCCAGTGTTCTTAACCTCTGAGCCATTTCCCCAGCCTCTTATTGATTGATTGATTGGCTTATTTTTGGTTTTTCTGTGTGCTATCCTGGAGCACACTCTGTAGACCAGGTTGGCCTCAATCTCTGTGAGTTCCACCTGCCTCTGAATGCTGGGATTAAAGGCCTGCTGCACCACCATTGCCTAACTTACCTCAGAAGACTTTTTTTTTTTTTTTTTTTGCTTTTTCGAGACAGGGTTTCTCTGTGGTTTTGGAGCCTATCCTGGAACTAGCTCTTGTAGACCAGGCTGGTCTCGAACTCACAGAGATCCATCTGCCTCTGCCTCCCAAGTGGTGGGATTAAAGGCGTGCGCCACCACCGCCCAGCAAGAAGACTTTTTTTTAAGCCCCCCTCCCCTAGATTTATTTATTATGTATACAGTGTTCTGCTTGCATGCCAGAAGAGGGCACCAGAGCGCATTACAGATGGTTGTGGACCATCATATGGTTGTCGGGAATTGAATTTAGGACCTTTGGAGGAGCCAGTGTTCTTACCCTCTGAGCCTTCTCTCCAGCCCCACCTCAGAAGACTTTTAAGATCATAGAGAAAAGGAATCTGCCTTGTGTGAGCAAAGCCTGTGTGTAAGACCCGTTCTGATGCTTAGGGAAGTATTCCACCTGACTGTTCTCACCTAAAACCAGAGACTGCTGCACTGTTGAGGCCTGGGGATTAACGCTCAATTCTCTCCTTTCACAGGTTTCTATCGTGGGGCAGTGTGGGAAGGAGAGATTTAAGGTGGAGGGAAGTCTCATAGATAAATTACTACATCTTTCAATTTTGGAAACATCCCAATTTACTGAATTAAGAACCTCACTGCCAGCACTCGGGAGGCAGAGGCAGGCGGATCTCTGTAAATTCGAGGCCAGTCTGATCTACAAGAGCTAGTTCCAGGACAGGCTCCAAAGCTACAGAGAAACCCTGTCTCGAAGAAGAAAAAAAAAAAAGAAAAGAAACCTCACTGCCCAGGAGGATGAGACCCGTTCCTGCAGGAAGGGCAATAGGGTGTGAATGAGGTTTGACACTTTTATTTTGTTTGCTTTTGTGTTTTTTGGGTTTTTTGTTGTTGTTGTTGTTTTTGTTTGTTTGTTTTTTCAAGACAAGGTTTCTCTGTGTTGTCCTAGCTGTCCTAGAACTTGCTCCGTAGGCCAGGCTGGCCTCAAACTCACAGAGCTCTGCCTGGCTCTGCCTCTGGAGTGCTAGGATTAAAGGCAAGGCTTGTACCACCACCGCCCAGCATGAAGCTTGACTCTTTCAAGAGGGAAAAGAATACAGTTTTATTCGCACAGAGGTTGGGATCTCTATTGATCCGTTCCTTTGCATGTTACATGCTGTTTTGGACCACTGTATTTGGTCTTTCTTTGACCACCAGCTCCCAAATAATGACACAGGGAGGCAGAGGCAGGTAGATCTCAGTGAGTTTGAGGCCAGCCTGGTCTATAATGTGGGTTCTAGGACAGCCAGGACTGTTATACAGAGAAACCCTGTCTTGGAAAAAACGAAAAACAAGCAAACAAAAAACAAACTTAAATTAACCTGTTTGTATTAATCTACATTCTGCCGTGTGACTCACTATCTCTCTCCCCAGTACAATACGTACAATGCTTTCTCTGCATCTTTCTGGCTAATCCCCACCTCTTAGATTCTTTTCCCAGAAGTCCTGCCTATCCTATCCTGCCTAGCTATTGGCCATTCAGCTCTTTAATAAATCAATCAGCAGGTGCCTTTAGGTAGGCCAGGAAGGACAAACGCATCTTCACACAGTGTGGTTAAATATCCTGCAATAGATCCCAGTGGTTAAGTGGACTTTAAGACACAGGTGTTCTATAGTATAAAGGAGACAGACACCTGGAGAGTTCAGTACCTTGCCCTGAGGTCTCTCAGCTTCAGTAAGGGGCCAAACTGGGAATGACTCTAGGTCTGCCTAAGGCAACCCACTGTCTTTCTAGTGCACAGTAAGATAACAGCAGCTAACCTCTGTGCAGCACTTCAAGGTTCACGGAGTGTCTGCACCCTTCAGTCACAAGAGGCCGGGGCACGTGAGGCATTCCACATACCTTTGGACAGCCGCTGATTAGGGCGCCTTTGCTCATTCTCCGCATGGGAGATTCTTTGGCAGTGACTCTGAGAAGCCACAGGAGAAGGCCTAGGGAGACTCTAAGGTGGTGAGACTTGGCCAGTTGCTATGGTTACCCAGCCATCTGGGTAACCATTTTGAGGGTTGCTATGGTGATGGGCTGCAGGGTGGCAGGGAACCTTCTTCCTGGGTGGCTGGCACCAGCCAGGCTTTTGAGATGAGGGGTACTGCCCTTCCACAGCAGAAGAGGGCAGCACACGTGCGGGCAAAGATTAGCTGCCCCGAGGGGACGTCAGGCAAAACTCAGGCTTCCAGGCAGCAAGCAACTTTATCTGGGACTGGCCAGAGGGAAGGGCTGGACCTGGAGACAGGACTCCTGAGACAGAGACTAGAAACAGGCAGTTTGCTTTCAAGCAATTGATAAGATTGAACAGTCTCTGCCTTGCTTGCTACCAGCTTCTATATAGGGGAATGTAAAAGACAGCAGACAGTGCTGTAAAAAGGAATAGAGCATGCGCGCACACACACACATACACACACTCACACCCCTACTTGCAGATGTATTTATAAAGCATCAATTAACACATAGAAAATAGAGCTGTGTAAACCGAATGGAAGAAGTGCGGGGAGTAAGCCTCCAGAGGCTGAGGGGCCTCAGCAGGAGGTGCCATCCTTCACTCCTCTTTCCAAGCGGCTCAGAAAGGGGCCTCAGTCCTTGCTCACTGAGGAAATGTTGGTTTGACTTTTTTCTTTTCTCTTTCTGAGACAGAGTCTCACCATGTAGCTCTGGCTGTCCTAGAACTATGTAGTCCAGGCTGGCCTTAAACTCATAGAGAGTGCCTAGGGAGTGCTGGGATGAAAGGCGTGTGTTGCACCTAGCTTCTGAATTGGATTTGTTTGTTTGTTTTTTAGAGATAGGGTTTCTCTGTGTAACAGTCCTGACTGTCCTGGAACTCAATTTGTATACTAGATTTTTTGTATACAAAAATTTACCTACTCTGTGTGTGTACCAGCCACTGGGAGTTCTGGGATTTCTTTCTTCTTATTTTTTTAATAATTTATTTTTTATTTTATATGTATTGGTGTTTCACCTGCATGTATGTCTGTGAGAGGCTATCAGATCTTGGAGTTACACAGTTGTGAGCTGCCATGTGGGTGCTGGGAATTGAACCCAGATCCTCTGGAAGAGCATTCAGTCAGTGCTCTCAACCTCTGAGCCATCTCTCCAGTCCTGAATTATGGGATTTCTGCCCGAGTCAGTTAAAAGTAGCTTCATGTGGTGAGAGTGAGCTTTCACGTGGGATTTCAGCAGACAGGAAGAGAGTGGACTTTTTAGGCAAAGGGTCGGAGTTTGGTTCCGGGGAGGACGCTGCCCACAGAGTAGAAGATGCTGTGAGAAACAAGCATACTATTTATGTGGGTGGGCGTGTGTGCCTGTGGCAGCTGGGATTGAACTAAGGTCTGTTGCATGCTAAGAATGTACTCTACTACTGAGCTACAGTCCCAACCCAAAGTATCTTAGCCTAATCAGAAGCCGTGATCAGCTGAGTATTTGGGGTCATCTGGTTCACTCATTTTTTTGTAGTTGATCATAATTTTAAAAATTCAAGGAGTGTCCTAAATATTAAATGTTATTTGCCATATGCTGAGGATCTCATGATAACTAACACATACAAAAGCCCCAGGCCTCTTAGAGCTAATGTTTTAGAAAGGGTAAAAGTTAAGTTGGCAGGGGCTGGAGAGGTGGCTCAGTGGTTAAGAGCTCTTGCTGCTCCTGCACAGGACCTGGGTTCAATTCCCAGCACCCACACAGCTCGCTACTGTCTGCAGTGCCAGTTTCAGGGGATCCACAGCTCTCTTCTGGCTTCTGTAGGCACATGCTCTGTACACATACATCCATGCACATAACAAAATAAATTTAAAAGATAAATTGGCAGTGCATGCCTGTAGCTGAGGCTGAGGCAAAGGAACTCAAGTTCAAGGCCAGCATAGGCAACATTGTGAGAACTTTCAAACAAAGAAGAAAGAAAGACCTTGTCTCAAAGAAACAAGAACAGTGGTGGAAGAAGAGAGTCAACACCCACACTTTGTCGTCTGACCTCCATTCCTATGCACTGACACACACACACACACACATGTGCACAAAAGAAATCAAAATGTATTAAGAAAGAAACAAAGGAAAGGGAGACAGTGTGGTGGTACAGGCCTGTATCTCAGGTACTCAGTGCTGAGGAGATAAGGTAGGAGAATTGCAAGTTCAAAGCCTGCCCAGGCAATTTAGAGAGATACTGTCCCACAATAAAGAGTAAAAGGGAGGCCTGGTTTAGTGTCAAACAGCCTCAGGAGTCAGAAGCAGGCCAGCCTGGTCTACACCTAGAGTTCCAGAACAGCCCAACTGCCCGCAATTCTATCTCCAGGGGGCCTTGTGGCCTCTGCAAGCATCCACAATGATGCTCCCTCCCTCAATTAAAAAAGTCTAAAAAGGAGAGCTGGGGATAGAGTTCACCTGTAGAGTGCTTCTGCTGAACCAGGAAATTGAGGAAGGCTTCCCTGTGAGCATTTCCAAGAGGAAAAAGAGTTACGCTAAAGGAGAGGAACAACGAAGTGCGTGGTTTTGGAGAAAACCAGATGGGAAGGCTCTGAGTTAAGAGAGCATATTTGATGCACACCTTTAATCCCGGCACTCGAGAGGCAGAGGCAGGCAGATCTCTGTGAGTTTGAGGCCAGCCTGATCTACAGAGCGAGTTCCAGGACAGTTACACAGTGAAACCCTGTCTCGAAAAACCAAAAAGAAAAAAAAAACAAAGGAGGGAAGGAGAGAGGGAGGAAAAGAAAGGAAGGAAGAATGAAAGGATGAAGAAAGGAAGAAGGAAAGAAAGAAAGCATATTTGAGGAGCTGAAAAGTGTCAGGGTTTTTGGCAGAGGGGCACTTGACAAAAAGTGGGTTTACTGCCTTGCATTACCGGTCTCTCCCACTAGATGTCCTCCCAAGTTCGGTTTTACGTCTGCTCCTTCCATTGCAACCTCTTTAGAAATTCCACAGCAGGCCGACAAGTCAGGAGGAGACTCAGAGCTTTCAGGATTGTATGCTTTGGCAATAAACTTAGACTCTCGCTTGGAAAAAAAAAAGTAAAACAAAAACAAAAGCAAAAAACCCGCATTTTGGAAGGCTTTCTCTCCCCCCCCACCCCCAGCAGCTTTGAGCCTAGTACAAATTTCTCCCTATAAAACCGGAACAGCAGCCAAACAAGTGGACTTCCCCTTTCCCATTCATCAGAAGAATGCTTTACTTCAAACTCTCAGGGGAGTATTTAAATGCAAATTTCGTCAAGAAAGCCACTTGGGTTGGAGAGAGGCACTCTAGCTACAGCGCAAACCAGAGCCCTCTTCCTAATTACCAGGTTTCTTTCCTTTTCTTCCTTTCTCCCTTTTTGGGGCTGTCACTATGTATAAATATAGTTTAGGCTGCCCTCAAATGTACAGTTCTCTTGCCTTAGCCTTCCAAAGGCCTGGACTGCAGGTTTGCATCACCACTCCTGGCTTTACTGTTTTTTCTTTTTTTGGGGGAGGGGCGAGGCACTCACAGAATGGGGGACAATGACACAGGGTGGGGGTGGGGTGGGGTCTCATTGTGTAGCCTTGTCTAGCCTAGAACTCACCTTGTAGACCAGGCTGTTCTCTGACTCACTGTGATCCATGACTGGCTTTTTACTGTGTTTCTTAATAGGAACCTCAACCCTTTGCCTTGTCCTCCCTAGCCTCCTGGTCTAGACGCTTCCCTCTGTTATTTCCCAAGCTTTGTCGAGAATCAGTCACTATTCTTGAGAAACCTGCTCACAAACCGGTGCTGGGAGAAGGCCTAGGAGGGATGGGGGCCTTTTCTGTTTGCTCCAATGTACTGAGGGAGGAGGCAGGTGTCGGTTGGTGAAGGGGGCGAGGGTGGAGGCCTGTGGAGGTGAATTTGGCCTGGGCCCTCTTAGCCCTATTGGTGTGAGCAGTGTGGAAAATGCAGTGACTCAGCGCTGGCCCAGTCCAGAGCTCCAGAGGCGGCAATTGCCTAGTCTCTGCTGTCAGTCACCACGCTCACGCCTTCAGTTTGAGTTCTCTAGAGCTAAGACCCCTTCTCCTTGTGTTTGCAGACTAAGCTCATTAGCAGCTGGCCTCAATCTGTGAACTATGATTTTTTTTTTTTTTTTAAGCACAGAGTTAAACTGGAAAGAGAAGAGTATTTGCCCCAAGGATCTTCCTTGTCCTCTTCCAGGCCCTCTTGGTGTAACCTCCACACTTAGAACTTGGGCAGCTCAGCAAAAATGGATGGGAAGACAGACAGACAGACGTATGATTAGTTATTTGCTCAGCTGCTTTCCGACCAGGGTGTGACGCGGAAGGCTATATTGCACCTACTAGTGAGAAGCGGCGTTTCTTTTTCTGGTTATTGGTGTGGTGAGCAATGGCTGACCAAATAACTGACATTACTCACGAGGCACAAAGCTACAGTTCTTGCTCTAGGCTAAGAGGCTCCTACCTCAAACTCTTAAGTACGGGAACTGAAGTGGAATTCCAAGTGTCAATTTTGGTTGCTCAATGCCACGTGAAATCTTTTTATATGTGTTCATGTGCCTTCACGGTGGCATTTACTAGTCTAAGTACCACAACCACTTCCCGGCCCCTGGAAAACAACGGTTGAATGGGGCCTGATGTGGGTTAAAAGTATCGTTTTACAATTACCAAAGTTCCTCTCGTTTGTCTGAGACAGGGCCTTACTCTGTGGGCCAGGCTAACTTTGAACTTGTAGCAATTCTCCTGCTTCAGCCTCTTGACTGCTAAGATGACAGGTGTGAGCTGCCATGACCGTCTCGGAATCCCTCAATCATTGCTCTTGGTTCCAGCCAACCCATGAATCCTGGGATTGAAGGACACAATGAGAACCTGAGGACGCTGGGAACCCTTTTACAAAATGGTCCCAAAGAAATTCCTGCCCGTGTTTACGTTTCTTTTTCTTTCTGGAGGGCGGGGAAGAATTGGCTCTTGGCTTCGCTCTTGTTGTCCTCACCAGTTTTCCTCCAGAAGCCTTTCTTTGTTCCCTGACAGTCCTGCTGCAGCCTCAGGTTCCCACATTTGTCCCTTTTGATCTAAGTCGCTCCGTTAAGAGAGCTGTCACAGTTTACTAATCCTATTGGGTCCCCCCTCCCTGGGCTGATGCCCTCCCCCCACGTGCAGTCGGAATCCTGTTTTCATTGCTTTCTCAGTTGTCATTTCTCAGGCTCTGCTCCTTGGCCTGGTTTACTTTACGGTGATGGCTCTGTCCCCCTGGCTTCCACTTCGGTTTTGTCTCTTTCTGGACAACCCTTTGTTCCTGGGCTTCTTTGTGGTCGTACTTCGGCCTCCCAGAGCAGTCCTGGCCAGGGCTTGCCCTTGTCTCGGTTCTGGAGCCGTCTGGCCTTGGATGTGAGGCGTCTAGGTCTTTTGCTCTCCGCCTGCCTTCAAGGTTTTCTCTAGGACCTTCTCCCGCAGCCGCACAGGCCGTGGCTCCCGCCTTTGTCCCGGCTGCCGGTGTAGGGCAGCGCTGAGTGGGGAGAGCGGCTCAGCCTGGGTCGGCCCGGGGGTCTCCCGGCCGCTACCACCCGCCGGGCCTCTGGTCCTGACGGACCCGGGGCCTCCTGTCAGCGGCCCGGCCTGCTCGCCGCCCCGCTCCTTCCCGCGGCCCGCCCGGGCGGTGGTCGGCGGCCCACCCGGCCCAGTAGGCTGCGGCCGCCGGCTGAGACGCGCCCGGCGGCGGAGGCGGAGGGCTGAGGGGCGGGGAACCGGCCCGGCCTGGCGCTCCTGACAGGAGGCGCCGCCGCCGCCGTCGCGCCGGGGCGGGCTGAGGGAGGAGCGGAGCCGAGGGGTGGGGAGGCGGAAACGCGAGCCGGGACCGGCGGAGCGCGAGCGGGCCGGGTGCGAGCGGGCTGAGGAGCCGAGCGCGACTGCCGGACCGGGCGAGACGGACTCAGAGCCGAGAGCGAGAGAACCGAGGGAGCCGCTGCCACCGCCGCCGCCGAACCGCACAAAGGCCGAGGCTGGGGCCGCCGCCGCCGCCGCCTCAGCGCGCGGGCCTGGAGCCGGCGCCCCCCGGGGCCCCGGCAGAGCGCGGCGCGGGCAGCCATGGCCGGTTACGTGCCGGGTCAGCAGCCGGCCAACCGCAGCCAGGAGAAGGAGTTCGTGCAGGCGTACGAGGATGTGCTGGAGCGCTACAAAGGTGAGGCTGGCGCCGGGCCGCCGCTGGCCGGACCCCGAGGCCGCGGCTTGGCCCTCGCTGCCCCGCGCGCGGCCGGCTGCAGGTGGGGCGGGGGGCGCGCCCACCCGCGCGGGCCGGAGCCGGGAGCCGCGGCCGCCACTCGGGGACCGGCTTCTGGATAGTTGAGATAGATCCGGCGAGCCCTGCTGCCAGGCCGGCGCTCCCCTATCACCACTCACACTGTTTGCTCTATTATCTGGCCGGGGCCGGAGGAAGAGAGACGTGGAGCTGGCTCTGGAGACCGACTGCTGTGGGACTGGGTGGCGGAGGAGGAGCTGGGCTCGAGGGAGAGGCTCTCCATCGGTTTCCCGGGGCGAGCTTCCCAGCGGTGGCTCTCCGGAGGTCGCCCGCCCGCTTTTGTCTCCCCGACTCTCGGAGGAGTGGCGCGCGGGGAGCCTAGGTTGCCGAGCAGCGCCCTGGCCGGGGGTCGTGGGGGATCCGGGTGGGTTGCGTGGCCCGTGAGTGTGCAGATTTCGGTGGCGAGGCCTCCCCACCCCCACGTCATCCCCCTCCCTCGGTGTCTGGGCCTGCCGGCATGAGGCAGGGGGCTAGTTATTTTTTCCCCCCTCTCAGAAATAAAGATTGGTCTCGGAGCTCGGATTTCAGCCCCTGGAGGCTGTCTTGCGAAGCGGTTGAGCGAGTTAATGCCTAATCTCCGCCGAGTGCACGCAGAGAAAGTTTTGACAGGCCAGCAGGGCTGCAGGCTGCCTTCCCTGAGCGCCCAGGTGCCCCGAGTGGAAGGCAGGGGTGCGTGGCGCTGGGGCCCCAACTTTGATTTATCAGTGTGCTCTCGACCGCAGCTTGCACTTTCTCGCAGAAAGTTCACAGGCAGCCCCCCCCCCATCTCCTTTTAAAGCTGGGGCTCTGTGACTAGCCTTGCCTTTTTTTCCCCCTGAAGGAGAGAAATCTTCAAGCCTTAACGACCGAGGCCGGCAAACGTGTTTACAACACCTACCCAGTGAAGGGACACTAACGACAAAGCTGTACTCCCTCCCCCCCCTTTCTTTTTCTGGTCACACTAGAGCACTATTTGGGAATGCAGCATGGGGGTGGGGACCAGATGAAATGGTAAAAGGGACCCTCTGGGGTTCTGTTTGTTTTTGCTGCATCAGCTTCTATAAGCCGTCCAGTTTCCTGCCTGCAGGGAGTTTTCTGTCAGCCCCCCGTGGCCCTTTTAAGAAGTACGGATTATTCCCGAGCGCGGAGAGGTTAGGTTGTGCTGTTCAACTTCATTGAAAAAGCTGCTTGCTGAATGCTTCCATTAAGTCTCCTCTGCAGGCTTTTTAGCAACCCTGGGCGACTCCTCAGAGGGAGGCTGTGCTGGGGCTGGCTCCGGCTGTGGCAGCTTTCGGCCGGCAGAGTTAAAACCCTGATACAGGAAGAAATCTCAGGACCTCCCTGGGTTAAGCTACTGGTGGCTCCCAGCTGAAAGGAAGTTGGGCTCCCTTGTCATGGTAAAGAGGAAGCAGGGCTTGTTCCTGGATGGGCGCCGGGTGTTTCGGTCTTTCAGGCATCTCACTCAGTATGACTTTGTTCCAGTGTGGAGGAATTCGATTCTTTTCAGATGCAGGCTCATTTCTTTCTTTTATTTCTAAAAGACGCTTTTCTTTTCTATCAATCTTGAGTGTTTTGCCCGCACGTAGAGCTTGTATGGCTATGTACCGCGTGGGTGCTTGATGCCGGAGGAGGTCAGAAGAGGGCTTAGGATCCCCTGAAACTGCAGTTATGGATGGTTGGGAGCCACCATGTGGGTGCTGGGAGTCAAACCTAGGTCTTCTGTAAGAGCAATAGGTACTCTTAACTGCAGGGCAATCTTTCCAGTCTGCAGTCTATCAATCTTTTTTTAAAAAAAAAAGCCTTGGGGTTGGAGAGATGGTTCAGCAGACAAGAGCATGCACTTCTCTTGCAAAAGGTCAGGGTTCAGTTCCCAGCACCAGTGTAGCAGCTTACAACCTTTGGTAACTTCAGTTCCAGGGGATCTGACAAACCTCTTTTGGTGTCCTTGTGGACCAGGCACACATATGGTACACATGAATTCCTGCTGACACACACATGCACAAAAACAAATAATCTCTAAAAAAATTAGCACATCCATGCCCTCAGTTTCAGCATCTGGGAGACCAAGGTAGATAGATCTCTGAGTTGGAGGCTTGCCAAGGGCTACACTACATAGTGCACTATGTCTCAAAATAAAATAAAAGTTATAAATATTAAAAAAATTTGTTTTGGAGAGAAATGGGGGAAATTGATATTACTGTAGGCTTCTAGACCTTCAATGGTGGGCCTCCAAGTTAGTTGCATCCTTACTGTAATAATTTGAGGAATTATCTTTATACAAAACAAAATGGGATTTTCAGATAGAGCAGGAGGTCTGTAGTTCTCAGCTACATAAATTGCCCATAGAAGGGGCTAACGTGACAAGTGATGTATTCACAGTGTGGATGGAGCAGAGCTAGGGATGAAGCAACTTTATTGGTAATGGTTGTCAGGATTTTCCAGAACTGCTTGGCAACTCTTACCCTGCGTGTTGGTAGTGAGCATGATTTTGGCAGGGCTGGAAGATTCAGCATGGACATAAATGCTCTCCTTCACTTCCCAAGTAGCCCACAGGCTGTTTCGGAGAGCTGGCCAACAGTCAAGAAGCACTGGATAGCTTGATGCTAACGTTTCAGAGTGGGAACAACCCTCCATATCCCTCAACAAGTGGCTGGGCATTGGAGATGCTAGGATGATGAGAGAGGTCTGGTTCCTGCCCTGGTTATTCACATCTAGCAGGGAAAAAACAGACACAAGTGATTCTGAGGCTGATGAGGACAGAGAGAATCTCTCTGGGGTTCCTTGGGAGGTTTGGGCTTGTCCTTTTGTTTGTTTGTTTGTTTTAGGGTCTTGCTGTATAACCCTGCTTTTAATTTTAAAATCAGTTAGTCGACTTGAAGACAGGTTTTCAGCTTCGGACGGATGGGCGTGTAGCTAGCTGAAACTGGCTTTGAGTTTCCAAGTCTGTGCTTCTTGGGATTACAGGCTAGTACGCAGCGCCAGTTCAGAATTAGATTTTGGTCTACAGAGCTGGTTCCAGGACAGGCTCCAAAACCACAGAGAAACCCTGTCTCAAAAAAAAAAAAAAAAAAAAAAAAAAAAAAAAAAAAAAAAAAAAAAAAAAAAAAAAAAAAAAACAGAATTAGATTTTGTGTTTTCACAAAATTTTGAAACTTAAAAGTCTAAATGTGCCAGCCTGGGCCAGGAATAAGAGAGCGTTTACATTTCAACATGGATAATGTTGACAAACTTCAGAATTGACTTACAAATTGAAATTCTTGTTAGATAGTTAGTAAGGACTGATGGTCAGCATACCACAGAAAGTCACTGCACAGAGTTACACGAAAGATATGTATACACACACTTACATGTGTAAGCACACACACAAGACAATTTGATTGTGGTAGAAAGGTTTTTGAGTTCAGATTTGGGCTCAAGTCTAGCTCTGCATCTCTGCTGCCCTAACCCTAAAAACACTGCTGACTCACTCTTTAGGTTTCCATCTATTAAAATCAAACAACCAATGATTTATTGGTTTTATGAGAATATCAAGCTGTTAGCATACATTATGCTATCACTGTTTTTAAAATTTTCATGTATAAAATTTAGATTTTCAAAGCCATTTCTTATTTATCTTACTTGAGTTCTGTAATACCCTACACAGGTAGTATTACTAAGAGCAGTGAATTTAGACACAAGGACTTGTCCAAACACAGGTTTCACATTGAGGAAGTTTTGTAGACTGAGGATTTGGAATTGCTTACCTAAGTAACACCCTGAAGAATTTTCGAGACAGGGTTTCTCTGTGGCTTTGGAGCCTGTCCTGGCACTAGCTCTGTAGACCAGGCTGGTCTCGAACTCACAGAGATCCGCCTGCCTCTGCCTCCCGAGTGCTGGGATTAAAGGCGTGCGCCACCATCGCCCGGCGTGTGAACTCAGTTCTTAAGTTCCCTTTTAGAACAAAGTCCTGGAGTTGGAGTGGGTTGCTTCTAGAAAGAACAATGGTGTATTTGCTGCTTCTGGACATGGGCACTGTTAATTCAGAAACTGAGTCAAGTTCATCTGCTGGGAAATCACAAGCTTTGGTCATACCACACTGTTGAAATAATACAACGTGTGCATGTCCTAGCAGTGCTTATGGGAACCCTGGCCTTGGTCTGGCTTGGCAAGTGATATGACAGGCCAGGGGGATCCGCTAGCCATGGTCTGTTGTCCTGCTGTGTTTCAGTGCCTGTTCCAGATCCTAAAGATCTTGGCGGGAACAGAAATGTCCAGGGATTGAACCTAGGACCCCCTGTGTACCAAGCAAGTTTTCTACCCTTGGTCTACATCTCCAGCCCTTTAAATGTTTGTTTGTTTATTTAATATATATTTATTTTGAGATATAGTCTCTGCCTGTCCTTTAGTGCTCCATCTTCCTGCCTCAGCCTCCCTAGAGAGCATTTTGTGTTAGTTCTAATAAAACATCATTTTTTTTTCCCTGCAGAACTTCTCAGTTTGGGGATAGATTACAGTAGGTCACGGAGTCTTTGTCTCCAGGGTTGGGCTTTTCCATGATTTGATTTGGTCTGGACACAAACTGTGCCTCTTGCTACTGTTCAACAGGGTCCTCTGCTGTCTGTGCTGATCTCAGAGCCCTTCATTCAGGTTCTCATCCTGCCTCTGCCTTTTCTTAGGTCCCCTCTTCTTACAATGGCCTCTTCCTTTCTGGCTATGTGAATCTTACCTCCTTTATTGAAGCTAAAGCATCACATTTGCATCTCCCGAGCAGCTTTCCCCTGTTATTTTATCCATTGGTGGCTTCCTTCTTTCTCTCATGTCTTATAATATCTACATCACGATTAGTCTCTTAATTACACATACACACACACACACATATAGTAAAAATAATGCTCTTGCGTTGTTCTTGACTTTTAGGGGAAATAATGCTCTGTAATGTAAAAGTGCTAAGGCTTTTGTCTTTTGTGGTTGTTATCATCTATGGTACTTTCCCATTGAGTGACACCCCAACCCCTCTAATAGGAACTTTTGTTTTATTTATTTAAAAAATAATTAAAAGATTTATTATGTATACACACGCCAGAAGAGGGTACCAAATCCCACTATAGATGGTTGTGAGCCACCATGTGGTTGCTGGGAATTGAACTCAGGACCTCTGGAAGAGCAGTCTATCCTCTTAACTTCTGAGCCATCTCTCCAGCCCCTTCCCCATTTGTTTGTTAATTTTTGAGCTAGGGTCTCAATTCAGCCTTTGCTGGCCTTGAACTCACTGGCCCTCCTATTTCAGCCTCTAAGGCCAGGATTGTAGAGGTACCAGTCTTTTAGGGCAGTTGGTATATTATTGGATGTATGGTTGATTGTTGGGAATCAATCTCTCTCTTTCTCTCTCTTTCTCTTTCTTTTGGTTTTAGAGACAGGGTTTCTCTGTGTAGCTTTGGAGCCTGCCCTGGAACTCACTCTTGCAAAACAGGCTGGCCTTGAACTCACAGAGATCCTCCTGCTCCTGCCACCCAAGTGCTGAGTTCCCAGTTGGGAATTTCTATTAAGAGAAGGGATAGTTATATGAGCACTTTCAATCTATATTTTGTAAAATTGCTCAATTTGGGTTGGGAAAATGATTTAGTAGTGAAAGCTCTTGCCTTACAAGCAGCAAATGTGAAGATCAGAGTTCAAATCCCTGTAACCCATGGAAATCTCACTGTGGTGTGGTGGTGTCCTACTAAATATAATTCCAGTGCTCCAAAGGTAGAGACAGGGAATTCCTGGGCAAGCTGGCTAGCTAGGTTAGCCTTATTGGTGAGTTCTGGGTTCAATTGAGAGGCCCTGCCTCAGTGAGTACAGTGCACAGTGATTGAGGAGGACTCCAGTGTCAGCCTCAGATCTCTACATGCCACATGCACACACGTATGAACACATGTGCACACTTGCATGAATACCACATGTACATGAAAAATATGATATTTAATGTAGAAAATTTTAACATATGGGAATAAATGTATATATAGGTTTTGTGTGTGTGTGTGTGTGTGTGTGTGTGTGTGTGTGTGTGTGTGTATGTGTGTGTAGGAGCCAACAGATAGATGCAGTGTGCCTAGGAGAGAGTGGAGTGCTCAAGGACAGCTTTGTGGTCAGTGTCCTGTCCTTGTTCTGGCTGTATAAAATTGTGTTAGAGTGGGAAGCTCCCTGGGTATAAGCACATGTTTTTCTCTTTTCAAACTTTGAGTGATCATGTGTCAGTCATCAGGGATGTTCCAATTATCAGGGATGATTTGGCCAGTAACCTGAGACAAGTTAATTAATTGGTCAGTCATCATCATTTTTTGGACATAGCTTTGCCAGCTGTACTGCTGGGTTCTGTCTTGCTATAATACGTTTCTATAGTAATTTTTACTCAGAAAGATAAACATGGTTGCTTTATGTTGATGCAAAGAATAAGCTTGTTTGAGTTGCCTTTTGGAGTTCAGACAGTTTTCTATCCAAAGGAGCATGCTGATTGAGACATAGGAAGTAATTTCTTTTGGCTGTGCTTTTTAGTCAGTTAGCAGCAGTGAATCAGCCCACTGTCCTTTATGTTTTGGTAGTGCCTCTAAGAGATACTGTGTTGGAGCATGTGGTACTGGGGAGATGGGTGGGACACTTAAAAGCATGGAAAGAATGAGATTGAGATTAGGAGTAGATGTGGGGCATGATGGTGTGCATGCCTGCAATTCCTTCCAGTTGAGGAGGGGGGTTTGAGACCAGCCTGGCCTGCATAGTAAGACTCTGTCTTTTTTAAAAAAAGAAAAAAGAATCCTGGTGTGGTGGTTCAAGTTTATAACATCAGCTATAGAGGGGCTGAGGCAGGAGTATCTCTAATTTGAGGACAGACTGAACTGCAGAACTGAGTTCCAGATCAGCCTAGGCCAGATAACAAGATTCTGTCTCAACAAAGCAAAATAGAGCATAGCTTGAGTTGGTAGAGCACTTGCCTAGCATTTAGAAACCCTGGGTTTGCTTCTTAGCCCTTCGTAAACTGGGTGTTGTGTTGAATGCCTGTAATTTCAGCCCTTGGGAGCTGTAAAAAGGAGAATCAGGAATTTAAGTCATCCTTAAATACATAGTGATTTCCAGACCAGCCTGGAATGCATGACACCCTGCCCCCAAACCAGACCAGAGCAGAGCAGATCAAAATCTAACCAACCAAATAAACAAAACCCCAACCAACCAACCAACCAACCAACCAACCAACCAACCAACCAGCAAACATAACCCCAAACAACTAAACATAAATAAAACAGAAGACTCTGGATAAAGTGCTTGATGCAGCCTCAGATCCCCACAATGCACAAATGCAGGTGGGCTTCACTGGTGCAAGCTGGTTAGGTAGACTAGCCCAGAATAAGGTGGGAAGTAGTTTGAAGAAGACACCCGCTGTCAGCCTTCCACAAGCAGACATGGGTACACACACGTACCTACACATTTTTTAACACTAAAACATGAATGCACAACTCGTGCACATGTGCACTCCCATGTGGTCTCACACACACACACACACACACACACACACACACACACACACACGAGTATGCAGAGAGAGAAAAAGGAAACTCCGAAATGCGACTGTGAAAGCTTGTGTTTCATACTCTGGGAGGAGTGATGTAGATGTAGATGATGGATGAGAGTGAGAGTACTCTCCGGGTGCCAACCACTCTAGAGGTTGATGCCGTTGAGTCATGAAACTAGATTAAGAGGTGATAGAAAGGCTGGAGAGAGTGTTCACAACCACCTGTAATTCCAGTTCCAGGGACCTGAAACAAAGGCACCAGGTCTGCATATGGTACACAAGCATACATGCAGATGTTCACACAATAAAAAGAGAGAGGGATGGGTAGGGTCTGGTGGCACAAATCTTTAGTCCCAGTGCTAGGGAGGCAGAGGCAGGTGGGTCTCTATGAGTTCAAGGCCTGCCTGGTCTACATAGTGAGTTCTAGGCCAACTAAGCCTACATAGTGAAATTGTCTCAAACAAACAACCCTCCCCCAAACACACACACACACACACACACAGCAACAAAGAGAGCAAGAAAAAGAGAGAGAGAGAGAGAGAAAGAGAGAGAGAGAGAGAGAGAGAGAGAGAGAGAGAACAAAGATGTTTAGGTAGAAGTCCTACCGCCGTCCATGTATACCCAAAAAGGCTGGGATGTTGGGGATCTCCAGCTAGGGGTTCCATTCCCATTCCACCCTCTGGTCTCCTTTGATTTCAAATTCCGTCTCTGAGAAAGCCTGCCAAAAGTCAGCCCCTCCCTGGGGCTGCTCACGACCATGCCTATAGGCCATATTTGCCATGTGATTCCTCACCTGCTTTCCCAAGGGTCACCCAGGAGGTGCTTTGCTCTGTTCATTAAACCTGATTTATCAATTCGGTTTGATTTGGCTTATTGCATCCGCGATGGAGGAACCTAGCAACCAGGGATCCAATATCTATCAAAAGATATATTGGATACCATTGGGGCATCTTTACTGACTACACTGCAGGATTTTGTTTAAACAATTTTAAATTATTTTTAATTATGTGTGTGTGTCTATGTTGTGGGTATGTATATGTGTATTTGGTGCTCATGGAGGTCAGGGTTTTGGATCACCGTGTAGCTGGAGTTATAGGGAGTTGTGAAGCATCTGACATAGGTGCTGAGAACTGAACTCGGGTCCTTTGCAAGAGTATCAGGCGCTCTTAACCACTGGGCCATCTCTCTACCTCTGACTTTAAATTCAGATACTAATCTTGCTAATGGTTTCCTGTAAGATTTTGCCTTCAAAAATAATAATTAGAGGATGGAGAGATGGCTCAGCAGTTAAGAGCACTGAATGCTCTTTGGGAAGACCCATGTTCTATTCCTAGCTTTCAAATGGTGGCTTACAAATCATCTCTAACTCCAGATCCACAGGACCTGACACTCTTCTGGACTCCCCGGGTACACAAGTCGTGCACAGATATACATATATGCAGGCAAAATACCCAAGCACATTAAAAATAAAGAAGAAAAGAAATAAAATGAGAATCAATCCCTATCCCAGGACTTCTTTAGAAACTCCTCTTTGTCTATATATAAGCATCATGTTTTAAAAGGATTTGAAAGGACTCATGAATTTGTAAGATAGAACCTGCCACTCCTAGTCATGTTTAACCTTTTCTTCTCATTTAAATTAGCAAATGCTGGTGTCCCATTGCTGTGGGATAACCCTCTGTAGGCTGTGAATACATGTTTCTCTTGTTGGTTGATAATAAAGATTCTTTGGCCCATACCAAGGCAGAATATAGCTAGTGGGAAAGCCATACTGACTACAGGGAGGGTCTGAAGAAGGGTGGGTCGAGGAGATGCAAGAACCTGCCACTCTTGAGTCTTGTTTAACCCTTTCTTCTCTTTTAAATTAGCAAATGCTGGTGTCCCATGATACCTAGTTGTGTTGGTTGTTCTCCTTTTTCTTCCCCACTGCTCCCCTTTGGTCAGCTTGACACCAGATAGAGCCTCCTGGGAAGAGCAAACTCTAGTTGAGAAAATGCCTACATCATATTGGCCTGCAGGCATGCCTGTGGGCCAGTTCTTTATTAATGATTGATGTGGGAGGTCTCAATACACTGTGGGCAGTGCCACTTGGGCTGGTGGTCCTGTATTGTATAGGAATGCAAGCTGAGCAAGCCAGTAAGCAGAGTTCCTCTGTGGCCTCTGCTTCAGTTTCTGCCTCCAGGATCCTGTCTTGGTTTCCTTTGATGATGGACTGTATTTGTGTATTGGAGGACTATATTTATTTGACTGTTACCTGTCAGTCAAATAAACCCTTTCCTCCTCAACTTGCTTGGTCATGGTTTTATACACAGCAATAGAAAGAAAACTAGGATACTAGTCTGCCCATTCTCTGCACAGCTTTTGTTGTAATCATTTTAACAATAAATAACTGGCAAGGGTTATATAAGAACCCACTAAATTTTCATCAAGACCTATTTTGCCATTTTTGTTTGTTTTGAGACAGGGTCTCACTCTCTCACTCTGTAGCTGTGTGGCCTGGAACTTGTAGCTGTTTTCCAGCCTTAGCTTTCTGAGTGCCTAAGTTACCTACCATGCAGCGTTCAGGTCTACCCCGATTTGTTAATTTCTCAGAGTGTTGGGGGGTTTCTTTGGAAGACTTATGTGTTCATCAGTAAATATCTATTGAACTTGTATTCTGAACCAGGGAGTAGGTGAAGTGCTGAGCAAGCAAAGATCTTTGTTCTTGAATCTCCGTGATCTTACAGTTAAATGGGGGAAGCGTTGCTCAGTTGATGATTAGCATCTGTTGTAGGCAGTGCTGTAATATAAATAAATGCTGGTACTAAGGTATTGTAGTACCAGTGCAGGCAAGGTAAGAAGGCAGGGAAGGCATCTGAGGGAGATTAAACTGGGTTTTACCTTAAGGATTTGAGTCTCTTTGGGCAAAAAGGTTGGGTAAAGGGCATTCATGTCTTCACGCATAGAGGAGGGGCTGAAAGCTTATTGGGAGAAGAGAATGTGGGTGGAATTGGGAGTGTAGAGTATGAGGGAAGAATGAGATGAGTGGAAAATGTGGATAGGCCTAAGATGTTGACTGCCTTTGTATACCATACTGTAGTTTGGACTTTTTTTTTTTTTTTGTAAAGACTCGTGGGAACATTGAAGGTTTTAGGCAAGGATTGTGGTTAGGTTTACATTTTAGGAACACTTCCTTTCTGGCAGCAGCGTGAAGGAAGATTGGAGTAGGGAGTAATAGTGACAAACCAATTAGGAGTCTGTCACAGTAATGGCGGCAGAGAGTAGGCCGTGGAGGTTTCTGATGTAGATAGCTAAGGCAAGTCAGGAATGCTCAAGGTCAGGTCCGCGGATTTGGTGACTAACTGGACGTGGTTGTGACGGAGAAGGGGAAGAACTGAGACTGACTTGTGGGTCCCTGACTCAGATATCTGGGTGGGTGGTGTCACAGAACAAAATAGGGACTAGAAGGGGGGGTGGCTAATTGTAGTTAAATGGTGGCAGCAAAGGAGCAGAAGGAAATTTGGTGTTTTATGGGGTTGAGTTGAGGCCAAGGTTTGAGGCTGGTGCGGTGCAGCTGGTGGTCTAGAATGCCGAGTGAAGAACTGTGGGTCAGCTTAATCAAAGCCTCAGGCCCCGGGAGAGGCCACCTAAGGAAGAGGTTGAGGACAAAATCACTGTCTCTAAGGAGGATCTTTTCTGGAGCAGAGGTAGAAGGTCCTTGGGAAGAAATTGTCTGCAAAACGGAAGTGGGAGAGAGTTAGGAGGAACCAAAGAGAAGTTTCTAGGAGGATATGTGTGGAGGGTGTGTCTTGCAGAGTCAGATTATGTGGAGATAAAACCGGAGGTGAGCTGTAGGTGTGTAATACCCAGGTCACTTTTACTCAGGCACTTTTAGTGGAGGTATGGGAAGTGAGTGCAGAAGGGAGAGCTTTGAGAATGAATTTGAAGGAATTAAAGGAAATTGACCTTTAAAAGAGGTGATTGTAGGGCAGAGATTTATTTATTTATTTACTTTCTAATAAGGGTCTCTAGTCCAGGCTGACCCTGATCTCCTGGTGGTAACCTTGCCTCAGAATGCTGGGATTAAATGTGTGCGCCATCCTGTCCTGCTTTGTTTGCCTCTCCTTATTGTATTCTTGGTGAGATTTGAGAATGCCTAACTAAGTGCTGTTTGGAAGAAGCCAGCAGAGCAGGATAAGTTAATAAAATTAAAAGAAGGGAGAAATGCTTGGAGCATAGGATCTAGTGGGGAAAATAAAAGCAAAAAAAGAGCTTGCAGTGGTGGCGCCTGCCTTTAATCCCAGCACTCAGGCCAGAGTTCAAGGTCAGCCTGGCAAAACGTTCCAGTACAGTCAGGCTGTCTTGAAAAACCAGAAAAAAAAAATTAAATCACACACACACACACACACACACATATGCACGCACACGCACGCATGCATACACCTGTTCCTTTGAGAAGATCAAACAGAGGTAAGAATGCAGGTGATTGAACTGGGTGCTTTCTGAGAAGTGGGACTTGAAGCCTTCTACACTGAGAATCAGCAAGAGAAAAAGAGATATTCTCTCTGTCTCTGTCTCTCTCTCTCACACACACCTTTTCTCTAGCTGCAGAAGCAGTCAGTCACCTGTCCAAGAAGCTGAGGGAGACCAGTGGATTGATCCAAGATCAGAGATTCTAGCATAGTTTTTTAAAATGTGCTCTGTGTTTATGTATATCTCTGTTTGGGTCTGTGCACATGAATGCAGGTGCCCGCCAAACCCAGAAGAGGGGGTCAGATTTCTTGGAACTGGAGTTAAGCAGTACATTGTTAACTGCGGAGCCATTTCTTCCACTCCCCAGTGTATGTTTGATGCTGGAGTAAAGGGTTCTTGTCTTTAAAAAACTTAGCACCTAGCTTTCTGTTTCACTTGCATTTTGTACCTTGAGCAAAACAGTTTGCTCTTTCTGGGAAGAAGCTATATATGTAAGTTTTGTATTTTATGCCAGCAAAGTGCTGGGGAGAAATCGTTTGTTTTCAGTATTAATTAATTTGGTGGGTAGGGGTTTTTGTTTTTGTTTTTTTGAGGTGCTGGGGGTTGAACCCAAGGTTTGTGTAAGTGCTAGGTAAATCCTCCGTCATTGAACTTTATTATAGTCCCTGAAAAGATATCTTATTCTTGACACAGAGAAGAAGAACCCTTCTCACCTGTGGCCTTTAATCCTATCTCACTTCTGATGCGGAAAGGGCAGGATTCACTGGTTTGGAAACCTCCAGGCCTAGCTCCTACATAAATCTCATAGGCTAGCCTCACTACCAGTTTGTTGAGGTTAGGAACATTTGTGGGACTTGTGCTCTACGACAGTTCAGGCCTTAGTATACTCCATTCCATTTGTACCAGGCTTTTGAAGACCTGGGTTCTTTGCAAGACTGGACAGAGGGGCTATTGTGGGAGATACAGCTTCTTTCTTGTTTATTTTGGCAGGCAGGCAGTGCTGTGATGGGTTTGTTCTCATGACTCAGAGCTCTCTGCTTTACCTTTGCAAGTTCAGTGTAATTACCACCTTCCAGGTGCTGCTGATGTCCTGCAGTTTATCTGACCTTATATCTAACAGGAGTATCAGGTTCCCTTGTCCTCTCCTTGCTTTTTTTTTTTTAACCTTTACTCTAGTATAGAGGGTATTTCCTGGTATTTTAGGCCTACTTCAGAATTCACTTAGGTCTCAATCCCTTTTGGCACATCTCATGGCTTTTGGCTGTTAATTGGCATGTTCTCCACATCGTTGCTTGTTTTCTGCACCTTATTTTGTAAATCTGGACTCTGTATCAGATGGTTTCTGTGAGTCACTTCAGGGAGTGGAAGGTAATGTCTCCACTAATTTAGAGAATCTTTGATCTTGTTTCAGTCCCTAGTTTGGTTTATCCTGTTGATTTTCTGCCCTGGAAGAGGTGTGTGTGTGTGCACCTTGTGTCCTTTGTGCCTTGTTTCATGGGTTGTTGCAGATGCTCTACTTTCAGAGATGCCACTTGACAGATATAGATCCCCTCCAGAATCCTTGTTATCTCAGTCAACAAATAGAACTTTGTTAAGAACTTCTTAGATGTAATTTAGCATATGACACTGAATAGTAGGTTGCATAACCTTCCGCTGTCTTCAGGGGGTTTATAGTATACAGTAGATATTACACACGACAAAGGATAATAACCATGTAAATACATGAACAAATGATGGTCACTCCCACCTAGCTGTCATGCTTATAGAAGATGGTCCAGTCAGTAAAGTATGGCCATACACACAAGGTCCTAAGTTCAGTCTCCACAACCTGTGTAAAAAGCCAGGTGCTGTGTGGTCCTCTTGTAGTTGCGCTGAAGAAGAGAAAAGAGGACTCCTAGTGCTTGCTGGCCAGCCAGTCTAGCTGAACCAGTGAACTCCTGGTCAAGTGAGAGACCTCGTCTCAAAAAGTAAGGTTCAGTGTGATTGAAGAAGAGACACAGTGACAGCCTCTGGCCTCCACATGCATGTACACAAATACACACATGCACGTATATGAGTAAGCACACATAGACACAAATACAAAATTAAGACAACAGAATCCTAGGCTTATTAAACAGGGAGACATACAGAGACAAGAGAATCTTCTGTCCAGTCCGCGACCCTCACTAAGGCCCTTTGCGCCATATTTTCTTTATATATTGCTGGGGCAGAATCCCAGTGAGGCTCTTACTCTACAGTGACCTGTAGCTGAAGAGATAGGCTCCAGTTCCAGCAGGGAGAACACCTGGAGGGCCGGCCTTCTCAGTATAATTGTGTCTGTAACATGAGGACGATCATCTTAGACCTAGGACAAGCATTTGTGTGCTCATAAACACCCCTAGCTTGGCATCAGGGAAGGCTACCTCATACTGAGTATGGATGTCAGAGTTGGTTCAGAATATGCTGGCTTGGCCCATGCCACCCCTCCAGGAAAATAGCAAGTTCAGTTCCAGTGTTTATTGGTCATTTTTACTAACAGTAAAAACAAGGGCTAGGGCCAGTGAGATGATGGCAGGTAAAGGCACTTCCCACCAAGTCTGATGCCCTGAAATTGACTCTAGAACCAGCATGATTGGAGGAGGGAACTGACTGCTACTAGTTGTGCTCTGGCTTCCACACCTATACTGTGCCCCCTCCCCCAAATAAATAAATGTAAATTTACAGAACTTAGAAAACAGGGAAGCCAGACGGGGGTGTTGCATGCCTTTAATTCTAGCACCCCTGAGGCAGAAGCTGGAAGATTTCTGAGTTTGAGACCAGCCTTGTCTACAGAGATCCAGGACAGGGACAGCTAGGGATACACAGAGAAACAGGGACTAAACTAGTTTATTTGGGATTATTTAAAATCATTGTATGTGTGAGAGGACTTGTTATTTGTTATTTTATTGAAATTTGTTATTATATAATGATAGTATTCATGTAATACTGTCTTTATCAGGAAGAATAGGGAAATGCCAGGGCCTGGAATTTCCCTATATCCCTCCATCTTTCTTTTGGGAGAAGCAAACAGAGGGAAAGCAATGTTCCATCTCTGGGTTCTTCTCTCCTGGATTAGCCTGTGATCTTCCAGGAAAGGGAAAAGAAGGCAGTACAGCGAACAGTCTAAGCTCTAGCAGGAATTGGCCTTTGTGAAGGGGTATGAGGCCAGTTCTGGGGTAGCTTTAGCTCAGGTTCTGTGTTAGAGAAGATAGTCATGGAGCAGAACTGGGAACTGATGGCGGCAGACAGTAGTGTGTGTTGTTATTCGCCTTTTCTTACACATGGTAAGAGCAGAACTGAAGTGCTAGCATTTCTTTTTTCTGTTCTTTTTCTCAACTACGTCTCATTTTCTGACTTTAAAGATGGTATAGTACTTGGGACTGGAGAGATGGCTCAGCAGTTAAGAGCCCTGACTGTTCTTTCAGAGGTGTAGGGTTTGACTCCAGCATCCACAGGGTGGCTCACAACTGTCTGTAACTCCAGTCTGTCCCAGGGCAATCTGATGGCTGCTTCGGGCATTGAATGTACATGATACACATACATACATGCAGGCAAAACACCCATACACATATAAAACCAATCAAAACAAAGCCAAAAAGGATGGCATGGTACCTTCAACAAATAGGCTGGTGATGATTTGGAAAGTTCCATTGGAACTTTTATTGGAAGGTATATGCTCTTTAAATGTAGCAAGTGTTTTTCTTGCAATTCATTCTAGTAGCCCAAACTGCCTTGCTCACCCCTGTTCTTGTATTTTTGTACTTAACTCAGCATATGTTTGTCTGAGCTTTCCAGCCTAATTGTAGTCTCTCTGAGGCCTTTAAATGAGATGTATAATGAGATCTGTTTCATGAATCAAACCACTTTGTAAAGTGTGATAGCTCTTATGTTTTTTAGTACTTGTAGTAACTTTCAGCACCTTTGGCAGCATTTTCCCTGTGGTTATTCTACAGACATCCTAAATGCTATAAGTCTAAATGTCTATGTCTCTCTGTTTCCAGACCTGCTGCTTCTGTCTTCTCCTTTGCTATCTATCCAATGGCCCATGCCAAAACCCAGGCTTCATGTGTCTCTGTCCTGTCCTGCAGCTGCCCAGACAGACAGTCAGTCTTCAACAAGTTTTGTTGAGTCTATTTCCTATGCTTCTCTCCACCTGTCATCTCCTTAGCGCCACCGCGAGCCAACACAGGAGTCCAAGCCTGTTATCTCTGCTTTGGGCTACTAAGGAACTGCTGGTAACTGATCTTTCTTCACTCTGTTTCTCATCAAGCTTTCTTTCGCATTCCAACTAGAAAGATAATCCTCAAAAGTATGAAAGTGCCAGGTATGGCAGCCACCTAGCACTGGGGACATTGGCGCAGAGGAACTGCATTGAGTTTGAGGCCAGCCTTTCCTATAGAGTGAGACTTACATTAAAAAAAAATGCTAAATTAATCAGGTAGATTATCCTGCTGAAAAAGTCCCACAGTGGACCTAGCCAGAGAGTATAGTCTAAATCCCAACTACTTAAGAAGCTGAGGCAGGAAGATCTCAAGTTTAAGCCCTGTCTAAGGTATAGAATGAGTCTAGCCTGGGCAATTTTTAGTGAGATCTATCACAAAGTTTATAAAGGAAAAGAAATGTAAAAGGCTAGGGATATAGCTTAATGGCAGGAGAGTGCTTGCTTAGATATGTGAGGCTCTGGATTCCTCACCCAGTACAAAAAACTAAAAACAAAAGCTTCCTTAGTAACAGTCCCCATTGACTGGATGATAATGCCTAAGTGCACAGTAAATCTGCTTCTCTAACCTCTGTGTGCCTCTGGCACCTCTTCCCTGCTCTTTTTCTCCTTTTCACTGTGAATCTATGTTCAGCTTCTTTAGCTTGCTGGGGTGGGAAATGTTGCTGTTGTTTGCTTTGCTTCTAATTTACCCTCAGTCTTGAATTTCTTCTGTACCTGTTAAACTAACCTGCCAGCAAAATATTAAACACAGTTCAAGTCAGACCTTGGTTGTGCAAGCAGTGTTCTCAGCTTCTGGGGAGAAGTGGGATAGGAGTGTTCAAGGCCCATGCAGGCAACTTAGTGTGACTTAGTTTTGAAATAAAGAACCCAAAAGGGCTAGGGATAATAGTTCATTAGTAGGACACTTGTCTAACATGCATGAGTCCCTGAGTTCAGTGCCCAGTACTGCCAAAAACCACATAAAACAACAGCTCAGAAATTAGTCGTTGGGGCCGGCGGTGGTGGTGGTGGTGGTGGTGCACGCCTTTAATCCCAGCACTTGGGAGGCAGAGGCAGGCGGATCTCTATGAGTTTGAGACCAGACAAGAGCTAGTTCCAGGACAGGCTCCAAAACCACAGAGAAACCCTGCCTTGAAAAACCAAAAAAAAAAAA
>NW_026068004.1:1171296-1270811 GCF_014885135.2 Alexandromys fortis
AGAATATTGTATACATAATAAATAAATAAAATAAATATAAAAAAAGATTAAAAAAAAAGAAATATTCTTGGCCACGTGGTGGTGGCACATGCCTTTAATCCCAGGACTCAGGAGACAGTAGGTCAACTGGGTCTGTAAAGCATGTTCCAGGACGCCCAGGGCCACACAGGGAAACTCTGTCTCGAAAAACCATTGAAAACAACAACAACAACAACAAAAACCCTGGGCATTGGTAACACATGCCTCTAATTCCAGCACTAGGGAGGCAGAGACAGGTGGATCTCTGAGTTTGAGGCCGGGCTGATCTACGGAATGAGTTCCAGGACAGCCAGATGTACATAGAGAAACCCTATCTTGTGAGGGAGAGGGTGTCCTTGTTAAACAAAACAAAACAAAAAGCTAACAAAATTAACTCCTTTCCCTAAAATAGTAGAGATATTTGTTTACTAGCTCTATTTATCCCTAGCTCTCAGAAGAGTGCCTGTCTGATATAACAGGTGTAAATTCTGGTCATTCTTGTTCCTGATAAGGAAGAGACACCGTGACTTGTTCAAGGTCAGGTAACTATTAGTAAAGCCAGCTAGCTCTCTTGTTGAGGCAGAGTCTATCCATGTAGCTCAGCCTGGTCTTGATCTTCTAGCCCTAACCTTTTTAAGTGTCTGGGATCACAGATTGGTGCTATCATACTTTTTTTTTTTTTTTTTTTTTTTTTTTTTTTTTTTTTTTTTGGTAACATCATTTACACACTTATGGGGCTGGAGAGATGGCTCAGCAGTTCAGAGCACTAGCTGCTCTCGCAGAGGACCCAGATTAGGTGCCTAGCGTCTGCATGATGCCTTACAACTCTGAATAACTTCAGTTCCTGGGGATCTAGCACCCTCTCCTGGCTCCGGTGGGCACCAGGCATGCACATAATATACTCACATACTTGCAGGAAAAACCATTTATCACATTAAAAAAATATCTTTGCAAATATCCCCCTCCTGTGTGTGTGTGTGGGGGGGCGGACATGCACATTCACAGCTAGTGTGTGGAGATCAGGGGATACTTTCTACTTTGTTGAGGAAGGGTCTTTTTGTTTAGTTTTCTGTTTATTGCATACTCCAAGGTGGCAGGTCTGCTAGCTTCTGGGTGATTTTCTTGTTCTTAACCTCTCATCTGGTCTTAGGAGTGTTGTGATTACATGTGCATGCCACCACATCTGGCTTTGTACGTGGGTTCTAGAGATTAGACTCAGGACTCAGGCTTGTGCAGCTAAAGCTTTTACCTGCTAAGCCGTATTCATGGTCTAACGGTTTTATTGTTTTTGTTTTTTAAACAAGACTGTTTAATCACAGCACCTTCCGTGGCTGTGTATTATGACTGTCTCCCCCGTGACAGGAATGGACGAAGGAAAAGTTAGAAGCCTCTGTGTGCTGAAGTCTGACTAAGGATAGATATATTCTATCATTTAATCATCCCTAACTACATCCTGTGGCAATTCAATGACACAGTAGATTTTACAGCCGAGGAAATAAGGTTAAGGACCTACATAACTCCGCCGAGGGTCTCACAGCCAGTGATTGAACTTGATTTTCAGTTCAGTCTGATTAACCCATTTGGCAATGGACCCTTTACCTTAAGTCACAGTTTAAGGTTTGGATTTGTGGTCTGAGTTGCTTTTAGATTTTCATGTCAGATAACTGAACAATAGTCTGACCTGAACTCCTGAAGTAGAGCTGCAGAAACTGTTAACTTTAAGAGCACTGTGGAGCAGTAGGTCTGTAGAGAGGAGACGCTGGGGCTCCTGAGACAAAAATAATCTGTGCTCTACACGTGCATAATTTAAACTTTAGACTTCCTTTTAGATCGGGGTCCAAAACAGCTAAGAAAGGCGATTATAACCACAATCTTGTGTGCAGGAGCCATTTCTGAATGTGTTTGGTAGTGTTCTTCAGCACCAAGAGCTCCTCAAAAACAGGGTCAGAGATGCAGAACAGGTAGAGTGGGAAAGGACTGAGCCCAGCTGAAACTAGCTGTTTCGGTAGTAAGTAGGCAGGTCCTAATTATCTGTGTTGCCTAGAGACCTGAGCTGAGAGTTAGGGTGGAGTTCGGTCGTACTCATTAACTTTGGAGATTTTCATTAGCTGATCACAGAGATTAGGGCAGGCCAGAGATTCAGGGGTGGGGGTGGAAACACAATAGTTTGGCTTTAGCTGGTGGTCAGTTAGTGGTTGGGCAGGACTTGTAACACCTGAGAGCTTATCAGAGCTGCAGAGTCTTTGGCCTCACTGCAGATTGTCTTCCTTTTAGCAAGATTCTTCAGTCATTGATTCTGTGCAAATTAAGTTTGAGAAAGACCAAATTTATCATTAATTTGTTCAGTGCAAAAGCTTTGAGAGTCTGCAGACCTGGTATTAAAATTTGGTGTCACTAGTTACAAACTTTGTTACCTTGATTATTGGGGATAGAACCCAGGGCTTTCTGTGTGCTTGGTAAGGGCCATACTCTTCTCCTAGGCCACTCATAGGACTGTTGAAGAGAATAAATGAGCTATTGGTGATGTGCCTTATTTATTAGTGAATTGATGTGCCTTAGAATTAGTGGAATTTGATGATGTCTAACAGAAATAATGCTAATAGAGAAAAATAGTCAATGCTAATGTTAACCAAATTAGGCAAATTTACAGGGAGAACCTGTCTTCCTCTCTCCTATAAAGCTGTGTTAGTGCACCCATACACTGGCATTTCCCCAGCACTGTCAGTTTTTAAACATTTATTTTTATTTTATGTGTATGCATGTTTTGCCCATATGTATGTCTGGTGCCTGAGGCTATCAGAAGAGGATATCAGAACCTCCCTCACAAATGATTGTGAGCGACCGTGTGTGTGTGTGTGTGTGTGTGTGTGTGTGTGTGTGTGTGTGAGAGAGAGAGAGAGGGAGAGAGAGAGAGAGAGAGAGAGAGAGAGAGAGAGAGAGAGAGAGAGAGAGCGAGCGACCATGTGGGTGGATGCTAAGAAATGGACCCTGGTCTCTGGAAGGGTAGTTAGTGCTCTTAAACTCTGAGCCATCTTTTCAGCCTCTCCCTAGCATTATTTAATGCTGATTGTGGCAGCTGCGGCAGTTAAAACACACAGCACTTATTAATGTGTTCATTACTTTATGTATTTATCAATTCAGTCCATAGAGCAACCTATGAACTAAGAATTGTGTCTGTTTTCAGAACAGAAAGCAGAACAAAGAGCTTAAATGAACATGCTCACACAGCCCATAAAGAGAAGCCAAGAAGTAAACTGAGAGTCTGATTTGTCCATCTGTGCTCTGTTTTCGTGGATTTTCATTGCTTTCAAATTTATGTGGTGTACTAGAAAGCAGACAGTATTGGTTCCAACTTTTCCTCTTGCTGCTTATTTTCTTATTGTAAAGCTGGAATAAGATGAGATTTGTAAGATTTTTTTCTCTCTCTTCTTTTGTTTTTGAGACAGTCTCACTATGTAATACCCCAATTGGCCTGGAACTCAGAGAGCCATTTGCCTCTACCACCAGAGTGCTGGGGTTAAATGTGTGTGCCATCACACCTAGCCTTATTTCTTCTTATAACGTCTCTTTAACTTTTTAAATCTAATACTTAAATTTTTTATGTTACATAGGTAGCATACACAGAGACACGTAATTAAAAACAAAAATAGTTAAAAATTAGTTAAAAGTTTTTTTGACACCCGTCTCACTATAAAGCCCTGGCTGACCTAGAATTCACCGTGTAGACTAGGCTTGAAATGCAATTAATAAAAACTCAACGAGAAAAATTGGGATTCAACCCTAAGATCTGAAAAGCAAAGCAGCCAGCCACTAACTCTTACTCGATCTCAGTCTGAAATGGCGATCCTGCTCCAGTAATCTCAGAGACTGTGTATAAGAGCTGTCTCCTCCCATTTTATAATCCTATCTATTCTGGGATTAAAGGCACGCAGCACCCGGTTTCTATGGCAACTAATGTGGCTGCTGGGATTAAAGGTATGTGTTATTGTGGCCTGGTCTATAAGGCTGGCCCGTGTGGCTGTTTTACTTTTCTGATTCTTAGGCAAGCTTTATTAAAGTCAAGTGAAATGCCACTACAAGGCTGGTCTCAAACCCACAGAGATTCACCTACCTTTCCCAAGCACTAGGATCAAAGATGTACTCATAATGCCTGGCTCAAATTTTAATGTAGTATTTTATTAATTCTTCAAAAATTTTAGGCCGGGTGGTGGTGGCATTTGGGAGGCAGAGGCAGGTGGATCTTTGTGAGTTCGAGGCCAGCCTGGTGTACAAGAGCTAGTTCCAGGACAGGGTCTAAAGCTACAGAGAAACCCTGCCTCAAAAAACAAACAAACAAACAAACAACAAAAAAAAAATTATACAACGTTCAACGCAATGCCCATCAAAATCCCAGCAAAATTCTTCAAAAACCTTGAGAACGGTACTCAACTTCATATGGAAAAGCAAAAAACCCAGGATAGCCAAAACAATCCTGTACAATAAAAGAACTTCTGGAGGCATCACAGTCCCTGACTTCTAACTCTACTACAGAGCTACAGTGCTGAAAACAGCCTGGTATTGGCATAAGAATAGACAGAAGGACCAATGGAACCGAATTGAAGACCTGGATATCAATCAACACATCTTCAAACACCTGATCTTTGATAAAGAAGCAAAAAATATCAAATGGAAAAAAGAAAGCATATTTACCAAGTGTTGCTGGCATAACTGGATATCAATATGTAGAAGAATGAAAATAGACCCCTATCACCATGCACAAAACTCAAGTCCAAAAGGATCAAAGACCTCAACATAAAGCCAGCCACACTGAACCTTATAGAAGAGAAAGTGGGAAATACACTTGAACGCATTGGCACAGGGAACCACTTCCTAAATAGAACCCCAGCAGCACAGACACTGAGAGAAACAATTAATAAATGGGACCTCCTGAAACTGAAAAGCTTCTGTAAAACAAAGGACACGGTCAACAAGACAAAACGACAGCCTACAGAATGGGAAAAGTTCTTCACTAACCCCACATCAGACAGAGGTCTGATCTCCAAAATATACAAAGAACTCAAGAAATTGGACACCAAAAGATCATATAATCCAATAAAAAAAAATGGAGTACAGACCTAAACAGAGAACTCTCAACAGAGGAATCTAAAATGGCTGAAAGACACTTAAGGAAATGTTCAACATCATTAATCATTAGAGAAATGCAAATCAAAACAACTGAGATTCCATCTTACATTTGTAAGAATATCCAAAATCAAAAACACTGATGACAGCTTATGCTGGAGAGGTTGTGGGGAAAAGGGAACACTTCCGCATTGCTGGTGGGAATGCAAGCTGGTACAACCCCTTTGGATGTCAGTGTGGCGATTTCTCAAAATTAGGAAACAACCTTCCTCAAGACCCAGTAATAATACCCTTTTGGGTATATATCCAAAGGATGCTCAGTTGTGCCACAAGGACATGTGCTCAACTATGTTCATAGCAGTTTTGTTTGTCATAGCCAGAACCTGGAAACAACCTAAATGCCCCTTGACTGAGAATGGATAAGAAAAATGTGGTACATTTACACAATGGAGTACTACATAGCAGAAAAAAATAACATCTTGAATTTTGCAGGAAAATGGATGGAGCTAGAAAACATTATTTTGAGTGAGATGACCCAGACACAGAAAGACAATTATCATATGTACTCACTCATAGGTGGTTTTTAAACATAAAGCAATGAAAGCCAACCTATAAACCACAATCCCAGAGAATTTAGACAACAATAAGGACACTAAGAGAGACTTACATAGATCTAATCTACATGGGAAGTAGAAAGTAGAAAAAGAGAAGATCTCCTGAGTAAATTGGGAGCATGGGGACCTTGGGGGAGGTTTAAAGGAGGAAGGGGAGAGGCAAGGAGGGGAGCAGAGAAAAATGTAGAGTTCAATAAATATCAATAAAAAAATGTAAAAAAATTACAACGTATTTTGATCATATTGACTTCTAAATCCACTATGTCTCCCCACCTCTCCCAACTTTGCCTCCCCCGCTTTGAGGGGCGGGGCATTTTCAAGACCATGTTTTTCTGTATAGCTTTGAAGCCTGTCCTGGAACTTGCTCTGTAGACCAGGCTGGCCTCGAACTCACAGAGATCCACCTGCCTCTGGCTCTTGAGTGCTGGGATTAAAGGTGTGTGCCACCACTACTGCCCTGCTCCTTCTTTTTTTTAAGCTGCTCAGTCCAATTTATGCTGCCCTCGTGTGTGGGGCATTGGGCCACCTATCAGGGATCACACCCTTAAAGAAATTTGACTCTTGCTCCCCCAGAAATAATCAACTGGCCATAGCTCCTTACTCAGTAGTGGGGGCTCATGAGACCCTCCCCACTTACATGCTAGTATGTTGACTGGCTTGATCTTAGTTAGGCTTTGTGCAGACAGCTGAAGCTGCGATTGATGTTTGTGAACGCAATAGTTTGTCATGTCCAGTCCTCCCTAAACAGTGGTTCCGGGCTTTGGGGACAGGGGTTGAGATAGATGTGTCCCATTTGTGCCTGAGCACTATACTGACATCCACTGTACAATGAAACTTCTGATAAGACTTGGTGCTGTGTTAATCTAGGGGCACAGATATAAGAATTTAGAAGGCACCTTGGTACTATTTGTAAGGTCTCTTAAGTGAGTCATTTAACACCTACTAGTTTCAATCAAAACTTTGGAAGAAAATATCTAGGGAGTTGGTTCAAAATTACTTGTTCAAGCAGGTTGGTGGAATTAAGAAGAAGGTGTTTGAACCTTGGCTCAGCTACTTCCTGGGTACATAACCTTGGGCAACTTATTTAGCCTTTCTAAACATTGATTTCCTCATTAGGAGTGGGAAGAATAGTTCATACCTTGCAGGGATGCTGTAAGATTTGAATAAGATAATGTGTTACTATCACCCAGTGTACAAGAAATACACTGTGGATAGTCAGTATACATGGGTTCTCTTTTCTTCCTTTCTATTTATCCAAGCGAGGGATGGGAAGCAGATTGGAGAAACTTAAAGATATTTTAACTCTCCGGTTCTATGGTCTTTCTGTGTAGTATTCTTTTTTCATTTTTTTTAAAGATTTTTATTTATAATGTATACAGTGTTCTGCCTGCATGTATACCTGCACACCAGAGGGCACCAGTTCTCATTACAGATGGTTGTGAGACACTGGGTTGCTGGGAATTGAACTCATAACCTCTGGAAAAGTGGCCAGTGCTCTTAACCTCTGAGCCATCTCTCCAGCCTCTCTGTAATAATATTATTGAGAGATGTTAGCATCTGTTTGTTTTTATTTTTATTTTTTTTTAATTTATTAAATATTTCTGTCTCTTCCCCACCGCCGCCTCCCCTTTCCCTCCCCCTCCCCCAATCAAGTCCCCCTCACTTGTCAGCCGAAAGAGCAATCAGGGTTCTCTGCCCTGTGGAAAGTTCAAGGACCACCCTCCTCCATCCAAGTCTCTTAAGGTGGGCATCCAAACTGCCTAGGCTCATTTGTTTGTTTTTAAAATCACATTTTGATTTTAGATTAAAATTTGTTTCAGATTACATTTTATAATAGGACAAGCAGCAATGTTTAGTTGCTGCTTTGTGTTTATGTTTTTCGAGGCAGGGTTTCTCTATGTAACAATCCTGGCTGTTCTGGAACTCACTCTGTAGATCACTCTGGCCTCAAATTCAGAGATTCCACTGCTTCTGGGATTAATTTTGTTTGTGTTTAAAGACACCCACCTTTTTTCCCCTTTGGTTTGTTATTTGAGATAGGGTTTCTCTGTGTAGCCTTAGCTGTCCTGGAACTTACTTTGTAGACCAGCTGGCCTTGAATTTGGAGATCTGCCTGCCTCTGCCTCCTGAGTGCTTGGATGAAAGGATCGCACCACTGCTGCCCAGCTAAAGACTGCTTTTAATTAAAAAAACTTTTTTTTTTTTTTTAAACTGGGGATAGAATTTAAGGCCACAAAGATGCTAGATAAGTGTTGTATCAACTGAGCAAACGTCCCCAATCCCATTGTTTCATAGTTCTGGGGTTATTGGGAAAGTTGGTTTTGAGATTCTTTCTGGAGCCTGTCCTGGAACTAGCTCTTGTAGACCAGTGCTAAACGTCAGGTGTTTTGTGGCATCTATAGATGATATTTATTCTATGCTTTTACACCAGCTCTAGGGTACTGTTATTAAATATCCACCATTAAAGTATAACCTAGCCAGGACAATCCCCATCTCAAATCACAAAGCCGACAAATTACATTTGTAGTTATAGTTGAGGGTTTGGACTTCAACAGTGTTACTAAGTTTACTAAGAGTATGGATACTGGTACCACCTAGGTTTACACCTTGTCTTGTGTTGTCAGCATTAGAGAAGCACTGAGATGGAGCTGATTGACAGTTTGGGTGGGAGATATTTCCCTTTTCTGGGCTAATTAGATTAATAATTTTCATAACTCCTTGTAATGAGTCTTTCTCTGTCCCACCAGCCAGCTCCCAAATAATGACAAGAAGACTCCTTATTATGGAAGCTCTGCCTGTAGCTTAGGCTTGATTCTTACTAGGTCTTATATCTTAAATTAGCCCATTTATATGAATCTGTATTTGCCTTTTGGCTTTTTACCTTTCTTTTATCTTGTACTTCCTGTTTCCTTTCTGTCCTGCTGGTGACTCTGCCTTTCTTCTTCCCCCAGTCCTCTCTGCCCTGCTTAACCTCTTTCTAGCTATTAGCCATTCAGCTTTTTATTACATCAATCACAGAAAGACATTTTCACACAGTGTACAAATATCCCACAACAGCTCCTATTGAGTTTGAACTTTGTGCCAGAGATTATGTTAAGAAATTTTATGGATTTCAGAACAAAACAAAATAAAATAAAACAAAAGAACACTGGGAGGTGGTAGCACATGCCTTTAATCCCAGTATTCAGGAGGCAGAGACAGGTGGATCTCTGTTAGTTTGGGGCCAGCCTCATCTACAGAGGGTGTTCCAGGACAGGCTTCAAATCTACAGAGAAACCCTATCTTGAAACCACCCTCACCAAAAAAGAAAAAAAAAAAAGAAATTTATGGATTTCCTCATTTATTTATCATAGCAGACCTAATGATTAAATAACAGACCAACAGATTAATTAAATTAAAAATATGCATGCATGTGTATGTGTATATGATTGTACATGAGTGCAGGTGCTTGCAGAGGTATCGGATTCCCTGGAGCTGGAGTTACAAGTGATTATGAGCACTTCCTGATGTGGGTGCTGGGAACTGAACTACAGATTTATGAAAGAGTAGCCTGTGTTCTTAACCATCTCTCCAGCTCCCCTCCCCCCATAGGTTTTATTATCACCATTTTATAGCAGAGAAAGTGTGGCTCAGCACGTGAATCCACTTGCTCCAGGTTACTCTTGCTTGAGTGGGGAGATGGGTTTTAGAACTGCACTCTTGACCACTGTGTTAAACTTCTGTCTCTCCCTAGGGTAGAGCTCTCTGTCCTGAGTCTCTTTTTCTTTAAAAAACTCCTAGTTCTAGAATCTTGGCTACTGAAAGGGTCAGGGACATGACATTTACTTGCTTGTCTTTGAGCACTTGTTGAGTCTGAGTGGGAAAAGGAGTGTGACTTCTGTTGCCACTTCTAATCTACTGGTTTGGATTTTGCCAGCAATTCTTAGGTATGAGAGAAATTGTTGTCTACTTTAAAAGGGAATGCCTTAAAATGTAAGAGGAAAAACACAGGCCTATTGTTTTTATTATTAAAAAATAATATTGTAACGCATTTAAGTAGAAAGAATAAAGCAAAAAAGTAGAAGTTTTCTCTTTTGCTTTCCTTTTCTCCACCTAGTCCACTGGTTAGGATTTACCAGTGCTCAAGCGTTATTTATTTACTTACTTGCTAGCTTATGTTGGAACAGACCCCGAATTCAATACTTTTTCCTTTTAAAAAATGAAGTTGCTGGTGTTTAAGCTCTGGTCTTCAGCTAGCACACTGTCACTGCAACCCACTAAGCTGTCTCCCCAGCCAGTATTCCTCTTGTTGTTTCTTCTCTTGCTCAATAGGCTTCCTGCCTGCCTGCCTGCCTAGCTGGCTGGCTATATATTTGTCTAGTTTTTGGAGATATTCTCATTCTGCAGGATTGGTCCAGACCCCACTGTGTAGTGCAGGCTGTCCTCAAATTCATGGTAACCTTCCTGCTTCAGCTTCTCAAGTGCTGGAATTCTAGATAGGCCACTATGCTTGACTACCCTGCTTTGACTTTTTAAGTACCTGGATTTTTTTTTTCTTTCTGTGTATCTAGCTTACTTTTGAATATCTTTTCAATATGTAAAAAAACCTTTTTATCGTTAAAACTTTCGTTAATTTTGTGTGTGTGTGTGCTGTTTATATCATAGTTTCTTTTTTTCTGTATGCAGTGTTCTGCCTGCAGGCCAGAGGAGGGCACCAGATCTCATTACAGATGGTTGTGAGCCACCACGTGGTTGCTGGGAATTGAACTCAGGACCTCTGGAAGAGCAACCTGTGCTCTTAACCACTGCGCTGTCTCTCCAGGCCCCCATAGTTACTTTTCTATTGCTGTGAAGCGACACTATGACCAAGGCAACTTACTGTAGAGAGTTTATAGGAGGACTGCAGTCCTGGAGGGTTGGAGCCCAAGGATGGAGCCCATGAACATCATGGTGAGGAACGTGGTGGCTGACATGGCACTGGAGAAGTAGCTGCCAGCTTACATCTCATCCACAAGTGCGAGGCCCACCCAGAAAGAGCTAACTAAGAATGGTATGACTTCTTGAAGTTTTCAGAGTCCACCCCCAGTGACACACTTCCTCTAACAATCCTTCCCAAACAGTTCCACCAACTGGGGAATAAGTCTTCAAACATATGAACCTATAGGGGTTGTTCTCATTCAAACCACCATAGTTCGTATTTCCAGGTCCATGCCACAGTACAGGTATGGAGGTCAGAAGACAACTCGGGAAAGTGAATTCTCTCCACAGTGAGAGTCCTGGGGATTGAACACAGGACATCAAATTCTTCAGCAAATGCTTTCTCCTGCTGAGCTAGTCTAATTCGACCCATTTTTGAAGCTCAGGTAAATGCTCCCTTTTCTACTAATCCTGTGAAAACAGTTCTAACCTGGGATCACTCACTGGCTTTCCAAACTCAGCATGAATTTCTACCATTCATTTGTGGAGTGTTGTATATTGTATATCATCATTAGCCCCTCCCCCTTTAAGGTTGTCTCCATTCCCCTTGAGTGCTGGGATTACAGTAGGAGTATCTACTGCATCTGATTTTGGTGTCGTTGGGGATTGAGCCCGGAGCTTTGTGCAGTCTACCGAGACAGCGTGCCAACTGAACTGTGTCCTAGCCATCATTTGTACTCAAGTTATTTAATGATTCCATGTATTTGTCTAAATTAGCTGGTGCTGCTCATGGCTTATGATTTATTCTTTTTCTAGTTTCATTTTGCGTAGCCTAGTGCCCTATATTCAGCAAGTATTCATCAAATGGTGATGTGATTAGGTTTCGTTAGTACTTCACACCCTGTTAAAGAAAGGTGACTAGAACTGGAAGCCTAAAGGAACACTGAGGTGGCTGACATCATCTTGGCTGCCTGACAGGACTGGGAGTGTGCCTAAGAGGAGTGTCTGGAGATGAAGTACCTGTGCTTCAGGTTGTGCTTCCTCCTCCTCTGCTGGATGGAGTCAGGGGAGAAAGGTAGCAAGTGGAGGAGGAGGCTTGGAAAGGGAATGGATGGGAGGATACCACATTGTTAGACGTGAGGATTTGACTTTATTAAAGCCATAAGTAAAGGGATGGTGTAATGCAGAGAGGAGCTTCTTAGAACCAGTAGGCTAATTTGACAAACTGGCTTCTCTGGTGCAAACCAGTTATTAATTGCCATTTATTATTATTATTTGTAATAAAACTGTACCACCCAGCCACTTACTTTCTTTCTCATTAGAATGAATCTAGAGAGAAAGCTTGAGTTTGAATTAGGAAATCCAAAAGCAACATAGCATGTATGGGGAATAGAGATATTATTTCTCTCACTTTTCTTTCTTTTTTTTTTATTTTTTGTTTTTTGAGACAGGGTTCTCTGTAGTTTTGGAACCTGTCCTGGAACTCAATCTGCAGACCATGCTGGCCTCAAACTCAGAGATCCACCTGTCTCTGCCTCCCGAGTGCTGGGATGAAAGGCGTGCATTTCTTAAACTACCCTATACCTTGGGGGTGAAGACCTTGGTTTTAGCAGTGTGAGCTGGTAATGCCCGCTCTTGGTTTCAGTGCTGCTGTTTTCATTTGCCCATCTGTCTCCCTGATGTCCTTCCACCATGCCCACTCAGTGGGCCAACATTTCCACCCCTGAGAACCAGGTGTGCCATGGACCCTTCTGGGTTTATCTAGCAAGGACTGAGTCTACTCCACCTTTCCACTTCTCTGCTCCCCTCAGATGGTAGGAAGGGAGAGAAAATAGTTTGTGATGACTGTAACACTGAGATTAGCCTCCTAATATGATGGTCTACTCTTGTCGGTAGAGAGATCTCAGTATTTCTCTCTCTCTCTCTTTTTTACTTTCAGTAGTATGAACCCAGAGAATTATGCTAGGTCTGATTCCCCTCTGCTCATTAATGAATATCTTTTCATCAGAAGATAAGACTTAGCGATACTTTAAACAGAGTATGAATATAATCAAGACCCTTAGAGCACCTTCTTCCTCCCTCCCTCCCTCCCTCCCTCCCTCCCTCCCTCCCTCCCTCCCTCCCTCGTTTCTTCCTTCCTTTCTTTTTTTCTTTAGGGTTTTACGAGACAGGGTTTCTCTGTGTATGCCTGGCTGTCCTAGAACTCACTCTGTAGGCCAGGCTGGCCTCAGACTTACAGAGATCTACTTGTCTCTGTCCCCTGAGTACTGGGATTAAAGGTGTATACCACCACTGTCCAGCTCTAACACTACTATTCTATCGACTGGGCTTTTGTTTTTAAAAGTACATTTTTTAAAAAATGAGTTGTTTTATGTCAGATGCCTCTGTGCATGATGAAGTTGCCGTTTAACCCAGTGTGAAGAACAAAACTAAATGACAGACTGAGACTGTCCTGGGGAGAGGTTTGGTCCCTGGGAATAATGTGGGTTTTGATGTCTACTGCTTTCTTTCTCTTCAAATAAATCCTCCTACACATCCAGTCTCTGGCTCTGGGATGGGGCGGACAATAGGAATTGTTCAGGGCAGGTTTTCTGGGTGTGGTCTCGTGGAACTTCCTCTGAAAGCTGACTCAAGAGTTCTCTTCCCTTGTGGAGCTGTTCATGTTCTTACACGTCCTGCTAATTGACAGCCTTGGAATTGTGGGCAACATCATTTGGATGTGTTAAGTTGGGAATGAGGAAGGTAGAATATTTTCAGAGATGCTTGATTGAAAGGTTCCTTTCACTGGCTAAAACAGGTATTTCTAGATGTGACTGAGAACCTATACTCTTTCTTTTGATGTTACCATCCTGCTGAATAACAATTATTTTCCTTTTTGTCTTCTGTAAGAGTCTGCACATCTTGAGTGCTGGGAAGGCATCTCATTCATCTTTGTGCTCATAATGTTTAGCACAGTGCTCATTTCCAAGTAAGAATTTATAAATGTATTCCAAAAAGCAGCATGTTCCTGGGTGTGGTGCCATACGCCTTTAATTTCAGCACTTGGGAGGTAGAGTCAGGTGGATCTCTGTGAGTTCCAAGCGAGCAGGGTTACATAGTAAAACCTTATCTTAAAAAACAAACAAATAAGACAAATAAAGGATGACCTGGTGGCATATGCCTATAATCCTGAGCTTTGGAGGTAGAAGCAGGAGGATTGGGAATTCACAGTTATCCTTACCTATATAATGAGTTTGGGGCCGGTCTAGGGTATAGTGAGATCTTGTTTTGAAAAACAAACAAATAAACGACTGAATGACTGACTAAATAAATCAAGTTAAATAGTGGAGGCATGCTTTAAGTGTGTGGGCTGCAGACAGGTACATGCCTGTCATACCAAATTGAGAGATACTGGGAGGAAGTGGAGAGAGAGAGGGAGAAGGCCTTTTGTTTGGTCGATGGGATGACTTTTTGTTGGGAGTTTTTGGGAATCCGTTGTGCAGCTCTGTTTCTGTGGGAGAACACTAGCAGTTGTGGAGTGCTCCCTCTCTAGCTATGGCCTTGGATAAGACTTCTAGTTGACTGTGACCTTTGTAAGCTGGAAAAAAGAAAACCTTTCTGTTCCTCTCCACAAGAAATAGCCTTCAGAGGGAGGGGCCAGGAGTCTGTCAAGAGGCAGAAAGCCAGCACTGTGCCCTTGGTAGCAAGGCATTGTAGAAAGATTGTTATTACAGTCATTGCTCTTGGCAGACAAGAAGGTTTCAGCAGGTTCTCTGACTTTACCACACAACCCAGTTACAGTCCCAGATTGGGTTGGTACAGGCAAGTATTGGAGTCACCTGTAGCTCTTGGCAAATGTCCTTTGTGTCTCTATATGTATTTTGCAAGCATTACTTTTGGGTTCTTTTCCTTCTGTCCATCAACAAAAGTAGGACATTTGTGGAATGTGAATCTGGTTGGCATTAGAGCACAGGGTACTTTCTTTTGCCTATAAGAAGATGGCTTGGCTCAAGAGCAGCTAGGTTTTGTCCCTGTGTACCAGATGGGTGTAGTCCAGAGTATCCCTGAACTTAGTTTAGATTTTGAGCACTGACTTCCTGTCTCTATAGGGATGGGATGTGATGCGGTTCTTCCCTTTCCTTAGGAAAGAAATGGATATTTTTTCATTTCCTGTTTGTTAGCATATTTTTTGAATACCAGGAGACACTTGGTGACTATAAATCAGTTGGGTGTTGGGTGGGAAGGAAAGAGGCTTTGTTTTCCAGCAGAAGTTTTCATTTGAGGGGGAAAAAAAATGAGTAAGTCAGAGAGAGCTTCCTCGTCTTCTTTGAAGAGTTGCAGACAGAAGAGGATTGTTTTGAATCCCTGTCCTGGCTGTACTTACTTGACCTGTGCTTTTAGACCCCTTCATTCTCTGACTTAAGCCATAAAAACTGGGTTCCTCCTGGAGACTTGCATGGTTCCACTCTTGCCACATTCTCTGGGCAGTCCCTTATGTACTTGAACCCTCTAGGAAGCAACTTGTTAGAAGTGACACGACCTTTGGAATAGAACCTGGCAAGATGTCCCTTGTCTTGACAAAGGGACACAGACTCCTTTGGAATCTGGCTGTCCAGATTTCCCGTCCTCTCCCCATCAGATGACCTTGAAGCTTCCCCCCCCCCTCCCCCAGGGGCTGGGAGCCGGTTGTTAACAAGCAGCGCCACCTGTGGGCCCCCTTGGCCACTGCAGCTCTTCTAAGCCAGTGCGCCTCTTCAGTCTGGATCTGTTTTTCTCCACCCAGATGGAAAGAAGAGGCCTTATTAAGTTTTAACACAGATCTAAGCAGAGGTTTAACAGAGCAAGGGGCTCAAGAGTGTGGATATAGAATTCTCAAGGACAAAGTCATCTTTAAGTGTCTTTAGAATAGTCATTATATATGTTTTCTAAACATTTTTGATGTATTACAGTCATGCATTTATCTTGTGTTTGTACATATGTATTGCGTGTGTGCAAGTCAGAGGACAGCTTGTGAGGGTTGGCTTTCTTCTTCCTTCTTATGGCTTTCAGGGATCAAATCTGGGTTGTCAGTCTTGGCAGTAAGTGCTCTAACCAGATATGATTTTGGTGGCTTCTGAAGTTACACCTTAAGGATTGTTCAGGCACTTAAATGAGATCACAGGATAGGGTAGTTCCTAAGGGCGGACTGGATGGGGTTACAGCTGGTAAGATAAAACCTGAGGGCACAGAGTTCTACAAAGCAGTCAAAATGTTCTTGCTGTAAAAGTCTTATTTGTGAGATTCTCAGAAAATTGTCGGTTTACATCTGGAGGGAGTAAGGTCATGTTTGTTTAGGCCTTAAGCATAATCGATTGCTGTTCTAACATTCTTATTTGAAATCTCTATAAAAAAAGAAAAGAATCTTGTGGTTAAGGATATAGCTCAGTTAGCAGAGTGCTTACCTAGCATTCATGAAGCCTTGGATTTGATCATCAGTACTACATAATCTGGGCATGCTAGTTTATTTATTTATTTATTTATTAAAAAAAAAAAAAACTGCTGTGGTCACGGTGTTTCTCCACAATAGAAACCCTAACTAAGACAAGTGGTTTATATGAATTTTTTGTTTTGTTTTTCGATACAGGGTTCCTCTGTAGCTTTGGAGCCTGTCCTGGAACTTGCTCTGTAGACCAGGCTGGCCTCGAACTCACAGAGATCCGCTTGCCTCTGCTTCCCAAGTGCTGGGATTAAAAGCGTGTGCCACTATCGCCCAGCCACAAAAAAATTTTTTTAAAAATTCATTTTTTAGATCCCCCCCCCCTTTTTTTGGTGTGAGCATATGTATGCGTGAATGTAGGCTCGTGCAGAGGGCAGAGGGTAACTTTCAGGAGTAGGCTCTTCCCTGTTCTGAAGATTGAGCTCAGGTTATCAGGCTTTTCTTTTTTTAGTTTTTCGAGACAGGGTTTCTCTGTAGCTTTGGGACCTGTCCCAGCACTGTAGACCAGGTTGGCCTTGAATTCAAGGAGATCCACCTGCCTCTCCCTCCCGAGTGCTAGGATAAAGGCCTGTGCCACCACTGCCTGGTGCGGGGGATTCATTTTAGAGAAACATGTAAATATGAACGACAGTAGGGCCTTGTGCAACAGTGGAATAAAGACAAGCACAGGAGTGTGTTCAGTTTGAAACTTGGCCTCGGATGTGACTTTTCTTTGGGAAATAAATGCTTTTTTCAGTGTAATTTTCTTTATGCAAAATTGCGAGTTATATAAAATATTTGACATGATTTAGTTACTTATTTTTTATTGAGTAAAAATGTACTTCCTTCAGAATATGTTGAATTTACATTTTATTTTCAGATGCTCTTTTGCAAGTAAGAATGGCTAGTTAAATGTATATTGGGTTAGGGTTGTAGTTTGGTGGTAGAATTTTGCTTTGTGTTTGTGAGGTCCTGTACTAGGGGAAAAGTATATTATTTCATTCAACTACTTCCACATATAGAACAAAAAAATTTGCCTACAATGTTTATAGGAAGCCTTACTTTCCTGTGTGAGTGTGTGGAGTGTACGAGAGAGAAAGAGAAAGAGAGAGAGAGAGAGAGAGAGAGAGAGAGAGAGAGATAGTGATAGTAGTAGATGAATCCAGGGCTTTGCACGTGCTAGGTGAGTGCTGTGCCAATTAGCTACAATCCCATTATATTAGTAGTTTCTTTTTTAGCAGTTTATATTTCTCTAGTTTGCATGCCAAGGATTTGTTGAAGTATTTCTCCTGTACACAAAGAGTGAATGAAATAAAGCAAACCTCCAGGCCTGGTGGCAGAAGCAGGCAAATCTCTGTGAGTTCAAGGTCAGCCTGATCTCTAATGAGTTCCAGGCCAGTCAGGGCTAGAAAGGAGGGCAGAAAGGAGGAAGAAAGAGGGAAGGGAAGGAAGGAAGGACGAGGAAGAAGGGAAGGGAAGGAAGGAAAGGAAGGACAAGTGCGAAAGCAAACACCAGATAATGATAAGGGTGCTTCCTTACTGTCTTTGAATAGAGGTTTCACAAACTTGAAGAATGGCTGAGAGGGTTCAACTCAGCTAATATAAGAGGATTATAAATTTTCGGCCAGCTTATATAAGATAACAAATTCTTGGCTATCTTGAATAATGATATTGAAAAATTCTAAAGGACAAAACAATTATTAGAAACTATATTTTTTCATTCCCAGTGAGAGCTTTGATGAGGAATAACAGTATAATCTTCAAGCTGGCCTATACACAAATGTTGTAATTATAGGTATTTTCTGTTCCATGCATATAATATAACTGCCTTCTAATTACTTATGAAAGTAGAGTTCATGGTGTACTGAATACTTCAAATAACAGGCCAATCCTAGAATAAATTTTAACCAGTTTTTTCCCTGACTTGAATTATGAGGCTTATGGGAAAAGAAACAGATTCTTTTCCTATTTATTTTATTTTTTAATTGTGTGTGTTGAGGGTATGGGCACATGTGAATGCAGGTGCCAGTGGAGTTCAGGAGAGGGAGTTAGATCCCTGGAACTAGAGTTACAGGTGATTGTGAACAGTCTCTTGTAGCCCAGACACCCTAGAAAACACTATGTAAACCAGTTAGTCTAGCCTTAGACATATGAGGATCTTCCCGTGTGTACCAGCACTTACAGGCCTCACTCTCAACCCCTCCTACACTTCAGTGCTGGAGATTGAACCCAGGGACATTGAGCTACCTAGTCTTACATGGCTATTTACAAAATGTGGCTGCAGGGGCGTCTAAATCTCATGTTCTAAACTATGAATGATAGTGCACATCTGTAACACTGGCTGCTGGAGAGCTCATATGGGAAGCTAAATGCTCGAAGCCAATTCAGGTAAGGTAGCAAGTTGCTGGCCATACTGGACAGCCTGGTGAAATCCTGTTTCTTTTCTTTTTTTCTTTTGGTTTTTTGAGACAAAGTTTCTCTGTAGCTTTGGAGCCTGTCCTGGAACTAGCTCTTGTAGACCAGGTTGGCCTCAAACTCAAAAGATCCACCAGTCTCTGCCTACCAAGTGCTGGGATTAAAGGCATGTGCCACCATTGCCCGGCTGAGATCCTGTTTCAAAAGCAAAAGCATTTGTATTCTTTCAACCAAATAGGTCTTTATTGTGATTGTTTATTTATTGGACAGGGTTTCTCTGCATAGAGAAACAGTCCCAGTTGTCCTAGAATTTGATATATAGGCCAGGCTGGCCTCAAACTCAGAGGTCTTCCTGTCTCTTCCTCAACAGTTCTAGAATTAAAGGTGTGTGCCACCATGCCCAACCCTTTTATTAATCATTCCATTTGCTATTATGTGTAGTTATTGGTATGCTGTGCCTGGCCTAGCTGTGCAATGCCCTTACAGGAAGGTGGAATGCTTTAACTTGTGTAGTTTGCATAGCACAGCAGTAGGTCAGTGAACATTTGTGAAGGTTTTTGATAACAGTGAATACATGTGCCTACTACAGTGTCTAGCACACACATACATGCAGTAGTTAGAAAGAATTTATATGACATTTATTCAGTTTCAAGCATATACAATACTTTATATGACTCATTTTCCCTTAGTGCCCAGGATCTAGGCAAACACTATCACTGAACATCATTCCCAGCTCTGACTTTGGCTTTTTGTTTTTGATTTTTCATTATTGGTGATTATTGAACCTAGGGTCACACACATGCTGGGCAAGTACTCTGTCACTGAGCCACATTCTCCCTTCTTCTTCTTCTTCCTTTTTTTTTTCCCCTCCTTAAGACAGAGTCTTACCATGTTGGCCTGAAACTTGGTATGTAGCCTATGCAGGTCTTGACTTTGTAATCTTCCTGTATCAACCTGGTAAGTAGTTGAGATTATAGGCCAGACCACTAGGCCCTGATGATAGTGATATTTTTGAGCTAAAGTTTCTATCTTTAGCTCCATTTTACACTTGATGAAAGGGAAGATCAGAAAGGCATAGTGGAGTTCAATGCCAGCCTGCACTACAAAGTGAAAACCCTATCTTGAACTCCCTGTACCCTCCCCCCCAAAGACATAGTGACATGTGAAAGACACACAATTGGTCAACTGCAGGACCAGGTCTCATGATGACAGACAATATGCATGTATCATTTTCATGTATTCTTAACCACTATGCTATGGTCAGTAGTTCAGGGTGTTTTTGCATTTTTAAGTTTCTCCTAGACTCTTCTTTTGTCTTGGGTGTGGCTCAAATACAGACAAGCCAAAGCAGCATAGTTTATGACTGTGCTCCTGGGGTTCTTCACCTTGCACCAGCATCAGAACCACCTGGAGGGCCTGTTAAAACAGATTGCTGCGTCCCTCCCTGCTTCTGGCTCAGTATGTACTGAATCACGGGTGGGGCTTGAGAATTTGTGTTTATTATGAGTTCCCAGGAGATGCTGATTCAGCTAATCTGGGGACCACTGGTGCAGAGGATTGAGGTTAAGGTAGGGAATGAAGCTGTCATGGTTTGAGTCTTGGCCTTGCCATTTACTTGCTGAACTCCGTCAAATGCTTGCACATTCATGTGCTTTGGTGTTTATCTGTAAAATGTTTTGCTGATAATACCTGCATTGTAGGATTCTTAGGAAGATTGAATGAAATAGTATGTGTAAAGTGCTTGAAATATGCACCCTTTGCTACAGTGGTAATGAGATATGTTCCTTCTTTTGTAAACTTTAGGGTCTAGTTCTTAGACTAATAGTAGCAAAAATAGGAATTCAGGTATTAGATGATATAGTTCGGACAGGTCAAATGTATATTGGAGCACAAGGGAGGCAGTGAGAGACCAGGAGGAGGAGAGGTGAGTGCTATTGAAAGGTTGGGATTGTCGGGTTTGGGTTTCATTCTCAAAAGATCCCAAGGAAGATGGGGGGAGGAGGAGAACAAGGTCCCTGCACACATTTGTCTAGAGCTGATATCTGTCTGGTCCTAAGGTTACTGCAGTGTTTGCTTCTTGTGGAGAACAATGGTGGAGGAAGTGGTTTGCTGTTGACTTCTGGAGCTGGGCTCAGCAGCCTTTATCCTCCGCAGCTGCTGCACATACTTTTGATTCTTGCTGAGAAAAGCAGTTGTTAGGTTTGGAAGTCTTTAGATTCCAGAGCCAGCTGGACAGCTGACCTGGTAGCTGTTTCCCAAACTGCAGCTCTCTGTCACCTCATCTCTTTGCCCCCCCCCCATAATTTTTTTTTTAAACTTTGGAATGATATTCTATATTTAGTGAGCTAGACAGTTAGAAGGTTGGGGGAGACTATGGATGGAGTATTTGAGCCAAGGGCAAAATATATTCTGTCCTCAAACTTTAACCCTTTCACCCTCAAATGGCCACTTACGGTGTTAGGAATGTATCTCTACTTCATGGGTGAGAGCAGTGTTTATTTTTGGGTGTCTTGGATAAAATATTTGGGGGGAAGGAGTGGGGAGATGTTCGTACCACTCCATTTATGGCTGAGCAATGCTTGGTATTCTACAGAGGGAGCTGTAAGAATAGCGGGAGAAAGAGCTCCACATTCTGACTGTCCACCTTTCCTTCAGGATGGCTACGATCTTGTGAGCTCCAGAGGGGAACAAGGATGTCTCAGGCTCACATGAGCCCCAGCTGATTTTCCTGGCCATCTTCTACTCTCCCGGGCTCTTGAATCACCACCTAGCAATGACTAGGAATGGCAGTAGCCAGGTTCCTACCTGGAGCACCTGGAGGGCTCTTGGCATACTGCAATGTTGGTGTTGGTCTCCTAGACACAGATTGGGCCTCTTCAGGCTCTTCGAATCATAGGCTGGGATTTAGCCCTCCCTCCAGCTTGTTCCAGGAGGCACTGACCTACTTTTCAGGGACAATTAAGTGTTTGTGAGCAAAGGAAGGCGGTGACCAAAGTGAAGGTAAACTAGAGTTACATTAAACAAACATTGGGAGTTTCTTTTTCCATCTCAAACATCAGAGCCTATCTCGGTCTAGTGGTATGGTAGACCAGGCTGATGGGGGCCAGATTCTAGATGCTTATTGAGACGGCCACCCAGTCCTTGAATTCTTGTCTTGTCAGTACACTTTAATATTAGAAGTTTGCTTTCATAATCACACCCCCTCTGTCTTTTTTAGAACAAGATTTGGAAGGAGGTGAATTGGCTAGTAAGAGGCAGCAGTCCCTTAAGGTGACAGCATTCTGGTTAGTTTGTAGCATGTCTGAAAGAATGTAATCTCTCTTCTTATTGTAACAGACTGGAATAATAAGCTAGCTCAGAACCTGGATCTTTAGGGAATAAGTAGTGTGTTAAGGTTTTTCTTTCCTTATAAGGCAAGAGATTGAGAACTATTATATATATAAGCTTTCAATAAATAAATTAGAAAACTCAGCAAGAATTAGTATTAAAAATTAGATTCAGTAGCCGGGCAGTGGTGGTGCACACCTTTAATCCCAGCACTCAGGGGGCAGAGACAGGTGAATCTCTGTGAGTTTGAGGCCAGCTTGGTCTACAGAGTGAGTTCTACAGAGTGAGTTTAAACAGGCTCCAAAGCTACAGAAAAATTCTGTCTCGAAAAAACAAAACAAAAAAAATTAGATTTTCTTCCTTTTATCCCCTCCTTCCCATTCCCATACTGGGCCCGTAGTCATTTTCATTATTTTTTTTCCTTTCTCTCTTATTGTTTTTAATTATATATATTTTTTAATTATATTATATATTTTTTTAATTATATTATATATTTTTCTTTCTCTCCCTTACCACCCTACCCCTCCACTTCACACCCCAAATTCTCTGGAGCCATGGATTGTAGTCTGGTTATACTTTGCTTTGCTTTATTATATCTTGCAGACACAAATTTGTGTCCTGCTTGATCCTGCAACTGTTCAGTCCCAAAGAAACACACAGAAGCTTACATTAATTGTAAACTGTTTGGTTAGAGTTACTTCTGGGTGAGTTTGCTTCTTTTTGTTCTAGAGCTCTCAGGTGTGCTGTTAAGTCACTAGTGTGGGATTTCTCCAGGTTCTTTATGTGGGCACTTAGCGCTATGAACTTTCCTCGAAGCACCGCTTTCATCGTGTCCCCTAAGTTTCGGTATGTTGTGTGGTCATTTTCATTGAATTGTAGGAAGTCTGTAATTTCTTTCTTTATTTCTTCCTTGACTCAGTTGGGCAATATTCCGTTTTCATGAGTTTGTAGGCTTTCTGGAATTTGTCTTGTTTTTGAATTATAACTTTAAGCCATGGTGATCTGATAAGTTATTCCATTTTTATTTTTTATTTTTATTTTTTTGGTATCTGTGGAGGTTTGCTTTGTTACTGAGTGTGTGGTCAATTTTAGAGAAGGTTCCATGAAGTGCTAGAAGCAGGTATATTCTTTTGTGTTTGGGCAGAATATTCTATAGATGTCTGTTAAGTCGATTTGAGTCATAACATCTGTTAGTTCTCTTCTTTCTCTGTTAAGTTTCTGTCTGGCAGAACTGTCCAGTGGTGAGAGTGGGGTGTTGAAGTCTCCCACTATTAGTGTGTGGGGTTTTATGTGTGATTTAAGCTTTAGAAGTGTTTCTTTTACAAATGTGGACGCTCTTGTATTTGGGGCATAGATGTTCAGAATTGAGATTCATATTGATGGATTTTTCCTGAGTGAAATATGAAGTGTCCTTCTTTGTCTCTTTTGATTGGTTTTAGTTTGAAGTCTATTTTGGTAGATATTACGATAGCTACACCAGCTTATTTCTTAGGCTTATTTGCTTGGAAAACCTTTTCCCAACACTTAACTCTGAGGTAATGTCTGTCTTTGAAGTTGAGGTGTGTTTCTTGTATGCAGCAGAAGTATGGATTCTGTTTTTGTATCCAATCTGTTAGCCTGTGTCTTTTTACTGGCAAATTGAGTCCATTGGTATTAATGGATATTAATAACCAGTGATTGCTGTTTCCTGATATTTTTTTGGTGGTGGTGGTATTGTGTGTGCCTTTCCCTTCTTTGGTGTTTGCTGGGATTATCTATTGCCTATGTTTTTGTGGATGTTGCTAACTTCCTTAGGTTGGAGTTTTCCTTCTAGTACTTTCTATAGGGCTGGATTCGTGGATAAGTATTGTTTAAATCTGGTTTTGTCTTTAATATCTTGTCATTTTCATCTATGGTAATTGAGAACTTTACTGGGTATAGTAGTCTGGGCTGGCATCCGTAGTCTCTTATTTTCTACTTAATGCCTGTCTAGGATTTTCTGGCTTTCATTATTTCCATTGAGAAGTCAGGTGTATTTCTGATAGGTCTGCTTTCATGTATTACTTGGCCTTTTTCCTTTACAGCTGTTAATATTCTTTCTTTATTCTGTATGTTTAGTGTTTTGATTATTATGTAGCAAGGGGACTTTTTTGTGGGGTCTAGTCTATTTGGTGTACTGTAAGTTTCTTGTACTTTCATAGGCATGTCCTTCTTTAGGTTGGGAAAGTTTTCTTGTATGATTTTGTTGATTATATTTTTTGTGACTTTGAGATGAACTTCTTCTTCTTCTTTTATCCCTATTATTCTTAGATTTGGTCTTTTCATGGTATCTCAGATTTCATGGATATTTTGTGTTAAGAGTTTGTTGGAGTCAACATTTTCTTTGACTAATGAATCCATTTCCTCTATTGTATCTTCAGTGCCTGAGATTCTTTCTTCCATCTTTTGTATTCTGTTGTTTGTGCTTGCATCTGTAGTTCCTGATCATTTACTTAACTTTTCCATTTCCAGACTTTCCTTGGTTTGTGCTTTCTTTATTGCTTTTATTTCAGTTTTCAAGTATTGAACCCTTTCCTTCACCTGTTTAATTGCTTTTTCTTGGTTTTCTTTAAGGAATTTGTTGATTTCTGCCAATTTTTGTTTGTCTTTTCCTCCATTTCCTCAAGGGAATTTTTTATATCCTCTTTAAGGGCATCAATCATCTTCTTCAAGTTATTTTTAAGGTGATTTTCCAGGTTCATGAGGGCCACCCTTTGCCTGCCACTCCTCCCTGAAGTCCTGTAATCCTATCATACTGATTGCAGTTCCTGTTCCCTGCAGCCGCTGTTCTAGATTTGCTCACAGTCCTCGCTGCTTTCCCCCTCCCGCCAAGCCATCCGGTAGTTACTTACCACACCTTACCTTTCATTTCATCTGTAATCTCTACCAGTTCTCACCTCCTTACCTGATTTCAGAAGCAAGTTGCTAGATAATTATTAGTTTGTCTTTCTCGATCAGCCTACAACTCCCCCCATCTCCTTCCTCTCTTTATATTGCTTTACTCTTCTAGATAAACATTACCAGTCTGTTATCACAACTGAAGTTGCTCTCACTTACATGACCTGCTTGAAGAACTCAGCAGTCTCTTATTCCTTCTTGTGACATTTGCCATAGCTTTTAATAGTTTTAGACATTTTTAATCTTTATTTTGTTTTTTATATCAACTGATTACTTACATTCTGATTATTTCATTTATTAATTTCATCTATGATTCTCAAATCAGATTTCCTGATTACGAGTTCCCCCTCCCCCAGGTTCACACTTGTATGTCTGTCTATACTTTATTTTAGCGGGAAGGTTGAAAAGCGATGCTTACTGGTATGTAAAGTGCTTGCCGTGCCTTTTCTACAGAAATGCTAACCTTTTCCAAGCCGAGCCCATTGCCACCATCCTTCTTCCCTTGCCTAAACCCGCTTCTCTTTTGAAGATCTCTCCTAACAGCTCTCCTCCTGATTGGACCCACTGTTCTGTTTCAGGTCACATCTCTGGAAAGGATTATCAGTTTATCCTTTGTTGATGTCCTTTTGCCTTCTGATTAGCCTGCTTCACAAACACCTATTTATACAGTAATCTTTGGTTCCCAGTGAAAGGTAGCTAGTGAGTGGTGTTCTTGCTGTCTACCCCAGCCAGGGAAGTTCAGCTTCTCCCGGAGCTCTGCGGTACTTTGTATATTGTCCTGTCTTGTGCTTGTCATCTTATTAGCAGTTATCTTGTTAGTTGTCTGATTCCCAAGACGGAGTTCATGAGAGCAGACTGTACCATCTTCATCTGTTCTTTGATGCCATGGCAGTTGGGTGCATTGGATTGTCTGTTACATTCCAGATAGCTTCAGATAAAGGGTACTTGGAAAATCTAAAAACAATGTTAAATTGTAGCACAATTGCCTAACTTCATTTTCTTTCATTAAATAACCATGTCTATTTTAGAAGAAATATAATGAACAAAAGCATAAAATGAAAGCAACCTAAAATTATAGTGTAGCATTTTGAATTTAGGACCTTGTGCATGTTAGGCAAGTTCTCTATTTTCTTCCTCTTTCGTCCTTTCATTTTTTCCTTCCATTGTCATTTTTATTCTGTGAGAATTTCATACATATAATGTAATTTGATCAAATCCACTTTCCTTTTCTTTTCTTTTTTCTGATTTCTTCCCTGTCTTTCCCATTCTAATTTGCTTTTATGTGTTCTTTTTAAAATAGAGTATATTATAAATTGGTGCTCAGTATGGTGGTGCATGCCTTTAATCCCACACTCAGAAGGCAAAGATATCTAACTCAGAGGCCAGCCTGGTCTTCATAGTGAGCTCCAAGACAGCTGTGGCTATGTAGAGAGACTATGTCTAAAAAAAAAACAAAGAAAAGTTTAGTATCAATTTAAATGGCTTTCAGTATTCCCTTATGTGGCTGTATTGGTCTTTCTTAAAATAAAAAAGTTATTAATTTATGTATATGGGTATTTCACTTGCATGTATATCTTTGTACTACATACATGCTTGGTGTCCTAGGAGGCCAGATGACAGTGTGGAAGTGGAGTTAAAGGTGGTTGTGAACTACTGTGTGGGTGCTGGGAATTGAATATGGGTTCTCCGGAAGAGCAGTTAGTGCTCTTAAACACTGAACCATCTCTCCAGCCCCCAGATGTATTGCTCTTATGTCAGTCTCCTGTTACTGTATTTTAAAAGAAGTTTGGCATTATTTGGTATTATAAATAGTGAGATGAATAAACTTGTATTATAAAAATATATTTCACACCATGTTGATAGTAGTTTCTGTCCTGCCCAGTCCTGCAGCCATTCAGTCCCAAAGAAACACACAGAGGTCTACATTAATTATAAACTCGTTGGCCTATTAGCCCAGGCTTCCTATTAAGTGATTCTTACATTTTTTTCTCTCTCTTTCTTTCTTTCTTTCTTTCTTTCTTTCTTTCTTTCTTTCTCTCTCTCTCTCTCTCTCTCTCTCTCTCTCTCTCTCTCTCTCTCTCTGCCTTCCTTCCTTCCTTCCTTCCTTCCTTCCTTCCTTCCTTCCTTCCTTTCTTTCTTTCTTTCTTTCTTTCTTTCTTTCTTTCTTTCTTTCTTTCTTTCTTTCTTTCTTCCTTTCTATTCTTATATCTTACAGTAACCCGTAACATTTGTCTGTGTTAGCCACATGGCTTGGTACCTTTTATCAGTGAGGCATTCTCATCTTGCTGCTTCTGTGTCTGGATGATGACTGCAGACTGAACCTTTCCTCTTCCCAGAATTCTCCTGTTCTGGTCACCCCATTATACTTCCTGCCTGGCTACTGGCCAATCAGCGTTTTATTACAAAGTACAACTGACAAATCTTTACAAAGTACAAGACTGTGGTCCCACAGCAACACCAGGCTAGTGCCTTTATTTATCCAACGATATATGGTGAGATGTTGTCTCAAAAAATAAAACAAATCCAGGCCTGGTGTACACCTTTAATCCCAGAATTCAGGAGGCAGAGGCAGAGACAGGTGGCTCTCAGTGAGTTTGAGACCAGTCTGGTCTACAGAACAAGTTTCAGGACAGTCAGGACTGCACAGAGAAACCCTGTCTTGAAAAACCAAACCAAAATAAAAAACCCATAAGCCAGGAGCTCAGCAATTAAGAGCATTGACTAATCTTCCAGAGACCCTGGTTCAGATGACCACAACTATCTGTAACTAGTTCAAGGTGATCTCATACTCTCTTTTGGCTTCCATAGGCACATGGTACANATAAAATAAAAATAAATATATTATAAATACATATAAAATAAAAATAAATATTTCTAAAAAATAACCATAAGTAAGAAGATAATATATCCTCTGTTTTGTTTTGTGTGTTACCTTTTTTGGCGAAGGGGGTCTTGTATACTACAAGTTTGCCTCAAGTTTACAATTCTCCTGCCTCAGCCTCTGGATTGCCAGAATTATAGGCATGTTCTATCATGCTGGTTCAGGCTTATATGCACATCTTTAAGAAAAGTTTTTAGATCTGGAACTGTGGGGTCAAAGGATATGAATAGTAAGCTTAGTGAATAGATAGATCCATTGCTAAATCTAAAACCTTTTGTTCCAAATACTTTAGTCTTATAACCAGAGTTGAGAGCATAGAAGCCATAGATGTTTCCACTGTTTGTTAAACAGATGTGGACATTCTCACTGAAATTCTATAAGGTACTTTCTTTAATCCCTTAATTTTGTGATGTTTTCCCACAGATTCTCAGAACTTGTGCTCTGCCGTCCTGAAGTCACCATCATGTTCTCTGTCCTGGATATTCTTTTTAAATATAACCCTATTGTTAGCAAAAGGCCGTTCCAAGGGAAAATATCGTTAATACTATATTTAGTGTCTGGAATCTGATTTCTTAAAAATCTGATTTCTTAAAAATGTTTATTTTGCCTTTTTCCTCTGCTAAAGGTACAAAAGAATGCTACTGAAGTGGGTAGCCTGTGTTTTTTGTAGACTTGTTTGCTTTTTCTGGCAGACCCACCCAGGTGACCTGAGCCAGTAAACACCTTCCTTAGTTTTTTTTTTAGAATAACCAATTGTGGTTTTCCTAAGCCGTGGCCTACCTTTAGCCGATTCGAGTGCCACTGTATTCTCCATGCCTTGATAGTGGTGATAGGAATCATTTTTAGAGGTGGTGACTTCTTATACAGTCGGGATCTAAAACCTCACTCTAGTGGGAAGGGGATCTTGTCTCTGTCTTTTCCTTAAGTCCTCATAGTTCCTGGCAGGGAAGCTTTCTTTCAGGCTGTTTTGTGATTTTATAAACTGCCAAAGCAACCTTAGTTTCAGGCAGGGTTTGTATCTCAAGTCAGGCAGGAACACCCTAGGGCAGGTATGTTTGCCTTCCATCCTGGTTGCTAGAACTTTCTTACATTGTTGGTTCTTTATACTACTAGTATGGGAAGGTAAGGATGCAGGATTTGACCATTTCTTCATGGCAAAAAGAAAAGGACTGTGGTGGTTTGAATAAAAATGGTCCCTATAGGCCCATATTTTTGATGTTTAGCCATAGGGAGTAGAACTGTTTAAAAGGATTAGGAGGTGTGATCTTATTGGAGCAGGTGTGGTTTTGTTGGAAAGTGTGTCTTTGAGAGTAAGCTTTGAGGTTTCAAAAGCCCAGGGCAGGCCGGCCCAGTGTGTCTCTCTCTGCCTGTAGATCAGTTACTTCTCCAGTGACCTGTGTGCTACTGTGCCGCCATGATGACAAGGCCTAGCAAAGCCCCCAATTAAAATTTTTTTTTTTAAATCAGAGTTGCCTTGGTCATGGTGTCTCTTCACAGCTATAGAACAGTAGCTAAGACAAGGACCCAGGAGTATTAACTGATTTGAGGGTCTGTGGTCCCCAAGGATCGTCTTTCACAGCAATGTCAGGCTGATAGTGGATGTCTAAGCCATACCAACTACCTCCTTAGGTCTTGGCCAGACCTGTACTTGGTTCTCTTGAAGGCGCCTTTGGACTTACTAAGTCAGTCTTCTGTCTAAGCTGAGGTCTGAGTTCTTTGTCTTCTCTTGCTCATCCCTGGAGTGGTGGCTTTGGCCCTTGGATAATCCTTTCCTCAGAGGGCAAACTAATTTTCTCTTCAGCAAGCCAGAGGACCAGGTGTAATTCCACCCTTCTCACTCTCAAATGTACTGCCATAGGGAGACAATGAAGAAAGTGATCTTTGCTGCTCTCAGAGCAAGACCCTGAACCTGGCACCTGTTTTCATTACTGGCCTCTGAAGTCATTGGAGACATTTTTGCTCTCTCCCTGGGCCAGCTGCTGCGTTGGGATAGTGGTAGCAACTGGCTGTCAGAGAATCAGGTCTGCTGCACAGAGAACCTGTGTATTCCCACAAGGCACTTCCTTTCTGTGTCCCTCACCTGCTTGTCTTCACAGTTCATGTGGTGAGTGAGCAGCCAGAAGTCATCTTTCCCCTTAAGATGATGACACCGTGGCCCTCATCTCTCAGGAGGAGATACTGCCCTTTCTTTTTCCTCCTCTCTCATTATAAGTTCTGTGACCCCAGTCCCTAGTCAGTGTCTAGTACCCCAGTGACTGTTTAAAAAGAGTGCTTGGGGTAAACTCTGTGATCAGCCGTCCAGATTTAGTATCGCTGACCAGACAGGCAAGTTCCCTGTGGGAAGAGGATCTTTGTTTAGGAGAAGGATTGCTTCACATGGAGTTTTGGAGCCACTTATTTCCAGAGGAGCCTGGGAAGCTGTGGCAAGTCCAGGATGATTTGTTCTCTCTTCATAAGCCTAGTCTAGAACTTTCTTTTCAGTCCCAATTCTGCTGGCACACTGGCTCCCCATTCTCAGGAGCAGTATCCTCAGTTTGACTCAGGGCTTCATGTCACCTGGCTTCTGTCTCCAGGGCAAGACATTCCTTTTGATCAGTCACTCCATTATTGAGAGTCAAGCCAGAAACCATCAGAACCATACCCTGTGTTTGGATTCTACACTTCCTGATCTGGCTGCATCTAGTCAAGCTCCACTCAGCTGTTAGGTGTCTGTGTCTTTGTTAAGGCTGTGGGAGACAGCGGAGCCCTTTTCCCTTTGTCAGCAGCTGGCTAGTGGGTGCTTTTGGGTTGCCAGATCTGAAGCCATCCACATTTGTCTGTCTGTGTCTGAAACTTAGAGAGAATCTCCTTTACCACCTGAGCTAACTTCACTGTACACCTTTGTGAGACTTAGCACAGGATAAAAGCCGAATAGCTGCAGAGTGTGTAGAGCTTTTTTGGACTGTGTTACTTTGAAATACCCAGTTTCTGGAGAGAAAGGCCCCTGTCTCCAAGAATGCAACTGGAGTCCCGACCATTTCACCCTGCTCTCCAAAGAGCCCTCGGCTGGAACCACCACTCATTCGGTTATTCCAAACATCCTTGATTTTGTTTAATTTTTATCTGATAAAATTTTGTTAAACAATTTTATGGTGCAACACACAGAGGAAATGACAAAGCAGCGTGCTGTCTTTTAAGTGTGCTCAGTTTAAGTCAGCTGTTCCTGCAGTTGGATTGCTGCTGCGTGGCTGCTCTCCTCCTGGAGGCGGGAGGAGTATCTGAGGGATGTAGACCCAAGGACTCAGGTCTTCCCTGACTGCTTGACCCACTCTATTCATATCTTATTGTGTTAATTGCTTAACCCAGAAGAGGTTCTTATCTGAGATCAGCTCAGGACATCTTTACCTGAGGTTCATTGACCCCTCTCCATTCAGTTAATAAACATTTTATTTTATTTTATTTTGGTTTTCAAGACAGGGTTTCTCTGTACTTTTGGATCCTGTCCTGGGACTTCCTCTGTAGACTAGGCTGGCCCTGAATTCACAGAGATCCACCTGCCTCTGTCTCCCTAGTGTTGGGATTAAAGGCTTGCACCACTACCTCCTGGCTCAAAACAAATTTGAGTAGAGGTGAATATGTGGGTTTTTTTGTTTGTTTGTTTTTGGCTAGGAAGGACTATCCTTAGCTTTTGTCAGCTTCTCAGTGGTGTTTTCAATGAAAAGAAATTAAGAACTAGCATTTTATAAGCATTTGGGACTCTTGTCCACATAGCTAGTTAGTGGCAAAAGTGAATCTTGAGATAGTCTCTGAATTTAAACTTTAACTCTAGTTTTTTTTTTTTTTTTTCTCTTCTCCCCACTAAACACTATTGCCTGTTCTTTTCCTGGAGAAAAAGTAGAATGTCTCCAGAAGACCAAAAGAACCTAGGTTCTGTGTTTATCTTACTCGGTCTACAGCTGCTTCCATAGACAAAGAACCCAGTTGCCATGAGTGAATCAGGGAGTTTGCCTATTAGACTCTGTGATTGGCTTTCCCCCGCTTCAGTGCTGGAGATGGAATCTAATACATCATAAAATCTATACTTTTCTTTTTTTTTTCACTGTATCCTACTGTTTGATTCTTTATCTTAAAGCATTAAATTCCTATTTATCTTGCCCACTAAGTTACCTTTTGAGAAAAGTAATTAGGTATTTAAGTTTCCCTTATGTGAATCTTGATGCTTAGATTTCTACAGAGTGGTTGGCTACCTTGCTGGGATATGAAAAAAAGCTGAAAGTATGTTTGCTTTATGAAATCTGCCCCTTTACCGTGTGATATTTGCCTCAGAGTTTCTGTTGTGATGATATTTTTTGTGATGAGTGTGGCACTCTATAATTTTTGTTCTCAAATGCTGATTGGACCTTCAGTTGGTGTACTGGAGAGTGTTGTTCAAGCCAGAGGAGCAGTAAATCCCAGCAGAGCCTGGGCTGGGGTCTAGAGGGAAGGTGGCTGATGGCAGGCTGGACTAGTTATGGTCTCCTGACTCTTTTGCACAAAGGAGGGGCTAACTTCTGCGGGGAGGTATTTCCGCTCACTGCAACAAATGAGGGTACACAAAGGGCTGTAATCTAATGAGGCTTCTCTGGTGATGTCACTTGTACTCGTGGTCAAAGTCCAGTTCTTGGGAGCTAGCAGTCCGGGAATAGACTTCAGTTGGTTTGTTCATTCTCAGTCCTCAGCTGTCACTGCACCATGGTGCCTACTTCCAGCCACTGAACCAACACAGCTGGGCCGGGACATGAACGCTTACAAGTACCAGAAGTTCCTGGAGGGACTCAACAACCTTAGAGGTACTCAGGCTGCCCTCGCTGATTGTGTGAGCGCTGGTGGATGAGCGTGCTTGCAGTGGAGGTGGGGGTGGAAGCCTTTACTTTCTCTTACAGGCAAAGGAAGCCCTCTTAGCCAGAGCTGCCCCCTTCATGTGTTTAGGTAGTTAAATGTGGAAGGAAAGGCTTGTGAACACCTCCCAAGTTAAGTTAGAAGAGAATGCCTTGAGGCATTTTAGCAGTATCCTGCTGCTCTCTTGCCTGAGTGGGTGTCTAAGAACTGTCCCCTAATCTTCTTGAGCTCAGCAGGACTCGGGCCATGCCCTGTTTTCTCTGAGACTGTTGGCAGTGTAGGTGGAGGGCTCTTGCTACCTGGCCCTGCAGCCTCTCCTAGGTATTGCTAGGTTTCTTGGGCAGGGGTTTCTAGCCATATGAAGAAAACAGGGAGTGGGCAGAGTGGCTGAGGAAGAAGCATGGATTGGTGGACTATAGTGACTTCAAAAATATGAATCAATGATTTTTCTGAAGGGGACAGCTTTTTATTAAAATGATATTTTAAAGAAAAGAATAGTTTGTTTTGTACCATTGACAAACTCTTTCCTGACTATTGATAAAAATAATCCATGCAGCCAGCGTGATAGTGAGCATCTTCAATCCTAGCACTCAGGAGGCAGAGGCAAAGGCAGAGGCAGATTGATTTCTGTGAGTTCTAGGCTAGCCAAGACTACATAGTAAGTCCCTGTTCTGTTCCCTCTCTGCCTCCCACCCCAAAGTCACTCAGATATGACAATGCAGGATTCTTTTGGCTATTATGGCGGAAAAGGATTGAACTCCTTTACTTTCCCTTCTCTGGTTACCAGATGGTTCTATTTCCCTGTGTCAAGGAGCATGGATGTCTGGCCATGCATCCCCTTTCATCAGGAGTCAGGATCCTGGACTCAGAATAAGCATGGTGTGTGGAGGAAGGAGGATGGTTAGAAGGAGGAAAAAGTAAAGGGTCCTTTTCAGGAACAGAGGAGTGGCTGACAGGGTGTGGGTAGGGTTGGTAGACATTTTCCCTTCTTTTAAAGGCTGTCTAGGAAACATGAGAGACGTGCTGTGTGCTCTGAAGGGATGGGTGCATTGAGATCCCTAATCAGAAATGCTGTGGAATCTGAGACTTTAAGTGCCCTATCAACACTCAACACACTTTCAGTTTCAGAGTGAGCTGGGTCATTGGATTTAGAGATGCTTAGTTAGTAAAGTATATGTAATTTTATTTCTTTCCCTGAGACGGGTTTTCTGTGTAGCTTTAGAGCCTGTCCTAGAACTTGCTCAGTAGACCAGCAAGTGGCTTCAGATTCACAGAGATCTGCCTGCCTCTGCCTCCCGAGTGCTGGGATTTAGGGAGTATGCCAACACAGCCTGGCACATGTAAGTATTTTTAAAAATTAAATCTGGAACACTTTCCCAAGCATTTCAATATAAAAGATAGTTAACCCATAAAACTATAAAGTACTATGGTATTGGTACTATTTTCTGTTTTCTCTCCGTGTATCTCATGCAGCTTTATTACTATTTTTTCTTCCTTTAAAACTTCAGTAGTTTGCACCCATTCCTTTTAGGTTTATCATATATCAGATAGATCTTCGCAAGAAAGAGTGACATTAATTATTCTCATTTCCCTGTCCCGGGAAGTCTTTTGTTTCTGTTATGTTGAGAGAGTCTTACCACATACTCCACACTGACCTCAAATTGGTGTTCCTCCTCCCTCCGCCTTCCAAGGGTCATATATGCCAGGCACCATGTCTGCCTCAAAGGAAGGCTGAAGAGGGTAGAAGAGTGGTTTCTTAATCCAGTCCCATTTAGAAGAGGGGACAGGAGTCAGTGCTGTATTTCAGCAGGCCTCCCCATCCTGAGCTTTGTCAGGGTCTTCAACAAAAGATACAAGAATGTATCCTTGTCCTTATAAAATCCCAATGTTCTTACTCTGCTGTCAGTCCTAGGGGACTCTCTCTCTGTCTGTAGGCATGAAATCTACTCACAGAACAGGAGCCCCCACCGTTCCCTTTCCTGCAAAATTCAGGCAGAATGATCAAAGGTCACATGCACATTCCCCGAATTAAAGAGACTCAGAGTAGAAATCTCAGGCCATTCTTGGGTGGTCCCTGAGCTTTGTTGCATAGCTCTTCTGCCCATTGGTGTAATCCCAGGGCATTCTCAAGATGGACCTGTGATGGCATGGTCGGGAACTATAGGGAATTTACTTGTCCATAGACTTGGAAAGCGTAACTTAAAAAATATTTTTTTATTTTTGAGACAATTTTACTTTGTGATTTCTGGCTGACCTCAAATCACAGGTATGTCTGCCTCTGCTTCCCAGGTGTGGGAGTCAAACTCACAGGTATGTCTGCCTCTGCTTCTCAGGTACGGGAGTTAAAGGCGTCCACCACCATACCCAGCATATGTTTTTGCTGCTGCTTTCTGTTAAAGAATTGGAGGAATAGTTAGCCGCATTAGGATGGCCCTGTGACTCAGATTTAGCAGTGTATTTCTTAGTGTGCTGGCTAGTGTTTGTCAACTTGATACAAGCTAGAGTCATTTTGGAAGACTGAACCCTAATTAAGAATATGTCCAGACTGACTAGTGGGTAAACTTGTGTTTCAGTTTCCTGATTGATGATTGATACGGGAGGGCCCAGCTCACTGTGGGTAGTGCCACCCTGGGGTGGTGTTCCTGTGTACTAGAAGGAAGGTTGAGGAAGCCATGAGATGCAAGCCAGTAAGCAGCCCTTCTCCGTGGCTTTTGCTTCAGTTCCTGCCTCCAAGTTTTCTGCCCTCAGATCTGGCTGTAACTGTCTTAGATGATGGACTACAAATTGTAAGATAAAATAGAATCCCTAACTAAGCAAGACACTGGGGTTCTCAGCAGATGCTTGTCAATCGTGTGTTTTCTCAGCCCACCAGTACGCCCTCCACGCCCACTTCCTTTTAGCCCATTTGTACTAGGAATGAGTAACACTGCTAGGAATGAATGAGCAACAGGCGAGTTGTACCTGTCATAGGGAGTGTCCTACATGGGGCTGAAGTCAGAGAACGAAAAAATCACAGCGGCAGCAGCTTCTTGTACTTTCTCTGTTCCAGATATTGGGCTCTCTAAGATGGACTCAGAAGTACTGATTACTTATGAGCCTTAAGCACACACACAGACACACTCATTTATTAATTCACTCATTCATTCATTCATGTACACTTATTGCACTTATCCAAAGTGAGATAGGGTTCACCAGATGTTACTTCTAATACTTCTGTGTGTTTTTCCTCTCTTCTCTCAGGGCAGGCTGGCTGGATGTGCCCACCTTCCTCCCTCCCTCCCTTCATTGAGACAGATAGGTTGGCTTTAGATTCCCTATATAGTTGAGAATGACCTTAAATTTCTGATTCTCCTGGCTCTACCTCCTGAGTGCTGAGATTAACCCATGTAGCACATGGTTTTAGGAAGAACTGGGCATCAAACTCAGGACTTCGTGTATGCAAGACAAGTAGTCTGCCAAGTGAATCACATTGCCAGCCCTTAGGGATTTCCTTGGATCACAGAATTCTTGTATGCTTTGGTCCAGGATGAACTAGATCAGATCACATCATGTGTTACAAGTTCTAGCCTGCTACCGATCCACATTTTTGTCTCCTGGATCTCCATATGGAGTCAGTAGGATGGTTGAGATCAGCTGCCTGCAGTACTGGTGGTACCAGTAGAAACGGTGAGCACTCAGCAAATGTCAATTACTGACTGAGCTACATAATCTATCCTTAATTTGGCTGACCTCAGGATAGGGATCATTCAGCCTACTAAGGTAGTAACAGTACCATGCCAGCCAAGAACATGGCTACTATTACTGTGTTGCTGACCACATGATGTAGGCAAGAAAGCCCATTGCTGATCAAGTGCACGCACCTTTATCCCAAGAGAGCAGCAGTATGGTGCTTTGGAGGGAAAGTAATAAACCTTTTCATACTTCCTCCCTTGAACTTTGTTTCTAATTGTTTAGTCACTGCTATTTGCTCTTCTCTCTCTGTTTCTGTCTCTCTCTGCACATGCGTGTGGTAAAAAGTCTTTATAGCACAAAGTATACAACACAAATCAGTTTCTCCGCCAGGCAGAGTGCGGTGCAAACTACTGCTTCTGTCAGACTGTAGGTGTGTTGACTTGCTGTGTAGCTTGAGTATGGGAACAGTTGCTTTCCCTTTCTTTTATCATCTGTATCTTCGTGTGTTCCTGAAGTGCTGACCAAAAGAAGTAATTGGCTCCCCCTCTTCATTCAGTTGCTGACTTTTGCTTTTCTGGACATGGTTCATCTTGTAGCCATTCTCCCATCTGGTAGATAACTGTTGAGGGGAGCCCAGTGGGGACTAGAGACCCTGCAGATGTTATTTTGACGTTCTAGTCCCCTATTTCCTATGCCTTTGGTGGAGGTGGGTGGCAGGGGTGTGTGCTTTCCCAGGATTGGAGTGGATTATATTTCATTGCTGCTGCTGTTTAAGAACTTTAACTTACATTTCTCAAGTCTGCCACAGTCTGTACACTGAGGCTCTCATAGGTATAAGCTGAATCGTTGGCTGAGTCCTGTTCTTTGGCTCAGCTCAGGCCTATGACTTGGTTTGTGATTGGGGATTAACTAAAGGAACAGAGATGGAGTGATGAGAAAACGCTCTGTCTAGACTTTGCTGAGCACACGGGGACTGTGGGAAGGGACGGGTTTTTATTTGCAGCCTATTCCAGCGCAGTGCTTGTTGCACTTACCCGTGCTGTTCTGTTGAGACAGGGTCTCACTGCTAGACCACCACCCTGGCACCTCTCCCCTCACCCTCCTCATTACCAGGATATGACTTTCATAGAGCTCCTTAGTCATTTAGCAGTTTTAAGTAATTTTGGTCAAAAATGGTATTACTTTTGTAGCCTAGGAGTGAGCACATTTAATCCTAACTTGGGAGGCAAAGGCTGGTGAATCTCTGTGAGTTTGAGGCCATCTTGGTCTACAAAGAGGGTACCAGCCATATTCAGTGAGATCCTGTTTCAAGCAAAACAAAACAAAAATGATATTAATCAAGATATAATAAAATCCAGTTTCAAAATAAGTTAAAACACTGCCACTGAACACATTGGAAGGCACTGCTTATCTGTAGCTAGCTATAAGAAGGGCCCAAGTATCACACAGTATCAGTGGAAAAGATGAGCTGGAGGTGCACTGTAGTGGAGAGTATTTGCCTGGAATGTATGAGGCCCTGTATTCGAACCCGGCACCAGGGTTTAAACACAAGTGACTACTGAGGAGTGAAACAGACTTTTCTTAGTGTTACTCCTTTGGTATAATTTGCCAAATGACCTTTCATATTAATTTACAACCTTATTTACATATCTACGTAGTCTGACAGTCAAGAAGCCTGTCTCCCGTTGCCACATTTGAGCAATCAGGACAAGCCTTAGCACTCGTACCTGTACGGAGGTGTCCCCCTTCTCTGACACAGTTGATAGGGGCTGGGGAGATGGCACAGTGGTTGAGTTCTTGCTGCTGCTCAGCAGAAGCTCTGGGTTCTGCTCCCAGCACCCACATGCTGACTTTCAACTGTTCTGGGAACTGGTGCCCTCTTCTGGCCCCCTCAGACATTAGTCACACACCATATGCATTAAAACATACATGCAGGTAAAAAAAAGACCTAAAATTTTAAAAAAATCTTTTAAAAAGGTATTATTAATATTACCTTTTTAAAAAGTAAAGAAAAGGCATGGCTAATAAGATAATAAGAAACTCAGTACAAAACTTAGATCATAATGATAGATACACTATATGGGAAAATAAGAAACAAAATCACCAAGACTCTATACCTTCAGTTACTATTCTTATGTTGTCATGGTTCCATCTACTTTTTCCCTAGCCACACATATTTGTATATTTCTTGTTATAATGTGAGCATTTTTAATAATATATTTTTATTTTATGTTCATTGATGCTTTGCTTGCGTGTCTGTGAGGGTGTCAGAAGCCCTGGAACTGGAGTTACACACAGTTGTGAGCTGTCGTGTGGGTGCTGGGAATTGAACCTGGGTCCTCTGGAAGAGCAGCCAGTGCTCTCAACCTCTGAGCCACCTCTGTATCCTCAAAGAGAATAATCCTATGCCTTTATTTTCTGCAGCATCCCCCTCCCCAAGACAGTGTCTCACTGTGATGTTCCAGATGTCCTGGAACTCATTATTGTAGACCAAGCTGGCCTGAATGCATAGAGATCTGTTTTCCTCTGTCTCCCGAGTCCTAGAATTAAAGGCATGTGCCACCACACACACCTGGCCTTACAGGATCACCTTTAATACCAGGTACTAAGGTAATTTTCATGTAACATTTTCTAGTTGTGGGAACAAATATAATATGTATCTTTTATTTCTATAATATGGCAATGAACATCCTTGTAAATGATTTTTTTAATGCTTTTTTGCCATTCTTTTGGACAGATTTGTAGAATGGAATTATTGGGTCTTAATACATCTATTCAAAGCTCTGAATATTGGTTGTTGGTTTTATTTTACCTCTAAAAGCCATTGAGAAGCTAACAGCAGGATACCTGTAACATTGAGTGCCCTTCTGATGGATTCCAGTCTCTTTTCCTCTAGGGAGAGTCCTGGCTTCAGGCTTAGTGGCCAGCTGGCTCAGATGTTTTATTATCCAGTTAATTTCATGGTGGGACAAGTGCCAAGTTTCTCACTTAGTCAGCGTCTCCCACATGTCACCATCATATCATTGTGCTGTTTTACTCTGAAGGTTCGCTCTCAGCAGCTCCTATCATTTATCAAGCTTCAATTATGTTTCCGATTTTATTATTCCTTTCTCTTATGCTGGGGAATGATCCACTGATGTTGAATGGGAAACTGCAATACCAAAAATGACCTAGTCAGTGCTGTATGGAAATCCCACACTGGGACCTTGAGTGCTAGCTACCAAACTGAGGTTCCCATTGTATGCCCTTGGAACATAAACCTGGTAAAGCTGGGAAGGCTAGCCAGCTTGGCCTGCTATCATAGGCGGACAGATAACTGGTTTATGGTAGGTGCCTATTCTTCAAGTGAGAATTTTAAAATCAGCACATTATTGGTCAAGTGCAAATCAGCTTCTATTTCTTGAGTAGAAGTATACGCTGATGAACATACACATACAGACAGGACACTATGGGTTTGCCTCCAAGTTGACCTCCTGTAGCAGATAATATGATTTTTTTTTTTGACTGATGACAAATTAGGTTTTTACCTATTGGAAATTGGCATGAGGTGTGCCTGAAAGAAGCTGTGTACGTATGTGTGGCTTTGGGATCCAGCAATAGAGCCTGCACAGCAGCCGGGTTAGTGGAAAATGGCTTGAGTCACTGACAGGATTGCATCCTTCCCAATGAGAACCGTCTGCCCCTCCCATTCCCAGAGCTCTTAAGCAAACCTGTCACAATGGCTTGATTCTCTCCACTGCAGGAACTCTGTTCACACCTTTTACTGTACTAGGACCTGTAAGACACTGTACCTGTTTGAATGGCTTGCAAACTAGTGTGGCTGCTGTGATTAAAAGTGTATATCGTGGCTACCTGGTCTGTGAAGCTGGCCATTGTAACTGTTTTACTTTTCTGCTCCTCAGGCAAGCTTTATTTATTAAAATGCAAATAAAATGCCACGATAGTGTTTGTGGAGTGTTTTTCTTTCTTTTTAAATTTTTATTTAGGTCTGTGTCTTTTTTTTTTAAAGGTATGAGTGCTCTGTATGCATGTATGCCTGCATGCCAGAAGAGGGGATCAGAACCCATTATAGATGGTTGTAACCACTGAGCCAAATCTCCAGCCCCCCCCCCCCCCCCCCCCCCCCCCCCCCCCCCCCCCCCCCCCCCCCCCCCCCCCCCTCCCCCTTTTTTTTTTTTTTTTTTTTTTTTTTTTTTGGTTTTTCGAGACAGGGTTTCTCTGTGGTTTTGGAGCCTATCCTGGAACTAGCTCTTGTAGACCAGGCTGGTCTCGAACTCACAGAGATCCGCCTGCCTCTGCCTCCCCAGTGCTGGGATTAAAGGCGTGCACCACCACCGCCCGGCCTTCCTTCCTTTTTTAAAGATCTATTTATTTTTCTGCTACATGTATACCAGTGTTCCATGTGTGTATACCTGATATCTGTAGAGGTCAGAAGAAAGCATTAGATCCCCAGGACTGGGGTTATAGATGGTTGTGTGTGCTGGAATCGAACCTTGGTTCTCTTCAAGAACAATACGTACTTTTGACCACTCAGCCATTTTCAAGCTCCATCTTTTTTTATGTCTTTGTGATTGAATTTAGGACTCAGCACATCTAAGTAATACTGTTCAATTGAATCACATCCCCCATATACCTTTTTTCTGACTAACTGTACAGTATCCTAAGGGGTAAGGTGTTCTGATGAGGTGACAGGCCTATGTTTAAGTCCATGTTTTTGGGTTTGTTGGCTCAGTGACCTTGGCTAGTTGGTTTTTGTTTTTGTGTTTTAGTATGTTTTAGTATGTACGTAACCCAGGATGGGCTGAATTTAAGGAAGTCTGAGTGCTTGGATTATAGATGTGACCCATCTAACCACCTCCCTCCCTACCCCTACCCATGCCCAGTGCTGAGGATTGTATCCAGGATATTGTCTATGTAAAGCAAGCATCTTATTACTGGGTTTTAAAACCCTAGGGCCTTGAAATGAGTATTTTCAACATTAGGCTTAGACTTGACTTGTTCTAGTTTTTGACAGTCGTGTTAACATTCTTCTAGCCTGCGAGACCAGAAACCCTGGAGACAGTGTTGACTCTTCTCCCTTCAACAGCCCTCTTTTCCAGTCTGTCATTGAGTTCTTTTGTTGCTTCAGAATGTTTGTTAAATCTACTCAGAAAGTCCAGTTTTGTTTTTAAAGATTTCTTGTGTTCTGGTTCCTTCCCACTTGATCAGCCTTCCTTACATAATTTCCTAGAGTACACTCACAACCCGGATATGTTCAGTGTCCCCTACGCATTCCTCTTGCCTTTTCCTCATAGTTCTTTTTTAATTGTTATTTTGGATTTATTTTATTATTTTTGTGTACATGAATGTTTTGCACCACATTCATGCCATAGAGGTGGTGAACCTTCATGTGGGTTCTGGGAATTAACCTGGGTCCTTTGCAAGAACACGTGCTCTTAACCACTGAGCCATCTCTCCAGACCAGTAGTTCTTTTTTTAAAAATTGCATTCATTCATTTGTTGTGGTGTATACTTATGCCATGGTGCACAAGTGGAGATCAGAGGACAAGTTGAAGGAGTCAGTTTACTTCTTTATGGGTGGACTCCAGAAGCTAGGCTCTTATAGTCTTATACTAGCTCAGCTGAAATGCTCATACTCGAGCCATCACTAGGCAGAGTGGCCAAAGTTAGTGACTTTGTTTCATTCAACAGATATGTAGAAACACCTACCATGCCTGAGGCCTCTGCTGGGCAATAGGATCCGCCCGGCAGTAAAGAACACAGTAACAAGACTGATTATACTGTACATGAGTAGGTACTAGTCAAAGACTGTTGATGAATTTGATTTGAGGAAATCAGTCAGGACTCTTAAGTCAGGGGAAATGACAAGAAGGAGAGCTTAGGAAGTAAGGAACCTATGAAGCAGTCCTTATAGGAAGAGGGTGTTCAGTGGCCCATCTAGGAGTGGTTTGTCAGGTAGCCGTGGTAGTTTAGTGTAGGTATGAGAGATGCACCAGCGACTACAATGAAAGTATTTCCCCTTGTAGAACTTTTTTCTATTAATCTTTTAGTACTTTTTTTCTTATATAATTTATTTATTTTTATTTTATCTGCATTGATGTTTTGCCTGCATGTGTGTCTGTGTGAGGGTGTCAGATCTTGGAGTTACCAATAGGTATTAGCTGCCATGTAGGGGCTGGGAATTGAATCCCGGTCCTCTGGAAAAGCAGTCAGTGTTCTTAGCCGCTGAGCCATCTCTCCAGTCCCAGTGTTTTTTAAAGGTTTACTTTTGGTATTTTTTTTTTTAAATTTATGTGTGTTCTCTGACCACAGAGGCCAGAAGAGGTTGTCAGATCTGGAGTTAAAGGCGGCTGTAAGCTTCCTGATATACATTCTGGGAACTAATGCAGTTCCTCTGGAGGAGCAAAAAGTTACTTTAACTACCCAAGCCATCTCTCCATTCCAAGAGTCATTTATTAAAAAGGGAAAGTGCTTAATGTTAGTTGAAGTCTGTCATAGGGCAGCAGTGAAGGAGTTAATCCTTGGCTGTGTCTCAGGGCTTTGTTGAAACAGATGTTTTTTTTGCCCTAGGGATTAGTGGTCTGGGCTGAGAGACCTGTCTCACTGTTCCCTAGCACACACACCTGTCCTTCTGGGCTTGACTAAACTATGCCGCTTGTCCCCCTCAGTAAGGAAGTACTTGTTTGCAGGCTTGTGATTGTAACTGTAGCTCTGACTATGTGATTTTGACACTTTTTTTTATATTTATTTACTTCCAACATTGTTCAACAGAGTCCTCCTATTTATTTGTTAAATATTTTATTTTATGTTTGTGTGCACCACATACATGTAGGAACATGCAGAGGTCAGAAGCAGTGTGAAGCCCTTGAAACTGAATTACAGATGTTTGTGAATTGCCATTTGCGTTCTGGGAATTGAACTCAGGTCTACTCCAACTAGAAACCCTTTAAGCAGTCACTACTCCAGCCAAACCACTGGCAAACACTAAGCTGCTTTCTGATTTCCTATTCTGGGTATTTTATTTAATAGACTCATGGGTTTTGTTTTGTTTTGTTCTGTCCTGCCCCCCTCTCCCCCCAAGACAGGGCTTCTCTCTGTAACAGCTCTAACATCCTAGAACTTGCTTTATAGACAGAGATCCTCCTGCCTCTGCCTCCTGAGATTAAAGGTATATGCTACCACTGCCTGGCCTCGCTCGTGGTTTTTTGCAACTAGTTTCTTTCAGTAAGTGTCTTAGGGTTTCTGTTGCTGTGGTAAAACACCATGAGCAATAGCAACTTTGGTTAAAAGGGATTATTTCTGTTACCCTTTCATCCGAGTAATAGTTCATCCTCAAGCAGGGCAAGAACCTGTAGTCAAAGGCCATAGAGGAGTGCCAACTACTGGCTTGCTTCTTATGGTTTGCTTTGCCAGACCGTGGAACCTGGGACTGAATTGTGCCTGACTGAACTACACCCTTCAGTCCATGAGCCTTTGCTACTTAGGAGTAAGACTAGGTCCTATTTCCAGAGGCCCGAGTCACGTGGGGCCATATTACCATATAGCTTAACACCTGAAGCATTGGTGCCATTGCAGATATTAAACACACTTTAACTTAGGCTGCTTTCCCCAGGGGTTTCAAGGCCAAGCTGAGACTCCCCAAACATGGCTACTCTTGTTCACCACCTGAAGTTTGAGCTGTTACTCTTGCCTTTGCTCATTTAGCCTCCCGATAGTTTTGCTCATAGTTTCCTGGCAAAGCAGCAAATGGGAGGGTGCTTGTTGTCTGGGTATAAAGACTTCAGGGACCCCTTAATAATAACGTTATAGTGCTCATTAGGGGTGGGGCTGGAGTGTCACAGATTGGAAATTTAGAATCGCGTTTCTTAACCTTCTTCAACCAGTCTATTTCTTCTCCCTTCCCTACTCACCCATTTAAGAAAATGACCACCTGCTGCTTCTCGAGTGGGAATGAAACCTAGAGCCTTTCTTAGCTCCATCACTGTGTAGCCCTGGGTGGTCTGGAACTCTATCTGTGCCAGGCTGGTCAGAACTTTCAGAGATCCTCCTGCCTCTGCCTCCCAAGTGCTGGGATTAAAGGGGTGCACTGTCATGCTTACCTTCCATCCTCATTTTATTTAAAGCAAACAAATAAACATTTTTTCAAAAGAGTTTTGAGATGGGCACTCAGGAAGACCTTGAAATTGAGATTTCCTGAGTAGTTCAGATCAGACCTGACCTAGCTAAATTTTTTTCTGTGCTTCTGGAAAAATGCATACCACCAAAGGCCATTAAGGACTATGCCTTTAAACTCACTGTTAAGTGGAGAAAGCTCTGGAACAACTGGTAAATTTTAACCATTCACTTAGGAAAATGCTAAAGCAGGGAATTGTTGATTTGGGATGAGGAGCTAGTGTGAATGCCAGGAGCTAGTCATGATGGCTGTCCTTCTCTACCTGCCACTTGAAGCAGCCTTTCTTTTGGGCCACCACCCCGCTTTCAAATCATGACTTGGAGACTTGTTAGTTATGAATGCTCAACTTTATCTTATGCTTGTCCCATGACTCTTATAACTTCTTTTAACCCATTTTCCTTCATATATGTTTTGCCTCAGGGATTTTTACCTTTCTTTCATTTTGTATGCCCTACTCCACAGACGGCTGACCGGCTGCTGGCCCCAGATGTGTCCTTCATTCTCCCTTGTTTCCCCGTCTCTCTGAGATTCTTCCTATTTATTCTCTCTGCCTGCTAGCCCCACCTATCCCTCTACTGCCTAGCTATTGGCCGGCCATTCAGCTTTTTATTAGACCAATCAGGGGCCTTAGGCAGGTAAGGTGAAACAGAACACATCTTTAGGTAACTAAACAAATGCAGCATAAACAAAAGCAACGCCTTTTACATAGTTAAAGTACTATTCTGCAACATAAACAAATGTAACACCCTTTACACAGTTAAAGTACTATTCTGCAACATAAACAAATGTAACACCCTTTACACAGTTAAAGTAATATTCTGCAACATAAACAAATGTAACACCCTTTACACAGTTAAAGTATTATTCCCCAACAGCCACTTGTTGCTTTTTTCTTCTTTCAATGTCAGTATTTGGTTGTTCTATGTCTTTGGGTCTGTTATCTCTGTGCACTTGAAATCTTTTGAACTGTAACAATTACAGGAAGGATGGAGGGAATGGGACAGACTACAGGTAGTAGGATCTAGTTTTAGTCTCTCTTTAGAACCTGGTGTTAGCCAAAGGCCTAGGATTTACTGGCTGAAGGCTGTGTTTGTTTTCTAGTGGGCAGGCTTTACTGAGGGGTTATAAAGGCTCAAAGCACAGACCATTCCCACAAGCCTAACATTTTCATATTTCTTTCTGTGCCAAAGAATCTTTGGTTGCTGTTAAGAATAAAGAGTTTGTCTGTGGAACTACCAAGGCCTTTTGTCTGCCAGAAGAAAGGGGCTTTTGAGTAAGGCCTTCTTTGCAGTTACTTTTTCCTTCTTTCTTCTTCTTAAACTGCTATGGGGAGATTGCAGTGTGTCTGTAGGTGCTGTGTGTGAGCGGCGTGGGGAAGGAAGGATAGCTCAATAGTCTTCAGTGCCCTCTGCTGCCCATTCTTGCAGATGAAGAGCAGCAGACTCTTCTGACTCTTGATGCTGGCTTCTTCTTGCCCTTTTGCGCTTTCATGAAGTCTGCCTCAGACAGCAGTTCCCGTAGGTCCTGAAATACTGATATAACCCTGTACCACAGTGCACAGTACCAAAGCTTAGGGTGACTTTGGGCTATATATTTAATCTCAGAATTTCATGGTTACAGTGTGGTGGGTTTTTTTGTTTGTTTGTTTTTAATTTTATTTATTTATTTATTTATTTATTTATTTATTTATTTATTTATTTATTTGAGACAAGGTTTCTCTATGTAGTTTTGAAGCCTGTCCTGGTATTCGCTCTGTCAACCAGGCTGGCCTCAAACTCACAGAGATCTGCCTGCCTCTGCCTCCCAAGTACTGGGATTAAAGGTGTGCACCACCACCAATGGACCATTTATTCATTTATCTGTTTGTTTGTTTGTTTGTTATAGATTGTATGTGTGTTGTTTTGTTTTTAGATAGGGTCTCATGTAGCTTGAAGAATTTATTCTTTGGCAAAAACAGTTTCTGAGAACTGCACGATGGAAGTGGTTATGACTAAAGGTCATTTATTCTCCCTTTCTCTGTAGGCTGAAGACAGTGATGGAGAAAGAGTTATATTGTAAATAAATTTTAGAGTGTTTATGTCGAGATCCAATGCAACGTTCCTTTATTTGAAAGCTGTTGTTGATGGTAAATCAGTTTCTAACACTGTAATCTACCTGTCACCTTATTTCTCCCCTGCCCCACTTCATTTTCTCAAGATAGGGTTGTCTGTGTAGTCCTAACTGTCCTGGAGCTCTCCACGCAGACAAAGCCAGCCTTTAACTCATAGATCTGCCTGCCTCTGCCTCGGAGTGCCACCACACCTAGCATTACACCCTCAGTTTTTGTCTGAGGGTAGTGATGGTTCTTTTCCTTCATAAAAACCTGAGCCAAAGTACTAAGGAGGGCTCCCTAGCCCTCCCCTCAAAACAGTAAGAGGCTATTTCTCAGAAGGAGCAGGCTTTCTCAGGACTGAGACTGGGCCCAGTGATTGCTACCAGGTTGAGGGAGCGTCAATGCTGGGGCATTGGATTTACCTGGCCCATGTCTCCAGACTACTTTATGAGCTGTTGTGGACACCCCCCTCCCCCAGCCAAATGGCTAGAAGTGGCTTAGGAAGTGATACAAATTTAGGTCTTTTACCTCTTTCTAATTTTTTCTATATTGCCTTTAGCATTTATTCATTTATTTAGTGTGTACATATATGTGTGCCTATGGAGGTCAGAAAAGAGCTGTGGGAGTCAGTTCTCTCCTTTCATCATATAGATCCAGAGGATCCAATGCCCTCTTCCAGTTCTGCAGGCACCAAGTATGCGTACAGGCACTTGGTTTACATACATACATGCAGGACAAATACACATATACATAAAATAAAAATAATTCTTAATAAACACACAGACATGGTTTTGACTATATGATAGGGCAGAACTGAAACATCATGTAAAAGAAGGGACATTTTATATTTGAAAGTAATCTTACACTGAAACAGGCACAGGGGAACTGACACTTGAAGTCTCAGAAGTGACTTCTCCTCAGCACTACTTAAATACTTTCCCTCTTTTTTTATCAGATTTGGGGGAAAAAGGGAAAAAAATGTGTGCTGTGATTTTTCTGCTGTTCTTCTTTAATTTTTTAAAATTGCACTTATCTGTTGTGGGTATACATCCTCTGCGGCTCAGGTGGAAGTCAGTTCTTTGGCTAAATGGGCTCCAGGGATTGAACTTGGGTTCTCAGGCTTAGTGACATATATGTATGTATTGACTGAGCCACCTCACTGATCCCGCTTCCTGCTGTTTTTCTGTTTTTAGTTTTCACTTCTAAACCCATTTCATAGCTAAGTTTGTTGTAATTCTTAGATCTTTTTGGGTGCTGGAGATGGACCTCAGTCAGGTCTGTAGACCAAACTGGCCTTGAACTCAGAGATCTGCCTGCCTCTTCCTCTGTAGTGCCGAGATTAAAGGTGTGAGCCACCACTGCCCAGCTTTCCTAAGGCTTTCTAAACAAACTGCATAACTTCACCCAGCTCACATTCAGGATCTTTAAAGAAGTCTTGTGGGGGGTTGGAGATGTGGCTCAGAGGTTAAGAGCACTGACTGCTCTTCCTGAGTTCAAATCCCAGCTCACAGCTATCTGTACCGAGATCTGGTGCCCTCTTCTGGCCTCCAGGCATGCACGCATGCAGAACACTGTATACATAATAAATACATAAATATTTTTTTTTTTTTTTTTAAGAAACCGGGCAGTGGTGACTCACGCCTTTAATCCTAGCACTTGGGAGGCAGAGGCAGGCAAATCTCTGAGTTTGTGGATAGCCTGGTCTACAAGAGCTAGTTTCAGGACAGCTAGGACTGTTACACAGGGAAACCCTGTCTCAAAAAAACAAAAAAGAAGTCTTGTGGGGGCCAGGTGGTGGAGCACACCTATAATCCTAGCACTGTGAGTTTCAGGCCAGCCTGGTCTACACAGCAAGTTCCAGGACAGTCTGTTTACACAGAGAAACTGTCTGGAAAAACTAGAAAACAAAAAACAACAACAAAAAAAGCAGTCTTGGGGGACCCATATAGCCTTTTCCATTTTAGATTGTAGTCCTGGCACCTATTTCCACCTTCCAGGCCCTCTGCTCCGCTGCCGAAAAGGTCTTACAAAGGGCAGTTTCTATGCAAGGCTTTGGCACGCAGACAGCGACCTGGAGGGAAGGCTCTGCATCTAAGTAGCTGTGTCCTGTCAGTTTTCTAGGTGGCCTTGGTCAGGTAGTGTTTCTCTAGGGGGGCTTTCCAGGTGGATGGTAACATGCCGAGAGCCACCTTAGTCCTTAGCAGCTGGTGTTTAACAAGAGCATCCGAGAGCTAGCTTTCCAGGAGCCACCCACCTATCATTCAGAACATTTTCAATCCTGATGGAGAGGAAGGAGTGCTGGTGGCAGAGGTATTTGTGTTCATAGAGGAAGACGGAACTCTAGTACTTATGCCTCCCCCTTGCTGGGCACTGAACCCTGGGCCTACACACGCTGTGTAAATTCTACCACTGACTCATGCCAGTGTCACCTGGTGATAGTCAGCTCAGGAAATGGCTTTGGGGAAGTGTCTCCGTTTTGCTCTGCGCTGTTTACTTTGGTATCGTGAGCAGCAGCTGTAGTAAATGGAAGAGCCATTGCCCCCAAAGTGCATGGAGGTAGCTAGCTCTCAGTGACCCAAGCCTCAAGAATCATTTGAATGAACACAATGCTAAAACCCCCGCAGTCAGCTGGTTCCAAAGAAAAGTTGTACTGCCATGGCAATAACGCTCCCCATTGAATGAGTAAATGGCAATTTCCAAGAAGCTGTGTGGTAGTTATTTCAGTCAGGTTGAGAAATGGGGAATGGTGGGGGATGTGGAGAGGGGAGTCTCCACAGAATGGAGGCTGTCAGGGAAACGGTCACTCCCCACAGGCTTTTATTTACAGATTCCTGGGGAGGAAGGTTTTGGAAGTGCACAGAGCTGGCCAGTGAACTGGCTCCATTATTAGCTTTCTTTTAAGAGAAAGGAAAATCTAACACTCACTGCAGAGGGCTCCTGTGTTAAATTCATCCTAAGGCTGAAAAGAAGAAATAGAAATATGTGTGTGTTTTCTCCTTGCCTTTCGTCCTGGCACACTCACCTCGTGAGTGAGTGCTCAGCATTTTCTTCTCTTTTTCCTTTTCTGTAGTTCACCCCACTGGGGCAAATAGTTGCTGGAATTGGCGACATTCTTTCCCAAAAGATTCTTGATGCATGAGGGCCACTGAGGTTTATTTTTAAATTCTCTTGATGGAGGGAAAGCAGCTGGCCTCAGTGAATTCCCCTGTGGAGGCTTCCAGCTGCCCAGACTCCCCGCATCCTTACCAGGCACATTCCATCGCTCCTAAGGCCTGACCCTCAGGAGTGAAATGCTGGCATCTCTTCTGGAATTTCTTCTTACAGCAAGGCCGTGGAATGAATTAGGTGTCCCAGTTGAGAAACTTCTGGAACAGGTGGCTTGTGACTTTACTCTAAAACTTCCGACTGGTGAAATGTTTTGTAGATCTAGACTTATCAGAAATTCCAGTCACCTTTCTTGTTTCTTGTCCTCCTACCACCCTCCTTCTTTTGAGATAGGGTCTTAATATGCAGCCCTATCTGGCCTGGAGAGGTGGACCAGGCTGGCCTTGAACTCCAGAGATCTTGCTTCTGCCTTCCCAGTGCTGGGATTAAAAGTGTGTACCACTATCTCCTGCATTTGCTATCTCTTGATTGTCTCTCAAGTTCCTTCCTAGGGTCTTCTAGGAAGCTGTCTGTTGGAGGTGGAATATGAGGAGTTAAACCACAGTGAACTTGTAGAGAATGATTAAACAGAGATTAAGGAATAATTTAACTTCTTTTTACAGGGGACAGTTGGAAATCACTAGCGGAAGAAGACTGATGTTTTGACCGTCTTTATATCTTTGTTGCCAGGACTGCCTGCCCTTATTCAATTTCATTTTTTAGCAGCAAGGTGAACTCCCACACAGACTTATTTTGCGGGGGAAGGGGTTCTAGAAATGGTTTCTCTGTGTGATAACAACTCTGGCTTGGAACTTCACTCTAAACACCAGACTGGCCTCCAGCTCAGAGATCCACCGGCCTATGTCTCCCTTGAGCTGGGATTAAAGGCATGCGCCACCATGCCCACCTTCAAATAAGACTTCTTTACTGATGTCCATCGTCATTTTTACTCATTCCTCCTGTTCTTCCACCCACATGCTGTTCTAATTGTTCTAAGAAAACCAGCCATACACAGAGCAGTTTGGGTGGGACTCAGCTGCCCTTTGTGTGGTTTCATGAAGGCCTTCAGGTGAATAGATAGGGTGGGCATATTGGGGAGCTTTGGAATTGGTGGGAAGAGCACTAAAGTGGGGGTTGAAGAAGCCTGGGTTTGCATCCAGCTGTACTCCTGAATAACTGTTTGATCTGGGACAGGTTACTTCATCTTTTTCAGTCTTGATCTCTGTTATAGAAAGTACGTATGAGGACTCCTACTTAATAGACGTAGGAATGATTCAGGATGTATGTAAAGAATATTGCCTGGCACAAGTATTAAGCATTTAATTATGTTAGACTAGCTTTGCCGTGGATTGATAGTCTAGATTGCCTTTGGTTAGCGTTTTGTCTCTTCTCACAATGTTAGTTTAAAGTTTAGATGCCATAGTTTGAAACTGTGCTTTTCTTAGTCTTTGTTAGAGCCAAGTAGTTGTAGTAATACCCAAGGGCCTTGGGCTTTGAGCCTCATAATCCCCAGCATTTCTCTAAAGCTGGTCTAAATAGACAAACTGAAGAAAACACTTTTCTGTATACATGACGTGTTCAGTGTTATTGTGATCGCTTCTCCCAGGCATATTGCTACATACAAGCCTATTTCATACTTGTCATCCTGTACTTATCTATTTCTCTTAAGAAGTGTTGACTGAGGTTTTCTGTCCCACCTGGTTCTGCAGCTGTCAAGTCCCAAAGAATCACACAGAGGCCTATATTAGTTATAAACTGATTGGCCCATTAGCTCAGGCTTCTTATTTACTAATTCTTATAACTTATATTAGCCCATAATTCTTGTCTGAGTTAGCCATGTGGCTTGGTACCTTTTTCGGCAAGGCAGTCATATTTTGTTTCCTCTGCATCTGGGTCACAGCTGCAGACTGAAACTTCCCTCTTTCCAGAATTCTCATTGCCCCACCTCTACTTCCTGCCTGACTATTGCCCAATCAGCATTTTATTAAAAATAATACAAGTGATAGGATAAAAGACCATTGTCCCACAGCACTTCCCCCCTTAAAAAAAAAAGAACTCTGAATCTAATACACTTTGTTTAGCTTTTCTCCTGACCATTATTCATAACAACTTGTAACCAACTAAACAAAGGAAAATATCCATAGTCCAGTTTTTGGAAATGTGGGCATAGTTTTCCAGGCTTCCTGCTGATTGGGGGTGCTGATAATCTTATGGGGATCTAAAGAAAATATAGAATTAATCAGCGTTTATTTTAAAATAGAAGTGACAGGGTATAGACCATTGTCCCACAGCACCCCCCTTTTTTTTTTAAAAAAAAAAAAAAAGAACTCTGAATTGAATCTCCTTTGTTTAGCTTTTCTCCTGACCATTATCCATAACAACTTGTAACCAACATTCTAAACAAAGGCAAACATCTAAACTCCATTGGGGGTGGGGGATGTGGGTGTAGTTTTCTAGGCTATTTCCTGCTGATTGGGGGTACTGATAACCTTAGGGGGACCTAAAGAAAATTTAGAATTATGATCAGGTCCTGACTGGAGTATCCTGTGAGGCTTGGTCATCTCAGGCAGCAGTTTTTAAACTGTTCTGTATGTAGAACTCAGACATCTGGGCCATTCCTCCTATGGGAGATTTCTCAGGGCGTCTTCTTTGGTCAAATCTGATTTTTCTTAACACAGAATGAATCCACAGTCCCTCATTTCCTGTGGAAACAAAAGCAAAACCTCTTCTCCAAGGTAACATACCTTTTGATTTAAATTTTAAAGTCATCATTTTATATATTATATATATGTATGTGTATATATATTTATACATATATATAATTAATTCAGCAGCATTTATAACCAAATGTCTTTTAGCAGCTTTTGCTCCTTCCTCAGTCATCAAACAATTTAAAGACAACACAATAATATACAGTATGCAGACTCTCTGTGTAGTTTTCATCTTTATGTAGCTTTATTTAACCTTTATTTCTTTTATTTTTATTTTTTTGGCATTTTGAGACAGGGTTTCTCTGTGTATCTTTGGCTGTCCTGAAATTCATAGACCATAGACCAGGTTGTCCTTGAACTCACAGAGATCCTTCTGCCTCTGCCTTCCAAGTGTTGGGGTTAAAGGTGTGTGCCACCACACCCAACTACTCTTTTTCTTTTTTAAGGACTTTAATATTTTTATTTTCTCTCCCAAGCCTACACACACACACACACACACACACACACACACACACACACAATATTTATTTATTTATTTGTTTGTTTATTTATTTATTTATTTAGTATACAATATTCTGTCTGTGTGTCTGCCTGCAGGCCAGAAGCAGGCACCAGACCTCATTACAGATGGTTTGTGAGCCACCATGTGGTTGCCGGGAATTGAACTCAGGACCTTTGGAAGAGCAGGCAATGTTCTTAACCACTGAGCAATCTCTCCAGCCCAGCCTACATATATTTTTAAGCACACTGTGAACCATTTAGAGGTTTTCTTCGTCTTTGAATCTGTCTTTACTGTATATCTCTATTTTTCTGACCACATGAGACTTTAATTTGCTAAGCGATATGGCTAGGATTAAAGCTGTGGCTTTGATGGCTGGATCCACCCCATTCCTTAGCTTTCTGAGAATCTAGCCTCATGGTGGAGGTACTGGCCAGAGCTGTGTTTATTGCCACAATTGTGTGGCCATTCAAGGTCCATGCCACCACCAAGAAGCATGCTGTCAGCTATTCATAAACACCATTTAAGTGTTTTGTGGCAGAGCCTCTTAAAGGGGCAAGAATATTGTATACATAATAAATAAATAAATATTAAAAAAATAAAGATTTATTTATTTATTACATATGTAGTGTTCTGCCTGCGTGTATGCCTGTATACCAGAAGAGGGCACCAAACCCATTAGAGATGGTTGTGAGCCACCATGTGGTTGCTGGGAATTGAACTCAGGACCTCTGGAAGAATAGCTAGTGCTCTTAACCCCTGAGCCATCTCTATAGCCTAGGAAATCTCTCTAAATGAGACACATTTGCCTCTAGCAAACAGAGCCCATCTGAGAAAATGCTGCTATCAATAAGCCATGCTTACCTCCATTCTTTTCTGTCTAGAATTACTTCCCAAGCTCACTCAGGCTTTATGTGGATGATGTTGTCCATATGTTGGGCACCATTAACTAATTCTTACATCTTATATTAGACTATTAATCTTGTCTGTGTTAGCCACATGGCTCGGTACCTTATTCAGCGAGGTAGTCACATCTTGTTTCCTCTGCATCTGGGTCACAACTGCAGACTGAAACTTCTCTCTTCCCAGAATTCTTGTTGGCCTGCTTCTACTTCCTGCCTGGTCGCCCTGCCTATACTTCCTGCCTGGTTACTGGCCAATCAACGTTTTATTAGAAATAATGCAAGTGACAGAATAAAAGACCATTGTCCCACAGCAAAGAAGGATTTGTAGGTACTTATATATAAAAAATATATGATTCTGGGGAGGGAGAGGTGGTCAACTAATACTACGTATGCATGAAACAGCCATAAAGAAATATGCTACTCTGTAAACTAAAACATAAATTAGAAAAGTTATAATTCTTGAGGAGTTTTTAGTAGAGATCCAGGGCACAGTAATTCTTTTTGTTTGTTTGTTTTCTTTTTTCTTTTTCTTTATTAGGGAGAAATGAGCCACATCTGGCAGACTCTGGCATATCTCAAGCTGTTTGTGTTCTTCTCAACTCTAGTTGTGCTTGGCTAGGTCTATATGTCTTATGTCTTTTTTTTTAATATTTAAATTCATTTTATGTGCATTGGTGTGAATGTGTCAGATCCCCTGGAACTGGAGTTACAGACAGTTGTAAGCTGCCATGTGGGTGCTGGGAATTGAACCTGGGTCCTCTTAAAGAACAGCCTGTGCTCCTAACAGTTGAGCTATCCCTCCAGCCCATGTCTTCAGACCTGTGGTGGTGGGCTGTTTTAGAAAGTTGTTCAAAGGTGTTGTTGTCATAGTTAACTTTAGCTGTTAACTTGACACAAACCTAGAGTAACCTAAGAAGAAGGAAATCTCAAGTGAGGAATTGCCTTGATCAGATTGGACTGTGGCCCTGTCTGCAATGAATTTTTAAAAATGGATTTAGGAGGGCCCAACCCACTGTGGGCAGTGTCATCTCTAAGCAGGTAGGACTGGGCTGTGTGAAGAAAATGATCAAGCCAAGGGAGAGCAAATGGTCTTTCTAATGAACTATACTGGTCAGCCTGGGTTACATAGTAAGTTCTAGAGTAGTCTGGAGTCTAGCCGAGATCCTGTCTCAGATAGACAAGACAGACAGACAGATAGATAGAGGGCAGAGAGATAGATATAGATATTAAAATTGAAAATGGTCGTGCTTCAAATGATAGATAGTATCTAGAAGATGAGAAAACATAGCTCGATTGAAAATGTCCCAGTGTAACCGTCCCTGTACAATAAATATACACAAAGAAAATGGGTGTTTTTGTTTGTTTTTCTGAGGCAGAATTTTTCTGTGTAGCCCTGGAGATCCTGGAACTTACTCTGTAGACCAGGCTGGCCTCCAACTCAGAGACCCAGCAGTCTCCTGAATGCTGGGATTAAAGGTGTGCACCACTACCAGCCAGATGAAAATGTTTTTAAAGTGAAAAACATTCCACACAGTAGGAAAGTATTTGAAAATCATGTACTTAATAATGTACATATACTTAACACATATGAAGAAATCTTGGAATTCAACAGAAAGAAGACAACTAAATAAAAAACAGACAGAGAATTTGAGTAGCCGTTCTCCAAAGCAAGTGTGCAAATAGCAAGTAAGCACAAGGCAAACACACGAAAAACACTCCACATTACTGGGCCTTAAAGAAATAAAGGTTTGCTGAGCGGTGGTGGTGCACACCTTTAATCCCAACACTTGGGAGGCAGAGACAGGTGGATCTCTGTGAGTTCGAGGCCAGCCTGGTCTAGAAGAGTGAGTTCCAGGACAGCTAGGGCTATTAACACAGAGAAACCCTCTTTCCAAAACCCAACTCTTCCCCCTCAAAAAGGAATGCAGATTTAAGCCACAATGAGACACCAGCTTCAATTCATATTCAGAGTTGTAGCAAGACTGTTTTAAGATTTACTTATGTTTATTTATTTGTGTGTGTGTATGTGTGACATGTTTGTGGGGGGCCAGCAAACAGAGGTGTCAGATTCCTTTGTACCTGGAGTTACAGGTTTCAGTGAGCCACCTGACTCGGATGCTGAGAACCAAACCCAGGCCCTCCTGAAGAGCAATAAGCACTCTTATCTCTCCAGCCCCAAATTTATTTATTTTTTATTTCTGCGTCTATGCTCTGCCTGCAGGTATGTATGTGCAGCATGTGCATGCCTGGTGCCTGAGGATGATAGAGAGGGCATTGGGTCCCTTTGACTGAAGTTACAGATGCTCTGAGCAGCCATCTGAGCATGGGTTTCTTTGTGGCTTTGGAGCCTGTCCAGGCACTAGCTCTGTAGACCAGGCTGGTCTCGAACTCACAGAGATCCGCCTGCCTCTGCCTCCCGAGTGCTGGGATTAAAGGCGTGCGCCACCAGGGGTGATGAAATGTCCTCAAGTTAGATGGTTGCACTATTTCGTGAATATAGTAAAATCCATTCGTTGTAAACTTTAAAAAGTGAATTATAGACTTGTACAGTGTGTTAATTCTCAATGAAGTTGCTGTTAAAAATATTAGAGTAGAACTGGCATTGGATGGCTCAGCTGGTCCAGAGTGCCTGCTGCCAAGCCTGACCTGAGTTTGATCCCTTAGCCTCACATGGCGGAGGCGAGAACTGACTCCCAAACATTTTCCTCCGACTTCCACAACCTCACCACCACCACACAGGGGATAAATAAATACATGTAAATTGAGTAAATAAGAATATGATGGTGATTTGTATCTGATGTCGCTCTGTCAGTTTTTACCTTGCCCATTAGGCTGCCATCAAGACTCCTGAAGCTGGACTGTGGCTGTCTGGAGCTCTGGGCAGCTTCTGTGTCCCTAACAGGTGTGCAACCATTTACTAGAGTAGTTGATGACATTTTGTATCAGAATCTAAAATTTTATAAGCTAAACCCCTGGGGGTGAAGTTTTCCCACCTCTACGTAACTGTGCCCTATTCTACTTTAATTCTCAGCTCTATGTCCCATGGGAATATCCAGTTTGTATTCTGGTTCCCAGCCACCTTCCTAGATCCACAAAGAATTACTTCATCTACAAGCTTGCTCTGAAGCATTCTTTCCTGGGGTGGTGTGGAAATAAGGTCTAGAAAAGCCGCTGGGTGGCGCCTTGCTCCAGAACACTATGGCAGAGAATGGCATGCCACAGGCTCCAGCCTGTGTTGGCAGGAAAATGACTCATTTTTCATCAGAGGAATTTCAAAGAAAATATAATGACAGGGTGATGTCAGAGGAACAGGTGGGGACAGGAACTTTGAGTGTGAATGGTGTGGTTGGTTGCCTGGGCAGCGGGAATGATTGACTGGCATAGATCACAGGAAACATCACCTGCTTTTTAGTTCCCTCCTCAGAAACTCTCGTGTGGGCAGTGTTGTTCATGTGCCCTCAGAGCATGTGGTCGAGTCTGTGCATGTCTTGGGTGTATATACGATTGGCCCACAGCATCCTGTGCTAGTCATGGACTTCTTTCACAATGCCATAATCTCATGTGGTTTCTTTCACTCAACACCATTCTCTGGCTAGTAGGGTCTGTGTCTTGGAATTGAGACTGACATATTTTTTGGTAGCTGACTTAGAGGTGTGTCACTTTCCTTGACGTAAATGCAGGAACTTGACATCAGAAGGCCTGATGTCAGGGGTGCTACCTATTGCTGAAAGTACTCTGCTTTCCTCCAGTGTTTTGAAAAGAGCTTCCTAAGCCCCCCCACTCTTTTTTTTTTTTTTAGTAGAGCACCCTCCAGTGGTTAATGTGAATAAAGCTATTAAGGATAGATGGGTTTTGATAATATTGTCAAAGCACTAAATTTGGTTATTTTCATTAGGTTTATAAGAGTATGTTCACAGTCACAACTATGTCTTAGCAGCTGCCAGAGTCTGTATGATTGTACAGTTAGAGGTTAAATCAGTTTACAGGAAAAGAAAGAGTTATTTCAGGCCTCTTGAGGAAGGTCTTAGGGGAGATGGCTTAGCAGTATCAATTGCTCAATTGCTGTTCCTCTTTTATCCAAAAGTACATAGACATTAGGCTGCATGGGCCACCACCAAAACTAGAAGACATTACTTTTTGTTTTTTCTTTTTCTTCTTTTTTTTTTTTTTGAAACAGGGTTTCTCTGTAGTTTTGAAGTCTTTCCTGTAACTCACTCTGTAGACCAGGCTGGCCTTGAACTCATCCACTTGTCTCTGCTTTCTGAGTGCTGGGATTAAAGTCATGCTCCACCACCGCCCAGCTGACATAACTTTTTGTGTTGAAATAGGAGCGGCGGGGCTGCGTCCCCGGCACCCGGCCGCCCGCATGGCTAGTTTATACCCAGAAATAATTACACGGAAACTGTATTCTTTCAAACACTGCCTGGCCCGGCTAGGTCCAGTTTCTTATTGGCTAGCTCTTACATATTGTTCTAACCCATTTCTAATATTCTGTGTAGCCCATGAGCTGGCTTACCAGGGAGCATCTTAACCTGCGTCTGTCTGGAGCGGGAGAAACATGGCGACTCCTCACTCAGCTTCTTTTTCCCAGCATTCTCCTCTGTCTACTCCGCCTACCTAATTTTCTGTCCTATGAGGGCCGAGGCAGTTTCTTTATTATTAACCAATGAAATCAACAGATAAGATACAAGACCCACCTCCATCATTTTTGTGATATATCATAAGCAAGACTAAAAAATTGAAAAATGCAATTCCAAAGTGAGGGGGGGGGATTGCTTGTTTTTTGATAATGTCTTCACCAGAAGCCTCCTGGCTGATTGGCCATGATCTCTGCTTTTATACAGAACTAAGTCCACGCGAGGTGAAAAGTGATCGCTGAGAAGAAGGAAGTGAGTCAGGAGGGGCCGAACTTACAGACAAGGGTGCTGCGCTTCCTGGGTCTTAGCCATATTCTCCCCCTCACCAGCTGGGCTGCTCTCTGCCTCTCTCCATGGAAGAAAGATTATTAACAGAGTTCTAACCTAAAGTGCCAAAGGTCCCAGGGAGACGTGCTCCCTAGGGGAAATTTAGTTTGGGGGCTTCCCAAAGGTTGTCTTTGTGATTAAGTTTTACAAGTCATCCTTGACTTACTAGGTGAGATGCATGCAACCAAGCAGAAATAATTTGGAACTTGACATGTTCTTGTTCGTGCCATACAAAATGTATAGGCTGTCTTTTCTCCTTGAAAAGAGCTAGATGTCTTTAATGAAAGGTGGAACAGCAGCTGGTCATGGAGAATATTCTAAAACCCCAGTTAGCCAGAGTGTTCAAGGTCTCTCTCCTCACCCTCCTCAGAAATACTCTATGGACTATGGAGTAAAAGCCAAAGTTTTCATTTAAGACTTTAAATAGTCCTGCCCAACTTTTCTTTTGTTTGTTTTGTCTTTTTAATTTTTTTAAGTTAGGTCTGTGTGTCCAGAGCTGTCCTGGAACTCTCATTGTGGCTGAGCCTTATAGTCCTTTTTCTGTGTGACACTACCCACGGCTCAAACGCCATCCTCCCGGTACGAGGACTCAAATTCAGGTCTTCTGCCTATGAGCACTCTTTCTCATTGTTTTATTTTTTTATTTCTAAAGATTTATTTTTATTTTATATAATGAACATTTGATCTGAATGTATGAAGGCATGTGTATATATGTGTTTACCATGGTTTGTCAGAAGAGGGCATTGGATCCCTTAGAACTAGAGTTAATGACAGTTGTGAGCTACCACATAGACATGGGGAACTGAGCCCAGGTCCTTTGGAAGAGCATCCAGAGTGCTGAGCCATCTCTTCAGTACTCAGCCTAAGTGGGCTGAGTACTCCTAAATCCCTTGCCTTGCCCCTCCTCCCTCATTTTGCAGTTGGGGAACCTCTTCTCACGCTGCTTACGTAGTGGGTGTCCGCTATTAAAATTGGGTTGCCAAGCTGGGTGGTGGTGGCACATGCCTTTAATCCCAGCACTCTGGAGGCGTAGGCAGGCTGATCTCTGTGAGTTCAAGGCCAACCTAGTCTACAAGAGTTAGTTACAGGACAGGCACCAAAGCACCAAAGTTTTGTCTTGAAAAAACAAAACAAAACAAAAAAATTAGGTTGCCAAGCTTGTATTTTTGCCTATGGAGCCATCTTACTGGCCTCTGAGTCAGATGTCTCCCTGCTCTTCCTGGTTTTTTGTTTGTTTTTAATTTGATTTATTTTCACCAGTGCCTGTTTTTCATGTAAATTCCTTCTGATTGTTTGGTTTTGTTGCTGTCAATGATGTTAGAATCTCCTTTAAAATGTTCAGCATTAGGGCAGACAGGAGGATTACCTGGGCTTTATAACACACCCCTTTCACACACACCAGTTTAATGTTTTATGTTTTAGTGTTAGTTCTTAAGCTGATTGGTGAGTAATTAACCACGGGTTGGAGAAATAGTTAAGTTGGTAAAGAGCTTCCCCTGGAAGCACAAAGACCTGAGTTTGAGTTCTAGGAGTTTGAGTTCTAGGATGCCTGCAAGCAAAAAAGCTGGCTGTAGTGGGACACTTTTAATCCCAGGACTGATGAGGTAGAAAGTAGGCAGATCCCTGGGATTCCTGGCCACTCAGCTTGTCTACTTAGTGTGTCCTTGAGTTGTAAGCCTGAGAACCTGTCTCCAAAAAAGTACTACAATCAAGATTGTTCTCTGTCCTCCACCACTCACACATAGGTCATTGCGCGCGCGCGTGCGCGCGCGCGCACACACACACACACACCACAAAATAATACATATAAAAATTTTTAAAGAGGCACACCCCCCCAAAAAAAAGCAGTGCCAGGGATCAAACCCCGGAAATTTAAATTTCTGACTATTTGGGGCTGGAGAGATGGCTCAGTGCAATGCTGTTCTAGTCCGGGGTAGTAAATTTGATTACCAGCTTCCATTTCCTGTGCCTCCTGCTCCAGGGTATCCAACATCTCTGACTTCTGAGGGCTCCAGTACACACACCCACACACAGGCCCTTACACATAACTAAAAGAAAAATATTTGTTTGAGCTGGTTGGTGGTGGTGTCACACGCCTTTAATACCAACACTCGGGAGGCAGAGGCTGGTGTATCTCTGAGTTCGAGGCCAAGGCTAGCCTGGTCTACAGAGCGAGTTCCAAGACAGCTGGGGCTATGCAGAGAAACACTGTCTTGAAAAACAAAAGCGACAAAAATTTGTTCATCTACTCTCCAGTTTATCATTTTTTTAATTGATATCTTTTGTTTTGTTTTGTTTTTCTGTAGGCTTGTGGAATTTTTTTATTCCTGTGGTCACTTTTCTCAAGTTTTCAGAAATGTAGATAACTAAAGTTGGGCAGAAGTTAATTTTCTTTTTTCTCTTTCCATCCCATTCACAAGCTTTATTCTAAATATTTGTACACCTTTTCTTCTTTTCCACTCTCCTTCTTGAACATTCTCTCCTTCTGGAAGGTCGACTCTTCTTACTTCAGATGCTTAAATCCTTGGCAATGTTCCAGGCCTATCCTCACATGCAGAACCTTTTCTGATTTTTCCAGCAGGCAATGACTATTTGATTGAATTTCTTCCTTTAAAAATTTATTTATCCATTTTATTATATGTGTGCCTGAGTGTATCTGTGTGTGTGTGTGTGTGTGTGTGTGCACGTGTGGCACGTGCGTGTGGTGACAGCAAAGGCCAGACGAGGGCTTTGGAAACCCTGAAACTGCAGTTGCAGTTGTCAGCCAGTGTGTGTGCTGGGATCTGAATTCTGGTGTTAGCCACTGAGCCACCCCTCCAGCCCTGGACACTGAGCCACCTCTCCAGCCCTGGACACTTAGCCACCTCTCCAGCCCTGGACACTGAGCCACCTCTCCAGCCCTGGACACTGAGCCACCTCTCCAGCCCTGGACACTGAGCCACCTCTCCAGCCCTGGACACTGAGCCACCTCTCCAGCCCCCAGTTACTGAGTCACCCCTCCAGCCCTGGACACTGAGCCACCCCTCCAATCCTGGACACTGAGTCACCCCTCCAGACCCAGACACTGAGCACTGCTCCATCCCTCAACTAAGTTTCTAAAGCTCCCTACCCGGAGTCCTTGAGTCTTGCCATCAGGACAAAACAAAACACGTGTGTGAAAATTACTTTATATACATGTTATTTTCCTAGTGGATTCCCACTATGGGACCAGCTTTATAATTGTCTTTTTGTTACCAGTAATAGTTAATGTAGTACCTAGAAAGTAAATATTTCACAGAACTGAAGAGTTTTTGAGTTAGAAAAGACTGTAGAGATCCAGAGTGTTGACTTCCTATGAACAAGTAAGTAGATGCAGTGTGGTTGGAAGTCATGCAGTACTAGGCATACACTCGGAACTCTAAGTTCATTCTTGAGTTCTTGACTTGCTAAATATCTACATATGGTCTGGTGTATTACTTAGGCATTCTGAGTTATCAAAGATTAGCCAGACGGTATATTATGTTTAATTCTTACTGAAATTTTTTCGCATATTTTGCCTTTAGTAACTAGGTATACCATAAATAATTCTCTTTTCTCCCTTCTTCCTTTTCTCCCCACTTCCCTCCATGCCTCCCTACTTCTCAACTAGGAATGTGATTATTTTGGGAATATATATATTCCCAAATATATATATGTATATATTTGTATATATATATATATATATATATATATATATATTCCCAATATATATCCAAATATCCAAGCTAGATAAGTCTTCTTGCAAGGCACATGAGCATCTAAGACTAAAGGATTGTATCTGAGGGAAAAAAATTGCTTGTCTACTCGTAGGGCCCAAATTTCAAGGAAACTAAACTAAACAAAACAAAACTATGATATATAACATCTTTGAGATGATTAATTTTGTGTATAATAGTAAAGTATAACTTTCTTGAGTCCTAGTTAAAAACTAAAAAATTTCAGCCAAGTGATATTGGCACACACCTTTAATCTCATTTACTAGGAAGGTAGAGGCAGGTGGATCTCTGTGAGTTTGAGACCAGCCTGGTCTACAAAGGGAGTTCCAGGACAGCCAAGGCTGTTACATAGAGAAACTCTGTCTTCAAAACAAAAACAAAAAACTTAAGACAAATTTGACTGTTCATTAGAGGTATTTTTTTTTTTTATGCGTTGGGGTGCTTTTTCCTGCATGTATGCCTGTACACCATTTGTGTGCCTGCTGTCCGTGGAGGTCAGAAGAGGGCATCAGATCCCGTGGAGCTGGAGTTACAGACAGCTGTGAGCCACTGTGTGGGGATGGAAATCAGAGCCTGGCCCTCTGGGAGAACAGCTTTTGAGTGCTGAGCCATCTCTCCAGCCCCTGGAAATATTTTTGAAGTAAACTGACAAAAGTTTAGCCACAAATTTTCTCACCTGCCCGACAGCTCTTAGAATCTATTCTGAGATTATTGGAGTAAATTCCAGATTTTTGTTTTTAAGAGTCAGAACTTCATATACCCCAGATGGAAGAAAACTGAGCTTCAGCTGTCACCTGAACAGGAAATGTTAAGTGTCCAGATGCCTGTTGCTCACTGACCAGTAATGCAGATGCTCTTCTTTTTCTCAACTATCCTTTGGGCGTTTGAGGTTGGCAGGTAAACACAAGGTCTTCCCTTCCTCTGAAATGACAGATCTGGGCTTTGCCCTCACGCTGTGATCATGGGACTAGCTTGTTGTCTCTACCAGATAAAGCAGTGCATGACCTGTAACCAACTCCCTGGGTTAGCTTGCTTTGCCTCATGCCCATCACTTTTGGTTTTATGCAAATTAGAAACTGTGGCCTCCAGTTTCCAGAGAAAGGCTTTGTAGGTGGAGACTGTTCACAGATAGTTTCCCGACTGCTCAGACTCAAATAGTCACACAGAAACCACATTAATTACAACACAGTTTGGCCTATTAGCTCAGGATCCTTTTTTTATGCATTTTTATTGATATTTATTGAGCTCTACATTTTTCTCTGCTTCCCTCCCTGATTCTCCCCTCCCCACTTCAGTCCTCCCCCAAGATCCCCATGCTCCCAATTTACACAGGGGATCTTGTCTTTTTCTACTTTCTACTTCCCATGTAGCTTAGATCTATGTAAGTCTCTCTTAGTGTCCTTATTGTTGTCTAAGTTTGCTAGCTCAGGATTCTTATTAACTAACTCTTATGTCTTAAATAAACCCGTTTCTATTAATCTGTGTATTGGCATGAGGCTGAGGTTTACTGGGAAGGATCTGGTATCTGTCTCCTTTGGAAACTATTCTGACTCCTCCTACTCTTTCTTTATATATCTCTTCCAGCCTGGCTATATTCTGCCCTGCTATAGGTCAAAGTAGCTTCTTTATTAACCAGTGCAATAAAATACACAGAGGAGAATCCCACATCAGGACTTGTTTTACTAATTGACATTTTTACCTTTTTCTGTTTCTGCACTGCTACCAACTGACACTGGAGTGAATTCACTGTAATTCTAAGCCCTACAGGGGTTGAAATTATTTTATTACTATCTCTAAATAGTCACTATTTAGAGAACTGTCTGTTTTCAGGATGGGCCATGTGTTTTTCTTAAAACTGACACTGTTACCCAGATTTCCTTTTATGACTTGTTCAGTCATGGGCAGCTGGGAGGATACTCTGGGGAAGTATTACTCACCAGGCATGCTGAGTGGCCCTGACTGCAATGAGTTCCCGGGCTCTTCTGAGAGTGTGTCACCACAGCAGTGGAAGGGGGTGCTCAAGAAGGTCAGGGATAGTGACTGCACCTTCTCTGTCTGTTCTTTTTCTTGGAGGACTCATTACAGCCCAGACACTGGCTTCCACTGGCTTTCTGGTGATGCCGTTCCCATGAAAGGACCGTCACTGTTCCTCCTGTGCCGTAGGAACATGTTAAGACAGGCTTGAGCTTGCATGATCAAGGTTCTGTGTATATTTTACTAGAAGAAATGCAACAGACAGTTTAGTCTTCTGTATCTGTCTTTGTCCAGTAGGGGTCACTGGGGGGTTTGGGCTCCAGATGAGACTCACTAAGCCTATGGTAGACCAGATTTCCTGTCTATCAGATGTTATCCCAAGTGCATTGGTGCAGGAATGACACACATTTTATGCATACACATTAGAGCGTTAGCAAAAAAATTGGAGCTTATAGTAAAAACTTTGTGAGCTTACTGAGTGTTTGAAGATCATTTATTCCAGACACCAGGCATTTCTGTTCTATTTAGAGATGAAGTTTTGCTCTGTTGTCTAAGCTGGTCTCCAGAACTCAAGTGAGCCTCCTGCTTCTGCCTTCCAGGTGCTGGGGTTACAGGTGTGCTGGATGTGCCTCTCCAGATGCTTGGTAAAGAATGAAACCAAGGTGGAGAGAAATTGCTTTTGTTTAATTTCAGTTTCTCTTTCTTTCTTTCTTTCTTTCTTTCTTTCTTTCTTTCTTTCTTTCTTTCTTTCTTCCTTCCTTCCTTCCTTCCTTCCTTCCTTCCTTCCTTCCTTCTTTCTTTTCTTTTCTCTTCTTTTCTTTCTTTTTCTTTTTTTGTTATTTTGTTATTTTGCTTGTTTATGTAGCCCTGGATACTGTGGTATTTACTGTGTAGCTGAGGCTGGCCTTGAACTCCTGATTCTTCTTATTTTACCTACCAAGTGCTTGGATTACAGGCTTGTCTCCATGCCTTGCTTTGAGGAGTAGGTCTTTGAGAAATGGAGGAGAATGGACAAAGGAAATGCAGGAATTCTTTAACCTGGGTAGCTACTCTGAGAAAGTTTCTCTCCCCACTGCCCATCTTTCTCTCCCCACTCCCTCCCTTCATCCCTATTATGGACCCAAAGCACAGAATAGTAGGTAGCTTTGTCACGATCCCATAATTATGAATGTACTCATGGGGGAATGCCTATTGAGTATATTTTATGTGGTGTTGATCCTTGAATTCTGGGCAGGGGTAATTAGGTCTGGGTAGGGGTCATTAGGGCAAAGGTGTTATTAACTAGAAGCAGAGCCTGGTGGTAGACTCTAAAGAAAGAATGAAATAGTTCTAATGTGATAGATTGGATTTTTTTTTTTTTTGAGAGAGGGTTTCACTGTAGCCCTGGGTGGTCTGGCACTCACTGTGTAGACCAGGCTGGCCTCTGTCTATTGGGATTAAAGGTGTGTAACAGCATGCCTGGCTTAGATTTGAGTCTTGACCAGGCTTAAGAAGTCAGCAGTTGGAAGGAATCTCACGGGTCTACCTTTGTTTTCATTGACAAATTCTTCCTTTTCATTTAGGGTTATTGCCAGGGTCTGAAAAACTGTTAGGGAACTAAAATTAGCTGTTGTAGGCCAAAGCCTGGTTTCAGTGGATAGTTTGTGTACGTCTCATGGTCAGCTGGGACTTGAACATCTCTACCTACTGTAGATACAGACCTGCCAAGTAATTGTACTACCTTCTTGTGTTAAAGGTATCTCAGGACATCCGAAGTTTATCTTTAATACTTCCCTTTTACAGTAGAGAAAACTAAGGATTACAGAATGTAAGAATTGCTTCAAAGAAACACAACTAGAGATGAATCCAGAACTCAGTGGTGGTGGTGGTGGGAGGGGGCAGCATGCAATGTCTCATATAAGGAGGCTGGCCTCCAACTCAGTATGTAGCTAAGGGCTTTGAACTCTGGATGCCCCCTTCACAGCTTCCTGATTACATACAAGGGCCACCTCCCTCAGTATGAAGCCAGAATTTGGAAGTAGATTTGGTTAACAGATCATATTAAAGTCTTGGTCAGAGGGAAAGAGACAGACAGACAGATTGACTGACTGATAGAGACTGCTTTCCCAGGTCACCCCCACTTCATTTTGTACTCTGTCCCACAGCTTATCATTTCTCTTATCTTTGCCTTTCTTAAGAGCCGCAACTGCTGAACTGGGCAAAGTGTCCAGAGCTATTCCAGGCATAATCCATATCTGGAAAGAATTCCAGAAGTAGAGCTTCTGAATTAATACACCAGTTTCTCCCTCCCCCCCCCCTTCCTCCATCTCTGTAGGAAGAGACCGCTTGTTGGTTCCTAGCCACCCGGCTAGCTTAGACCAGAAATATTCACACAGAAACTGTATTAATTAAATCACTGCTTGGCCCATTAGCTCTAGCTTCTTATTGGCTAACTCTTACATATTAATTTAACCCATTTCTACTAATCTGTGTATCGCCATGTGGCAGTGGCTTACCGGCAAAGTTTCAGCATGTTTGACTCTGGCGGCTCCATAGTGTCTCTCTGACTCTGACTTCTTCCCAGCATTCAGTTCCGTCTTCTCCACCTCCGTAACTATTGACAGGCAAAGGCAGTTTCTTTATTCAACCAATTTTATTTAACCAATAAAAGCAACACACAGACAGAAGGACCTCCCACACCATATCTCTTCCTCTGGAACTCACTTTATAGACTAGGTTGGCCTCAAACTCACAGAGATCCACCTACTTCTACCTCCCGAGTGCTGGGACTAAAGATGTGCCTGGCTTCGTTACAGCTCCAGGAAAGAGGAAAGCTTGCACATGTGTCCTCAGGGTCATCTTTCTCTAAGTTCCCAGGTAGATCTGAAGGTCCATCAGTAGAGGTGGTTTGACTCCTCACTTTGTGCTTATTGCCTGAGGGACCTGACTACTTAGAACTCTTGGAGTTGTCCCTGTGCTGAGGTGAATGGTCCTCTAACTCTGTGAAGTAGGTGTAGTCTCAGAAGGAACTGAAGCTTTCATATTTGGGAATATTCCTGATTTGTTGGTCTCAGTTTTACTCTTTTGAGTTTGTTTCCCCTTATGTACCCCCTTCCTTCCCTCCGTCTGTCACTCTCTCCCTTCCTTCCATGGTACTAAGTCAAATTCAGGGTCTTGAGCATGCTAGGTAAGTGTTCTACCACTGAGCTCTTACATAGTAAGTGTTCTATCACCTAACTCTTATATAGCACTTTTTAGACCCTTTTGTTCAATATCTATTTGCTCACTCCACAAATATCCAGTTATTAAGATTTTATGAAAAACATACAGGCATTTGTTGTCTATTTTACTCTTTGGGGGGTCTGCCACCCAACTTCCAAGTAAATCATACTCCAAGACTTATTCTTAGTTATGAATGCCCAGCCTTAGTTTGACTTGTTTCTTGCCCATTTTTCCCAATTTAAATTATTCCATCTATGCAGGGCAGTGGTGGTGCTGGCCTTTATTCCCAACACTTGGGAGGTAGAGGCAGGTGGATCTCTGTGAGTTTGAGACCAGCCTGGTCTACAAAGGGAGTTTCAGAATAACCAGAACTGTTACACAGAGAAACACTGTCTCAAGGAAAAACAAAACAAACAAAAATCCCATCAGTCTTTGGCCTTGGGGCTTTTATCTTTCTCTATTCCTGGCTACCTTTCCTTCTTACTCTGTGTCTGGCCCCTGATATCTTCCTCCTCTTGTTTCTCTTTTTATTTATTCTATCTGCCTGCCAGCCCCGCCTATCCTTGCTCTTGCCTTGCTATTGTTCATTAGACCATCAAGCTTTTAGACAGGCAAAGAATTACAGCTTCAAAGACTTAAACAAATGCAACATACACAAAAGTCACACACCTGAAAATATTCCCCAACAGGCATTCATCTAGCTTCAACAAAATCAAGGGGGATGAAAAGATGACTCATTGATTAGGAGTACTTGCTGTCCTTGCAGAGGACCCAGTACTCACGTGGCAACTCACAGCTATCTGTAAGTCTAGTTTGAGCGGATCTGCTGCCCCCTTCTGGCTTTTTTGGGCCCTAAGCATATGGTATACATGTATACATTCAGGCAAACACTCATACACCTTTAAAAATAACTTAAAGCAATCTAGTGAGGGATTAAAAGAATGTGTTCAACTGCATTATAAAGTCCTAAACATCATGGAAGACAGATGAAATATAAAATAATAAAGGAAGAGGAGCCGGGGAAATTCTGTAGATATACTGGTCTTGATGATTACTAGAAATCTGATTCGTGTTCAGTGATTGACCGGAGAAATAGCACAATGCAAATGTGAAGAATATTGTAAAGCCAGGCAGTTTGGGGCTTAAATTCCTGGCAGGAAGAAACCAGAAACTTTAGAAAACATTACTAATTAAGTGTGGCTGGAGAGATGGCTTAGTGGTTAAGAGAACTTGCAGTACCCACATGATGGCTGACAACCATCTTGGCCAGCAGTAATTCCAGTCCAGAGACTCCAGTGCCCCCTTCTGGCCTCTATAGGCATTGCATGCACGTAGTGCACAGCATGCATTCAGACTTAAAACACTCAACAATGTAAAATCAAAATAAATAAATATTTAAAAATTGCAAATAAGGAATGGAATATTTAAGATGTACTAGTCATTTTTTATGTACCAAAGAGATTAATCTTGTAGTGACTAAGGTCAGGATTGGAAGGAGAGAGACTGGAATTAGGTAGGTTAGGTGAGGTTGTTGAGATGATGAGATCAGATACCAGTTTGCCAAAGTTTTGTGCAGTCTGAGCAATGACAATAATGACCATTAATTATTGGATATGTCAAGCACCTTGAGTGCATTAAGTCATTTAATCCTCACATAACTTTATTAAGACATGTTCTGTTATCATCATTTTCAGATAAAGAAGTAGAGGTTTCCTTAAGTTGAATAAATTACCCACAGGCACTAAATGCTTTATAGCTGATAATCTAGATGTGAAACAGGCCCATTTGGCTATGAGAATGCTAATGTCTCAGGTTTGCCGAGTAAGAAACAGGAAATTTTTGCTATTTTATTATGTCCAATGAATGCTTGAATATGTGGAATATTTGTAGATGTTCTAGGCCTTGGTGTTGTTTAGCATTGTCTCAGTATCACGGAGATGGTCATGGATGTCTCCTAATTCACTTGTGTGAAGATCACATCCTCTGCCCTTTGACAGTTAGATGCCAAGTACTCACAGGAGAATGTAGGCCACAAGAGTTTCCGGGCTACACCTTGATGTCTGGATCCTGACAGTTCCAGAAACCTAAGGTTTCTAGTTCTCTCTATAATACGCCTTTCTTCTACTAAGTTTATTCCTGCAGGTATATTTGGGTGTGGATGTGTGCTTTGGTGGTTTAGGGCCCTGTCCTTTTGCTGTTAGGTAGGAACATTCTGGGTGCTAAACATGACATTTAGTGACTTGTTCTGTGTATAGTGAATGATATCTAAAAAGAAAACTAGCCTCTCCCTTCTGCCAGCCTCTAACCACTTCCTGTAAGTGACGGAGCACAGATCTCTCATTTTCACTAAGTGATATATCTATTTTATTTTCTCAAAGGCGGTTCCCCTTTTGCCTTCACAAAAATATACACATATATGCTTGGGAAAGCTGCAGACTGGAGGATTCTACCTGTTGTGTGCAGAGATGTCATGTATCTAAGGTAGACCATATCCTTCCCAGGGATAGCATAGAGATGAAATGAAATAACATATGGAGGTTTTTGATGTGTTGTTTTGTGTTTGAGACAGAGTCTCAATGTATATCCCTGACTGGCCTAAACTCACTGTGTAGGCCAGACTAATCTTGAATTCACAGAGATCTGCCTGCCTGTGCTGGGATTAAAGGTGTGCGCCACCACCCCTGACCCTGAAGCAGCTTTATAGTGGCTGCATAATAAATGTTAGTTTTCCTTCCAAGCAAATCCATTTATGGACACCATAGCTGAGGAGTTTCTCTGCTTGCTTCCCCACTGTGGGGAAGCAGCTATCTTTGTATCCAGGGCATCTTTATTTAAGGCTGTGTTTTTTTTATTGAGTGAATGAAGCTCTGTGAACCCCTACTTCTTAATTGAATGAAGTGCTCTGTTTTAGAGAAAAAGGGAGCACAACTCAGTTTCACGGTACTGTGCCATTGATTTGTATTCTTCAATGTTTATTTCTAACAAACACTGTTATGTTCATTACCTCGCACATGCTAAGAAGAGTTCTTTTTTGCTAACACGTCTCTCTTACTGCAAGACTCCTTGACAGAGTTGTCGTCACTTGTCACGGATTCTTCTCCTTCCATCTGTTCTTGGTTTACTCTGATTGGGCATTTTCTCTACTTTATCAATACTTCCCTTATGAAGAACTTAGTGACCTCCACCAGGGGACAGTCAATCTCAGTCCTCACCTGCTCCTGGGACAGCATGCCCTTTGGTCTCCACTTCTGATGCTGTTTTATTCTTTCACATCTCAGGCTGGAGGTTTTCTAGGGCTTAACCCTTGCTCTTGATCTTTTCCCTCTTCATGTTTACTCTGTAAATGACATCGTAAAGTCTCCTGGGTTTGAAGACCAAGTGTGAGCATATCTGAACTCTAGAATAGTGTGCTCCATTGTTTGTTCAATGTTCTATTTCAACATCTAGTTGGCATTTCAAAACTACAATCCAAAAGGCCATTTTTTTACACATTTGCCTCCCATACAGTGAACAGCCAGTCACAGCTACCTGCCAACCCTGGAGCCTCTGCTTCCCAGACAGCCTTCAGCTTCTCAGCCAAGACCCTGGTCTTTTCTCCCTCTCCCACCATTCCCTCCTTTCTTTTTTGTCAACAAACCCTGACAGCTGAAATTCTTATTTATTTTATTTGTTTTGCCTGTATGTTCATCTGTATCATGTACATGTCTGGTGCCTTCGTGTTAGAAGGCGTTGATTCCCCGAAACTGAAATTACAGGTGGTTGTGAGCCATCATGTAGGTGCTGGGAACTGAACCCTAGGTCTCTGCAGGAGCAGTCAGTGTTCTTAACCACTGATTCATCTTTCTAGTTCAGCTCTTTAAAAATTATTTTATTATTTTCTCACATGTATATGTGTGTGTGCCACATGTGTACAGTGCCCATGGAAACTAGAAGAGGGCATCTGATTTCCTTGGAGCTAGAGTTCTGGTGGTTATGAACCACCAGATGGGGATACTGGGAACCACATTTGCAAGAGCAGTACACTCTCATAAGCACTGGGCCATCTATCCAGCCCTGCAGCCCTGCTCTTCCTTACAGGCAGAAGCACCACATTAGGTGGTGAAATACAGAGGCGCACACAATTGTAGATGATGCTGGATTTAAAAGCTCCTATTGTATTCAGTCCTCCATCAAAACACGTTGTCATCTTGGGCAATAGATTAAAATCTTTCCCTTTTACCAGGGAAATAATAGAGCAACAGATATGTAAAGCAGCCCCTACCATTTTTTTTTTTTTTAAAGTAAATAGGATCTCACTCCGTAGTCCATGCTGACGGCAAACTCCTGATCCTTCTGCCTTGGTGTTCTGTGTACTGACTACATAACAGCTGGTGATAGGTCTTTTGTTGTTTCTCCTCAGCCCCCAAAACTTGTAGAGCAGTTTGCTCCGCTGGATGCCCAGTCCTCGGGTCTGTCTGTCAGCTGGGGTCTGTGTGCATCCTCCTTCCTGTGCTCTTGTCTAAAGTTGTTGTCTGTCTGTGCCAAGGCTCTCGTGTCCTTTGCCTCCTCCCTGCGGGAGTTTCTCTAGTGCTTCTGTGACTCTTTCCTTCTGCCTGCATCCTGAAGTTTGGCATTCCAACCAGGCGGGGAATGGAAAGTTCAGAGTGTGACGTCCTCTGGTCCTACACCCTCCCTTCTTGTAGAAGGGTCTGAGGTTTGTTTAAGCTGGCCAGAGGATGCCAAACATAGAGGTTTGAGTCAGCTTGACATTGACTTAGCCCTCCTTTTTACTTTTCTTCCTCCTTTCTTTTCCCCTCCCCCGCTGACCAGTTGTTTCCTGGCCTTTGTCTGAGACTCACTGTGCAGTTTTAGTCCCAGTCTGCCGCCGTTTGCTGAAAACAGGCAGAGGCGAGATGGAAGAAGCTGCCAGAAGTTTCTTACTACGTTAAACCCAGGCATCTGCCTCTGCCGCTGAGCTGATAGTGAGGAACAGCAGTAACCTCAGGAGAAAGGCATCCAGGGTCAGCACTGGGCTCTGCCTGTGGCTAGCAAGAGGAGAAACACAGTCCTGGAAATGCCTCTTTTAGATTCATCTTATTTGCCGCCAACCATCTTTATTTTGACTCACATTCTTGGAATTGCTGGTGTTCTGTATTGGAAGAGATGTGTCAGAGACAGAGCAGGTAACTTAGCGGTGCCTCCCTTCTTTAATCTTCAACGGGGCTCTGAGGGTGCGGTGGATGCCGGAGGTCTTCCTGCTCACTTGTTTTTCTTAAAGGGCCAGTGCACCCTTCTGCCGGTGTGCTGTGGGGGGTTGGGGCAGGGAGGGAGAGACAGACAGAAAGAGAGATGCATGTGCGCATCACACACACACACACACACACACACACACACACACACACACACAGAGTAGGGGGGGGGGGCGGGGGAGAACATCAACCTAGGAAATGGCTGTTCTGGATCATCCGGGATCCAGACTCCTCCTTCCTGTTCTGTGACACTGACCGAGGTTGCTGGACTCACAGCTGAAGGGAAGTGAGCACTATTCTAACATGTGTCCTGCTTCAGAGGATCAAGTCCTTTCTTACTTTGTGTTCTCAGTCTCCAAGTGGAGTTTTGGAGGCCTGTCACCATCCTCTGAAGTATGGGATTGGTGTATTTAAGACAGAGGAGGGTCAGGAGGGTCAGTACAAGAAAGGGTTTCGTGGTATCTTTCCCGAGATACAGTCTGTGTTGTTCTTTGATGGAGTTGATGCTGTTCCTTCTGGGGCACTTCACAGTCTAGCTATGCCTAAGCCATAAATGTTAGGAAGCTTGTGCTTGTTTTCCCCAGGAAATCAGGCTCTGATAATTATGGCACTAGAACTCTCTCTTGCTGTTATATTATACATTGATTTCTAACTGCCACCTGTACAGCTGATTCTGAGATGCTATAGATGAGCATTAGAAAGCTTAATTGTCCTGGAGTATATACCCTTGGACCTTGGTGCTTTTAATATTGTCCCTGTTACCAGCTCACTACCTTCATGCTAGACTATTTAGATACTTGTTACTGGTCTCTTATAAGCTAAGATGGGGACTTGGTGACCTATTACTTATCTTTCTATTAAAAGTTCATGAATGCCTGACGGAATTAGAATTAGATGCAGTCATTGCCCAGCGTCCTTTCCAGTAACTCCCAGAAAAGCTGTTGGCTAAGTATTCAGGTTCAGTATGTGGCTCTATCAGCAGAAACAGAGACATTTACAATTATGTGTACTTGTATGGTGCTGTGTTTAAGGGGTACCCCAAAGTGACATTCCTGTATTTGAGCTTAGAAAGAGATGGGTGGTGGAGTCCCTTTGCACACACCTGCAATTCTAGAACTGAGAAAGCTAAGGCTGGAAGATCTTGAGGTCAAGAGCAGCCTATTACATAGGGAGATTTTGTCTCAAAACAACCACAGAGGCAGGATTTGCTTAGTATGAGCCCCCTGGGTTCAGTTCCCAACACTGCAAAAAAGAAAAGGGTGGGCAATGTTTGAACCTGTGATTTATCATTTATAAAAAGAAAATAATGTTTAGATGGAGTCTGCTGTTTTCCCTTCTAGTGCATTATGGTAACGAGATTGGCTAATGGCTTTAAAGTTTATCTTTAGTATAGGATGTTCTATGGAATTTAAGAGCCATCGAATCCTTTTTAAGTACTTTCATTTTTATGTTTTAAAATATTAACTTCACTAGCAACAATAAAGTACATAGAAATTAAAAGAAGATAAATGCCTTCTAAAGCCTTTTATTAGTGAAATGGCTTTGGCCCTAATACCTATATTGGGGGTGCACTGTGTTTGATTTATCCTTAAAATTAGATGATGGTGACTTTTTAGTTGGAAACAGTGGATACCAAATCATACATGGAAGTACTTAGGGGATTCTGAACCATTTTTATTATCATTTCAATTTTAGTGTGTATTTTGTCTGTTGAAGTGGTTTTTGGAAATAATGCGTACACTCTAATTAGTAGTTGCCAAATGAACATAACCAGACTAAGATTTCTTTACCATCCCTGTATATTTGTATTGCTCATAAATTGTGTGTGTGTGTGTATAATGATAAACAGGAAAATTCTTGTTTTCTGTCTCTGGTTGAGATTTTAAAACCCTCCTGCTTCAGCTTTCAAGTGGTGGGATTATAGGATGTGATACCACATCTGCCTGAATATTGTCTTTTTTACCTGGTCTGTTTTTGTTATTTGATTAGAACATATGGAACATGACAGACAAGGCTCAGTTGTGGGTCAGGTGTTTAACCGTAACTGTGTGGGTGACACACTGCTGTAGTCTGTGGAGGGTCTTGCGCTTCTTGTCTCACTTTATTCGTATTTCCACAGTATGAATAATGGGCATGGTTTTAGCTATTGAAGGCATTGAATTTTATTTTATTTTTGAATTTTCGAGACAGGGTTTCTCCGTAGCCTTTTTGGTTCCCGTCCTGGAACTAGCTCTTGTAGACCAGGCTGGCCTCGAACTCACAGAGATCTGCCTGCCTCTGCCTCCCGAGTGCTGGGATTAAAGGCGTGTGCCACCACCGCCTGGCTAAGACATTGAATTTTAAAATATATTTAGTTATTTGAAGATTTTATATTGGTTTATTTTTGAGAAATGGTGATGATGTTTATTTCTGTTTTACTTTATTTGTATGAGTGTTTTTCCTGCGTGTATGCATATGTACCTTTTGGTGCATGCTTAGTGCCCTTGAAGGTCAGAAGAGGTCATTGGATCCCCTGAAACTGGAGTATAGATTGGTGGGTGCTGAGGATGAAACCTAGGTCCTTTGCAATAGCAGCAAGTGCTCTTTACCACCAAGTCATTCCTTTAACCCTATGTTTGTTTCTATTTATTTGTATGTACCAGTCTTAAAAGTACTGAGTCTTAAAAAAAAGTATTGAATCTTGTCAATAAAACACAACACAGAAATAAGCCAGATGCTGATGCTACTGAAATTCCCCAACAGTCAAAATTATCTGGTTGGTGTCATCATGATTGCTTTAAAATAAGTGATGTGCCAGGTGGTGGTGGCGCACTCCTTTAATACCAACACTTGGGAGACAGAAACAAGCGGATCTTTGTGAGTTCGAGGACAGCCAGGTCTACAAGAGCTAAATCTAGGACAAACAGGGCTGTTACACAGAGAAACCAGAAAACCCTGTCTCAAACCCCCGCCCCCAAAAGTAAATCTGAACACATAAATTGACTTATGTTATTTGTTTATGTTTTATATGATGAACTCAATATGCCCCCCTCCTTTTAGTTTTTTAAGATAGAGTCTCATTGTCTAGCCCAAGTGTTCTTTGAACTCATTCATGATCCTCCCAAATGCTGGGATTATAGGCGTGCGCCCCCAGGGTAAAAGAGTGTTGTGACTGAGTATGGTGGTACAGGCCCCTCTCTGAGTTCAAGGCTAGAGTTCTACATAGAGAGTTAGTTCTAGGATAGCCAGGGCTACATAGAGAAACACTTTCTTTTTCAAAAACCAAACCAACCAACCAACCAACCAACAAATAAACAAAAAGGCTTTAATCTCAGCACTCAGGTGGCAGAGGGAGGTGGATCTCTGTGAGTTTGAGGCCAGCCTCTACAGAGTGAGTTCTGGTACAGCCAGAACTACACTGTGACAAAAGTATTACATCAGAAATGTGTGTTGCTGGGACAATCCTGGGACCCCATGTTCTGGCAGAGCCTCATTGTCTGGGTAGGTATTTGTTTCACACACCCTTAGAGTGGATAGAATGTTAGGTTTTGCTTTAAAGATGGGCAGGGTCCATATATATTAACAGATCCAATGTCCTACTTAGTATTACATTTTTTCATAAGACATTTGTGATAGTTTGAATGAGAATGGCCCCATTGGCTCATATTTGAGTGCTTAGTCTCTAGATAGTAGAAATGTTTAGGAAGGCTTAGGAGGTATGATCTTGCTGGAGAAGATGTGTCACTGGGGTTGAATTTTGAAGTTTCAAAAGCCCAAATTAGGGCTGGAGAGATGGCTCAGAGGTTAAGAGCATTGCCTGCTCTTCCAAAGGTCCTGAGTTCAATTCCCAGCAACCACATGGTGGCTCACAACCATCTGTAATGAGCTCTGGTGTCCTCTTCTGGCCTGCAGGCATACACACAGAATATTGTATACATAATAAATAAATAAATATTTAAAAAAAAAAGCCCAAATTAGGCCAAGTCTGTTTCCTCCCTCTCCTCTGCCTGCAATTTGCAGATCAGAGGTGAGTTCCCAGCTACTACTGCAGCCATGATTGTCTGTCTGCTCCCATGCTCCCCACCATGATGGTCATGGACGAATCCACCCAAGTGGATTAGTTTATTGTTTTTACTTTGAAAATGTGATGCCCTATGTGTTCGTGGTGTGTGTGTGTGTGTGTGTGTGTGTGTGTGTGTGTGTGTGTGTGTACACGCATGCATACCAGAATACAGCAGAAAGGTGGGGAAGAAACCACTGGGAGTGAGATCTGGTTATAGAATGCAAGGCCCTAGATTTAGGGCCATATTCTCAAGTCACCATTTCTTAGGAGAGATGTAGACAAGATATAAGAAGGCACTGGCAGTTTGTAAACATTCAATTAGCATTTAGAATTTGAAATATTTTCAAATATTTACATTTTAAGTATTTAAATGTGAGCTGCCAACACTTACATATCTTCCTGTTCTCAAATTTACTGCTGTCTTGAGTCTTCTGTTACTCCTCTACTTCTGTTGAAACTGCCCCTACCCCCACTCCACTTCATCCTGTGTCCTCATGGGAGCCGGGATGATCTCCCTAGCATACAGAGTTGGGCTGAAGATGGCTTGGTGAGGAAAGGCACTTGCTATGCAAGACTGGTGGCCTGAGTTCAGTCCCCAGAGCCCATGTAAAGGTAAAAGGTGAGAACCGCCTCCACAAAGGTGTTCCCTGGCCTCCACATGGCCACAGACATACACAGCACCATCTATTCAAAACAGAGTTGTCTGTGTTGCTCTCCTGTTTACATAGAATTGTCTGTTATTATCCTGTTTAACTTATTTAGATCTTCTCTTTCTTTCCTTTTGTTTTTCTTTTTTCTTTTTTCTTTTTTTCAAGACAGAATTTCTCTATCTAACCCTGACTGTCTTGGAACTTGCTCTGTAGAGAACAGAAGGACCATGAACTCGGAGATCTGCCTGTCTCTGCCTCCTGAGTGCTGGGATTAAAGGTGTACTTCACCTCTGCCCAGCTTCTCCTTGCTTTTTGAAGAAAATTTTTCAGCATAACATTTTTATTTAACTTTATTTTATGTGCACTGGTGTGAAGGTATCAGATCCCCTGGAGCTGGAGTTACAGTTTTGAGCTACCATGTGGGTGCTGAGAATTGAACCCTGGTCCCTAAAGAGCAGCCATCTCTCCAGCCACATGAAAGGGTTTTTATGATTTGTACCTTCCTGACACTTTCAGGTTCATTAGCCTAACAAGCACCTAATATTCTAGAGTTATTTAAAATGTTTAGCTATCTCCCTTGAAGTGCCTATATTCTCTTTTCAACTGGTTTCCTTGGTGCTTGTTCTCAAAGTAGTTACTGCCCTGGCAGTTTGTGTTGAATGGAGTAATGTAAGGGTGACCCTGTCCTGTGCTCCAGCAGCTCTCTGGGGAATACTTATTCAAATCTACATAGTCATTTTGCATGGCTTCTCTCTCCTGCCTAAGTAGGGTCTTCTAGACAGTAAGATCTTTGAGAATATACTCATCTCATTATCTCAATTGTGTGAGACTTGATAGGTATCAATAAATATTTCAGGAATAAACACATGAGAGAATTATGGTAATAGTAGCTATAAGCTGCAGCAGGAACCATGCCCTGTTCATTGTGTAAGCACCTTTACCCATTGAGCCATTTCACTGGCCTTAACATTAGATGTTTTAACCAAGTTAGAGTTTTGTTTTATTTTTGTTTTTTCTTTTTCTAGACCTGTGGCAATGTGATTGTGGACTTCAGATTTATAGTGTGACAAGGAAAAAAAAAAGACTAAGGTTTTTAATTTTGTGTGGCTCTGGCTCTGCGGTCATTTGATGTGAACGTGGAGGTGGCCTGGATCTGTGCCGAGAGCACGTTCAGTGCCTGGAGCCACTCTGTGTTTTTGTCGGAGTTCTTCTCTTGCTGACTGGATGATCCCAGTTTGTCTTTGCTTCTTTATTTGCAAAATAATAATGTATGGGGTTTTTTTAAAGTAAGTTTTTAAAACATATTCAGCACATAGTATGGGTTTTGAAATTATTTCTTCTCATTATTTTAATTTTCCCACAAAAGATACTAAAGATTGTACCTTGCTATGGGTTTCTGGGACTAAATACATTATGGCACTATAGCATAGAGTCAAGGAATTTAACAGAGCCTGGTGTGGTAACAAGTGCATGTAATCCCAGCACTCAGGAGGCAGAGGTTCTCTGTGAGCTCGAGCCAGCCTTGTCTACAACATAGTGAGTTTCAGGCCACCACCCAGAGATATATAGTGAGAAACTGTGTCTAAAAACAAACAAACAAACATAACAGAAGCCAATAAGGGATCACATAAAAAGTCAGTGATTGTGAGTCATTGTCTCACAGTAGAGAAGGAAACTTAAGGGTCCTCTTTTATAGTCTTAATATTTGGTGGTTTTGGTGTTTTAGGAAATAGATATGTTAGCTTAGTTTTCTGTACTATGTAAGAAAGCCCACAGCTATAAATTTCCTCATGACTTCTGCCCACATGTGGAATCCTGGCTTGACTGAACCTTTGTGAAGTCTCCTGGTGGTAGTCAAGTCACCCTTTCCCGCCTGTAGCATGAAGAGATCAGAGTGGCCAAGTACCTTACCAGCTCCTGATTGTCCTCTACTGGCTACAGCACCTCTTCCTTTGAAGCTCGAGATGTGTTAGAGACCTGAAGGGAAGTCTCTTTGGGTCTTCCGTGCCTCTAGATTCTTCAGGATGCCAGGGGAATAAAGAGATGGCACCCGTTGTTGCTCAGACTTACCCAGGAGTAGCCATGTTGAGTTTTGGATACTGCAAAGGTGTATTTTTGTGATATGCTCTAAGTCTCTAGTCAGACGTAGTTTCTTTTTGTTGTCAAGGGTTTGAGGCAGGGTGTCACTTTGTTGCCCAGGCTGGCCTTGAACCTGAAGCAGTTACTCTGCCTCAGTTTCCTTAGCTGGGATTATAAATATGTGTTACCACTTCTATCTGGCTTTAGGGGTTGTTAGTTCTTAATTTTTAGAAGAATATTCTACTTCCTTAGTTATTCTGGTTTTGTTCCTTTCAGAGACAGCAGATATAGTAAAAGGCACAGCCTTAGAGCTGGACAGATAAATATCTAATCTTGGTTGTTTTTTAACCTCTTACATTGTGGTATATTTTACTTCTAATATGGAAATGATACTTTTCTTAGAGAATCGTGATTAGATGAAACGAGAGCTTTTAGCCCATTCATGATTTGTGAATTGTTAGTCACAGCAGGTGATCAGTTAGGTTTATTTAAGACTACTGACTACTTTCTAGCTGCTAGAAACTGAGCTTTGAAGATCAAGTATAGCCCTTGGTGCTCAGGATTTGGATTTGATAAAGGAAAGGATTACTAAATATGACTCAGAAAGTATTTATTCTTAACCGCTGAGCCATCTCTCCAGTCCCTTATTCTTATTCTCTTTCCCATCTCTTAGGCATTTCCTTTCCAAAGATAAGGTGACTTCTAGAAGGATTCTTCCTCTCCTAGGCTAAAGAGTAGAGATGAATACGTTGGTCACAGGTTATGAAGGCGACCGAGAGCTCAGTCAAGGAGGAATTGAGTTAGCTGAGGCACTTTCTTAGTAAGCAATTACAAGATTATTAGCAGTTTGTTGGTGGGAGTGAAGGAGCTTTTCAGGTGACTGAGGTCACAGGACTTGTCCAGTAGGCAAACTCCTGTTCTCTTTTTCCCACCTGTGGTCTTTTGGGATACTCTTGCTATCCTGGGTGCCAACCCCCACCCCCACCCCGCGCCTGTTTGTGAACAGGATTGAAAGCAGCATTAGCCTAAAGAAGTTGTTCTATTTAGGGAGCTAGAGCAAGGGCAGTGATTAGGTCCTTATCAGAAGCCCGCCTTTCGGAGAGGTGAGGGCAGAGGTGGGGTGTCTTTCTTGACAGCCTGTGCAGGGAGAGAGTCAGAATCATGAAGAAGCAAAGATAGGCTGGGCCATCTGAATGAAAAAGCCATTCATTGTGGTTTTTTTTTTTTTTCTCAGCATTCCAGTGTCTGGTACAATTAATCAGGACTCGGAAACAAGTTGGACAAACAAGCCAGCAGCCTTCCACTGATGGACAGAGGGGTTTCTGGCATGGCTGAGTTAGGTGCACTGACTGAAGGAAAAGACAGGATATAGGAAAGGGAACTGGGCTTTGTGATGTCATTTCTGACTGGTTGAGGGGAAGGAATGGAGGAGCAAGCAAATTTTATTTCTGAAGCTGTTGAAGTCTGCTAAGCTGATTGCTGTTTTGTAAAGAAGTTGGAATCAAAAGTTTTGGGCAACTGTAAGTTGTGGGAATAAATCTCCCTTTGGAACCTAGGAATCTCTTGACAGTGGACAGTGTTGGGGCTTGCCAGCATGGTCTCTTTCGTCATACGACCTCCTCGGTTGGCTAACATTTTAGATGTGCTTCTGCCTGGCTGGAGGCAAGCCCGAGGAGCAGGTTGTTGGGCAACCCTGACTCAGCAGTGAGCCATTTCGCTCACTAGCTCACCTGCCACTGTCTGAGATGCACCAGGTCACAGGCTTCTGCTTTGCTAATTCAAAGGCCAGCTTCTGTCTGCCTAGGCTTATTTAATGCCTTGTTTGGAGTTTTGCATATGAAGGTCCCACTTCTTCCCTATGCTGATCTGGAAATTGTGAGTTGGTGCCACTTTTGAGAAGTATGTTCTCTACCTGAAGATTTTTGTTTTGTTTTGTTTTGTTTTGGGGGGGGGGTTTTGTTTGTTTGTTTTGTTTTTTTGAGACAGGGTTTCTCTGTGGTTTTGGAGCCTGTCCTGGAACTAGCTCTTGTAGACCAGGCTGGTCTTGAACTCACAGAGATCCGCCTGCCTCTGCCTCCCAAGTGCTGGGATTAAAGGCGTGCACCACCACTGCCAGGCTACCTGAAGATTTGTACCCAGCCTTTGGAAGAGATCTAGGGAGGAGCTTCCTCTCTGACCTCAAGGGAAGAAGGAGGTCAGTAGGAAGTTGTGGGTGGAGCCACTTCTCTGTTCTTTTTTCTCTGTGTGTTAGTCGCACAGCCCTTTGGCTGTGTGTCTCTGTTCACCTTGACAGCCACTTGAGGAGCTGCAGAGGGTTCAGAGGTCACTAGCTGGAAGTCCTCTGGGACCCGATTTTCTTAGGTGGGGCCAGTAGAGCCATGTGGCCCAGTTACCAAGATGAGCATGAGTTCAACGTCCACCTGGTCTGCCGCATGTGCTGCATGGGTTAGTATGCGACGTTTCTTCTTGTCTTACAGCCTTGTGCGCTTTGACTCATTGGAACGCAACTCTTTTGAAGCCCTGCAGGCGTTACTCAACCTTTGGGCTTTTGAAATGTGGGGTGGAATGAACTGGGGTTCCCCACTTCCTGGGGGCCATCTTTGGTTTGTAGGGCAATTAAGAGCCTAAGCTTTGGGTGTGGGGCTGTTTTATGGAGTGTGAATTCATGCTCATGCATCTGTCTGTGTCAGGAAGCCACTTTTAGTTATGTTGCACAGAGCTGAAAGTCAGGGTATTTTTAGCAGAAGTTGGTTGGTTAGGGAGTTCACCTCTGGGGGAGGGAGGAGTGAAGGCCCAAGTTTCCTCTTTGGGGCCACTGCTAGTTGTTTTACATTTTCCTTTCTAGCCGAGCCAGAGAAAAACACTTAAGATGTGGGAAGGTCGGGGAGGAGGCCTCCTGTTAGCTGTTGCTTAGGTCCTTGGTTAGGGAGTTCATTAAATAATATTTTGTGACCTTAACCAAATGGTCTAGGGTTTTTTTGTTTTTACATTTCCTGTGGAGTATAGAGACTGGTACTAGTCTGAGCAGTTCCTTGATTCTCAGTGAATTGAAAAAACTAACAGTTATGTATTCATAGAGCTGTACTAACTCTTCTTAATAAGCCAGATTGTACTCTGAAAAACTCTTAGACTCTGAAATGTCCTCCTAGTGTTATATTAAAATACTCTTTCTTTTATAAAGATATTGTTATTAGATATTAATTTCTAGATAGTCTTAATTCTTATGTATGTATGTATGTATGTATGTATGTGTGTGTGTGTATGTATGTAAGTATGTTTTTTTTTGAGGCAGGGTTTCTCCATGTAGCCCTTGCTGTCCTAGAACTTTGTAATCCAGGCTGGTCTTAAACTCATAGATCCGCCTGCTTCTGCCTCCCAAGTGTTGGAACTAGAGGTGTGCACACCACCGCTGACCAAGTTAGAGTTTCTAGTCAGTCATCTTGGAGAGTTTATTGATCTATAAGATAGTATATCTTTTGATTTTGTATTTGGTTTTCTTAAAGCAAAACAGAAGTATGATCCAGATTGGGCAGATCTTCCTAATGAAATTACTGGTGGTTTGATCTAGACGGAACCTGGAAAGAGATCTGGAGGAGAGGAACAATGGTGAGATTCTGATCCCCTGCCTTCAGGGTCAGAGCTGCCAAATTCTGAAGTGGTTTTTGAGGCTTAAACTATACTGTGTTTATGATACAAGGAGAGGCAGAATTAGGCAGTTATTGCCTAGCTGTCTAGCTTTTTATCTTTCCAGAAAATTTCTTCCTGGGACCTGAAAAGAATGATCTGCATTTGGAAGTGCTTGGAGATAAGGGTCCCTTTTCTTTATTACCAACAAAGGAGTGTGAGGAAGTCCAGGATCTTCACTGATTTAAGGCAGAAACTGTTACCCTTTAACCCCTGAATTCCCTAGAGCAGTGATTCAGTTCTCAGTCTTTCTAGTGCTGTGGCCCTTTCCTCAGTTGTAGTGATCCCCCCCACCATAAAATTATTTTTATTGCTATTTCATAACTGTAATTTTGTTACTGCTATGAACCAAAATGTAAATAGTTGTGTTTTCTGATAGTTTTAGGTGACTCCTGTAAAAGGGTCATTTGATCCCCGAGGGTGGGAAGCCCCTGGTCTATTGGCTCTGCAGCCTAATGGTTCAGAGAAGGAGCCACAGTTGCAGCCATCTCCCAGCCATTGTTACACAGACTCAGAAAAATTGCCTAACATTTCTGTGCCCTGATTTCCTCACTGTTAAGAGGATTAAAACAGGTCCTAGTACATGAGGTAGTTATGAGAAGTGTATGATATTAAAGTGATTAGCCTAGTGTCTTCTGAACACATTCATAAATCCTAGCGGTAACTGTGGTAGTATGTGTTTAGTATGTTAAGTCTGTGCTTCTCACTCTCCCCCTCACACAGCCAGACTTGTGAACGGATCCTGGTACCCTCAGTGGAGATTGCTGTGGGTGGTCCTCACTTTGGCTAGAGTGCCTGGTAGCTAGAGAAGGTAGCTCTTCCCTAAGCCTGCCTAACTCTGGTACCCACAGACCTGTGGCTCTCTCCTGAGAAGGGAAGCCAGTTGGGCTTTGCCTTAGACAGTTTGCTTGAATTTGAACTTTTTAAGGTGCTCCAGGTGATTTTGATATGGCTGTTCACAGACCAGTATTAGCAACATTGGCCTAGTCTAAACTCCTCATTTTATAGGCTATACTCAGGCTCAAAACGGGGAAAAGAGTATCATAAAAAGGAAAGCGCCAGGCTGGAGACCGAGACTACACATTATAGACTTGCCCTGTGTGATCGTGTCTACTCTCCTACCTCAATCTCTTTCAAGTTGTTCATTTATTTATTTATTTATTTATTTATTTATTTATTTATATGACTGATTTGCCTGAATTTATGTATATATACCATATTTGCCTCGTTCCCCCAAAGGACAGAGGCCTCAGATTCCTGAAACAGATGGTTAACAGATGGTTGTGAGCCATCATGTGGGTCCTGAGAACTGAACCTTCAAGAGCAACAAGTACTCTGAACCATTTGAGCCATCTCTAACCCCATCTTACCTCAATTACTTAACACACTCTTCAGACAACCTGGACCTGAACTTAGAGATCCACCTGCCTCTACCTTCTGCTGCTGGGATTAAAGGTGTGCGCCACCACCACCTGGCTTTTTTGAGGATTCTTAAGTGTCTGTGTATCTATAAAATAGTTAGCCTTCATGAATGTAATACTTCAGTGAATATTCTAGAAAATTATGCCCTTGTCTCCTTCTGTTCTCTGTTTTAGTTTCTCCTACTTTGTCTTTGTCCTTTTGCCACTGTGCCTACGCTGACTCTTTTATTTTATCCCTCTTTCCCTTTCTTCTCCTTTGTTTTTTTCTCCCACCATCTCCTATTTTATGGGTGCCAGGGTTCAAAGCCTGGGTCTCAGGCATGCTAATCACAAATTCTTACACTGAGCTCTATACACTTATCCTGGCTGTGTGTGTGTGTGTGTAGTGTGGTGTATGTGCATGTGGATGGACCCACCCTATCATGGGCAGCAGGGGAGCATAGTAGAGTCTCCCTTTATTGCTTTTCACCTTCTTTTTGAAACAGGATCTCTTATTGAGTTGGAAGCCCTGCATTTTGGCTAGGCTGACTGGCCAAGGAGCTCTGGGGATCCACCTGTTGCTGTATCCCCAGTGATGGGGTATATATATGCATCTGTGCCTAGCTTTTGTGTGGGTGCTGGGGATTCAAACTTGGGTCTTCATGTTTGCACGGATAGTGCTCTTAACCATGGAGCAATTTCCTCAGCACCTGGCAATTTTCTTTAACTAACTGTGGTCTTGTACTTTCCAAAAGTCCAGACAGTTATTATTAATACAGATAAAGCTTTTTTTAAATATTTATTTATTTATTATGTATACAATATTCTGTTTGTGTGTATGCCTGAAGACCATAAGAGGGCACCAGACCCCATTACAGATGGTTGTGAGCCACCATGTGGTTGCTGGGAATTGAACTCAGGACCTTTGGAAGAGCAGGCAATGCTCTTAACCTCTGAGCCATCTCTCCAGCCCCAGATAAAGCTTTTTTAAGAAATAAGGTAAATTTTAATTTTGCCCTGAAAACTCTAGAGTTACTATTTCTCTAAAATCCTGAATTACCCTGTGGAGACCTTCTTGGCATCACTAATTCTTGATATTACATGTCCTTTGTGAACACCTGTCATCCTCATCGTTCACATTGCTCCTTTTCCCTTGGGTATGTGGGACATTATTGTACTGGCTTGGAATAAGTCCATGGAGGCTCTATGTGTAGTGGATACAAAACTATGACTTAGAATATAGCAAACATGAATTTGTATTCTACAACTTACTGTGTGACTTTGGAAAAGTTGATAAGCCTTGCTGAGCATGACTGGAATATAAATGAGAATAAATAGGGGCTGGGAATTTTATGGAAGCGTGAAAAAGAATGAGCAGCAGGCAGGGATCATGTAGTAGTGGATCTGTAGGTCCTAAGCTATGAGTGTGAGTGCTGTCCTGAATGAAGTATTAGGCTATGGCATTATGCAGAGTTGGGTTCATATGTGACTCCTATGATCTTGGGCAAGTTGCTTGTTGTTGCTGGGCTTTATTGTTCTATTAAATTAGCATAGTAGCCACTTTATAGGGCTGTTGAGCATCAGAAAGAGTATGGATGTGCTAAGCACATGTGAGTAGATATTCAGTAGGTTCTAACTACTAATTTTTGTTTTGTTTTGAGTCAGGGTTTTACTATGTCATCCAAGACTGCACACGCTAAAGTCCCACTGGCCCAGTCTCTTAAGTGCTGGGACTATAGGCTTGAGCCATCACACACAACTTCTGACTACTAAATAGACACCCCCTGGAAGATTTTTTTTTTTTTTTTTTGTGAGTGCTCTGTCTGCATATACGGCTGCATGCCAGAAGAGGGCATTGGATCCCATTACAGATAGGTGTGAGCCACCCTATGGTTGTTGTATTCCTAGCACTTGGGGCATGGAGGCAGGAGGATCAGGTCCATGAGACCGTGCCTTAAAACAATAAACTAAAAAGTCCCACTTCTTAAAAATACTGATTAGGTTAAAATGAATTTTGTTTACCTTTTTCTTTTCTATCTGTGAATTAGTTGACCTGTGATGGTAACACAACAAATGTTTTGTTGTGTTTATTGTTCAGAGTCTCTCTAGTCCTGGCAAGCCTTGAACTCAGAATCCTCCTGCCTCAACTCCTTAATGCTTGGATTACAGGTGTGTGCCACCACCCCCTGCTTCTAAATGTGTAAGTTTTAAAATGGAATTCTGAAAAGCAAACAGCAGAAAATGTGTGTCTTCGGGGTGAGAGGTTTACAGTTGGAATCAGACTGTTCTTGGTCTTGGAAAGCAGCTGATGTAGTGCAGCAGAGCGTGTCTGGCGTGCGTGGAAGCGCAGTGTCGGAATTCTGTTAGCTCCGATCTTTCCATTGCGGCTGATGGCCCAGCATACAGTACAGCTGGCACTCAATTGAAGCTTGAGGAGTTTATGTATGAAATTAGGCTCTTACACAGAATTCAGCTAGGTCTTGAGCTCACGTGGGGTGCCCCTGCTACACCTTGCTCTCGTTGTTGTTGGTTTTTTTCCCTTATCTCTTGTTGTTTCACTAATCATAGAACCATGTATTTGGCCAGTTGTGTAAGTTTTTGTTTTGTTGTTTTAGGGATTATTATTTAAAACTTTAGCATCATTTTGTTATGTTTTGTTTTTTTTTTTGTTGTTGTTGTTGTTGTTATTGTTCTTGTTTTTTCAAGACAGGGTTTTTCTGAAGCATTTGGAGCCTGTCCTGGAACTCTGTTATTCGCTCAATAGACCAGGCTGGCCTTGAACTCACAAGAGATCCGCCTTCCTCTACCTCCCAAATGCTGGGCTGGGATTAAAGATGTGTGTCACCACCGCTGGCAGTCTTGTGATTTAATCTCTAGGAATGATTGAAATTCACCTTGCGGCAGTGGGAGGCGGCAGGGAATGGTCAGTGACAGAGAGAATGATTTTTTTCATAGTTCTGTTATGCTTTCCCTTTTAAAAATCATTATTAGAGACAGACAGATAGTTGAGTGGAAAACGCTGTTTGCTGCCCAACTTGACAAACTGAATTCAATCCCTAGCACCCATATGATAAGGAGAGAAATGACTCTCAGGTTGTCCTGTGATCTGAAAGACACACATATCATGACACACACACACACACACATACATACGCTTTGTCTCTTTCTCTCTCAATAAAATGTAATGCAAATTTAAAAATAATTATTAGCATATTCACCATTCAAAAGATGGGTTTCACTGGGCGGTGGTGGCACGTGTCTTTAATCCCAGTAGTTGAGAGGCAGAGGCAGGTGGATCTTTGTGAGTTCGAGGCCAACCTGGTCTACAAAAGCTAGTTCCAGGACAGGCTCCAAAGCTATAGAAAACCCTGTCTCGAAAAAAAAAAAAAAAACAAAGAGAAAAAACCAAAAGACAAGATGGGTTTCATTATATTTTTATACACATATATGATGTATTTTGCTCATGGTCACCCAGTGAGATGATTGAATAGAGTGTTCTATGGGTGTGCAGTCTTAAGATATATAGAAAAGAGTCAGGGCTGGTCCCTCAGTTTTCTGGAATTGTCTCAAGTGAATCTTCATAGGACTGGTTGTCTATGGGGGCCATAGTCAGGTATCGACAGAACAGATGTTTCTGTTGAAGAGGTCTTTGGTGGGGGGTTGTGAGAGAGATGAGGAGTTTGTAAGATTTAGGGAAGGGAGAGATGTTCAGGGAAGCTAACCTGGATGGCTTTGGGGGCATTGGCTGGATGTTATGGCTTGTGAGGAAACTGGAATGGAATACTGGGCATGAGAGGAGGCAGCAGTAGGTGGGCTGAGTGATGTAGAGAGATTTAACAATTGTAGTGTCTGTATTACACCTGAGCCTCCCACCCTTCTCTTGCTTCCATTTGTAACTTTATCCTGTTGGGACTTCTGAGGGATGTGGGAGATTGGCCATCCTGTTCCTGCTCTACTCAAATTATTGTGCTGAGGAGATGTTGCCATGATGAGATTTTTGAGTCATGTGATTCTGTCCAGTGGCAAAATGGTCATAATCAAAAAAGGAAAAAGAGATGTTTGAATGACCCAAATCTTCCTAACAAGAAGTCATCGTCCCATGGTTCTGTACCTAAAGTCAGTCTTTTATATTGGTTCTAGAGAAACTGGGATGTGGGCAGGGCAGAGATGTGGGAAAGAGCTGCCTGCAGAGCACTCAGTCAGCTCCTCTTCTGTGTTTCCTTTGCAGATGAGCGGGATCGAGTTCAAAAGAAAACGTTCACCAAGTGGGTCAACAAGCACTTGATGAAGGTAGGATTCTTTCATGTTTCCCTAGCTTTTCTTATTCTGTGTGTGTGTGCACACGCACATGTTTTTTGCATGTGCATGGGTTCTTATATATGTCTAAGCCATGGGATTGATGTCAGAAATGATTCTCGATTCATCTTCCATTTTATTCATTGAGGCAGAGCTCATTCATACAGCTAGTCTTGCTAGCCAGCTTGCTTTGCGGATCCCCTGTGTCTGCCTTCTGAGGCTGTAATTGCAGGCAGGCTATCATACCCACCCAGTATTTATGTAGGTCTATGGATTCCAGGCTTCATGCTTGTCTTATCCCCAACCCCTGCTCCAGGCTTCATGCTTGTGTGTTAAGCACTTTAACTACTGAGCCATCTTGCCAGTCCCCCTATATATTATAAGTGTGGAGCCATCAGTGGTACTGTACTGCCTCAGCAGAATAAGGTTGGCAATACCAGGGGATGGTTCCTAAGATCCTAAGAACACCACTTCACATTTTAAAAGTTATTTTATAAGGCTGGAGAGTTGGCCCAGAGGTTATCAACACTTCCAGAGGACCTAGGTTTGGTGCCCTGAAGCCACATGGAGGCTTACAACCTCCCATTCTTCCACTTCGAGAGTTTCCAGGGCTCTCTCTGACCTCTGCAGGCAACAGGCACACATGGTGCACAAGTGTACATACTCATACACATAGAATAAACAAATAATGGATCTAACTTTTAAAAAGAAGTTGTTTTATAACCCCTCTTAACCACCATCTTATTCTTTGTGGTACTAGAGGTTTAGCCCAGAGCCTTGCTTTAGTGCTCTACCTTTTTCTTTTTCCTATTATTTTCAGGCAAGGGCTCCCTGTGTTGCCCAGACTGACTTTCAACTTTCAACCTTCCTGTCTTGATCTCCAAAACAGTAGGCATTATAGGCATATACTACCATGCCTGAAAAATCCATTTATTTTGAAATCTGATCATGTATTAAGAATAGGACTAGAGGGGCTGGAGAAATGGCTCAGCGGTTAAGAGCACTGACTGTTCTTCCAGAGGACCCGGGTTCAATTCTCAGCACCCACATGGCAGCTCACAACTGTCTGAAAATCCATTTCCAGGGGATCTGACACCTTCACACCAATGCACATAAAATAAAGATAAATAAATTGGGCTGGAGAGATGGCTCAGAGGTTAAGAGAATTGCCTGCTCTTCCAAAGGTCCTGAGTTCAATTCCCAGCAACCACATGGTGGCTCACAACCATCTGTAATGAGGTCTGGTGCCCTCTTCTGGCCTGCAGGCATACACACAGACAGACTATTGTATACATAATAAATAAATATTTTTAAAAAAGATAAATCATAAAAAAATTTAAAAAAAAGAATAGGACTAGAGTGTTTTGTAAATCTGAGGTGTTTAATTGATTTGGGGGGGAGAGAGAATGGGGGATGTACTGGGGAGAGAACCCAGGGGGACCTTGACTTTGTCAGCCTTCGAGCTACACCTCCAGCTCCAGCTGATGGAGTTTTATATTAATTTTATTAAAATTAAAAAGCACGGGGATCTCTCTCCACTGATAGCATTTGTAATCTTAACACACAAGAGGCAGAAGCAGGTGGTCCCTGGTACAAGCTGGCTAGTTAGACCGCTTGGAATTGATGAGATCCAGGTTCAGTGAGAAGCCCTGATTCAGTCAGTGCATAAACAATGGGGAGTGATTGAAGAAGACACCCACTGTCAACTCCTGGCCTTCATACACATGCACACACATGTACATTCTTATTCTTCCCTACAAGTGACCCCCACACATATTGGAACATAACACCCACACACATGCATACCACACATACACAAACATGCAAAGAATAATAAGATCAAAGCGGAAGTGTGGGTTAAACTCTCTTAAGGTTGCTAGCACTTGGGTAGCAGAGGCAGGTGATCTCTCTGAGAGTTTGAGGCCAGCCTGGTCTACAGAACGAGTTCCAGCGGTACACAAAGAAACCCTGTCTCGAAAAAATAAAACAAAAGGACTCTCTTAAGGTTCGCCTGCCTGGCAGTCAGATCCAAGCAAAGTTTTTATGCTCCATTATATTACCTCTGTTCTATGAAGAATCACCAGTGACTGAGTGATTGATTTACTTATTTAAAAACTTTAAAAATATATTTGTTAACTACTCTGTGTGTGTGTGTGTGTGTGCAGGTGGGTGCTTGTGAGTGTGTGCCATGGTGCATATCTGGTGGTTGGGGAACAACTTGGCAGGAGTTGGTTCTCTCCACTTTGTGAAACTCCAGAAGCTCAGGCCTTGGCTTGGAGGTGAGAATCTTTGTTTGCTGAGCCATCTTGCTTTTCCTCAGCCCTTATTTTGAGACAGGGGCTCACTGTTGTAACCCAGGCTTCCCTTGAATTTGGGATCTGCCTGTCTCTGCCTCTCTATCTGACTGCAGCAGCAATCTACAATACAATTGCTATATTCAGTGACATAGTTTTATCTTGCTGTTTGTTGCCATCTATTCCTTGGAACCCTCCCCTCTGTTGACTTACAGAAACACTGCTTCTCCCTCAGTCATTTTTCTTTTTATAAATGGTTTTTTTTTTCTGTTTCCTACCCCCACCCCTCTTTCTCTTTCTCTATGAGACACACTGGTCTCATCTGTATAGTTGAGGATGATCTTGAACTCTTGCTCCTTTTGCCTCTGCTTTTGGTGTTTTATGTGGTCTGGGACAGCCTATGGCTTTGTGCCTGCCAGGCAAGCACTCTGTCCACTAAGCTACATCCTCATCCCTTTTCTGCCTCTTTCACTGGCTTTTTTCTTTGTTTCCCTCTTCTGTGTTGATGTTTCCAGGGTTCTACCCTTGACCATGCTCTTGTCTTATTCTATGTTCTTTAGCAATTTTGTTTCTTTTAGTCATAGTGATTGTTTGATTGCTGCAATACAAAGAAACACAAGTAGAAGTGGCCACAGGATGATCCCATTGAATCTAGATGCTTAAACTTTATCAAAACAAGTTATCATACAACTTCTTTCTCTTTCTCTTTTTAAGAGGCCTCATTTTTCTTTCCTTTGTTTCTGTTTTTGTGCCCCCAATATTCATCTCTCTCTTTAATTATGTGTAAGTTATGGTGGCTTTCCCTCACATGGTAAGGCGCACCTATCTGAACCACATGGCTTTAAAGGCACAGACAGAAAATTTGGTTGATTGAATTTTCTTTTTCTCAGTTGGGTGAGTCGTTCAGGAAACCGGACCAGGAGGTATTACATAAATCAGACGTAGTTCCTTAGTACCACTGTTTTAGTCGCAGCTACAGTGAGGGTGGTTTTTAAATCACAAAACCTGAAGAAAAAGAGCCTTTCCCACTTTTTACCTCAAGCCCACATGTGCCTTTCTCAGGTTTACTTGGCTGATTCGTCTGCAGGTTACCCAGGTGTGTCCTATATCTGACACATCAAATTGCTTTTTGTTCTGGTCAGGAATCTAGAATCAGATTTGATTCAGGACTGCCAATAGTAATCTGTCTGTCCCTTGTTACCAAATCTAATCAGTCAGCTCAGAAAGGTGGCTTGCCTCTGTGTTTCTCACATCTGTCACTTGTGCTTCTGTCCAGGGAGTCTTCATTTCTTGCCTTGCCCACTATCACAGTCTCCTAACAAAGTGGCCTGTAGTGACACTGATTGTGACATTGGTATTGGTAGTTTATTGATGCCTTCCAATAAGTCAGACGTTTTAGAGTAAGTCCTTCCCAAGGATTAGCTCACAGTCCTTCACTGACCGTGCTGAATGTTCTATTAATAACCTTATTTTGTCAGTGAGGAAAATAAGGTTTAGGGAGGATGTGCAGCTTGTTCAAAGTTACACCACTAAACCAGGAAACTGAAATTTTAGGCCTCAGTTTGTAACACATGTTCCTTAACATGTAAAACCAGCCCTGGCTTCTGCCATGTATTGGGGGTGAGGTGTTGGGGAAAGGAAGAGAACCAGTGAGTTTAATTAGTGAGTTTTCAGCTTATCAGTGGCTGCTACTGCAGAAAGCATGTTTTCCTCAGCAACCATTAACTGCCTGTGGCCCCTGAGGGGTGGTGGGAGGGACCACAGCCTACTTTTCTTATCCTCCCCACCCCCATAGTGCCAAATTCCTCTCCTATCTAAAGTTGTTGCCAAGCTGTGGGACCTGCTGTTTGACTTCTCCTATCTTTGCTCTGCTCTCCCTCCTGCTGTTTTGCCTCTCAACTTAATATCCTTCAATAAATATTTTCCTGACTCTCCCATGTAGAATCAACCACCCTTTCCTTCGTGCACCTCTTAGTCTTCCTTATGTATTTGTTACTGAAATTATATGCCTTATTCTTCCTGCAAGATCACAGTTGTTTTCAGATTGTATCTTTGTTCTAGTTTCTTTCCATTGTCTTTTTTAAATTATTTATTTATTTATTTATTTATTTATTTATTTATTTATTTATTTATTTATTTATTTATTGTGTATACAATGTGTGTATGTCTGCAGGCCAGAAGAGGGCACCAGACCTCATTCCAGATGGTTGTGAGCCACCATGTGGTTGCTGGGAATTGAACTCAGGACCTCCAGAAGATCAGCCAGTGCTCTTAACCTCTGAGCCAACTCACCCGCCCCCCCCCCCCCCCGTTTCTTTTCATTGTTATGAGAGCATTTTGATAAAACAACTTTAGGGAGAGAAAGGGTTTATCTGGCTACAATTCTAGGTCACAGTCCCTCATTGTGGGAAGTCTCAGCAGGCAATTGAAGCAGTTAATCACATTGCATCCACAGTCTAGAGCAGAGGAAAAATGCACACGAGGTTGAACAGTTCATGGCCCAGCCTACAAATGGTCTACCCACATTTAGGTTTTGGCTTCCCATCTCAGTTAATGCAGTTAGGAAAAATACCTCCCAGGCATGCCTATAGGCCAACCTGATCTAGACAATCCTTCATTGAGACTTTCTTGCTAGGCAAATCTAGGTTGTGCCAGGGTGATAATTAAATCTAACCAGCACAATCTTGAAGAGGAATGCCTCTTGTTTTTGTTTTGTTTTGAAGTTTTGTGGTTTCAGAACCAGCAAAGACAAGAGAGGCGGGGCAGAAAGAGGACAACAACCAAAAGCTTATTTACTGCTGTAAATTCCTAGAGTGGTTTCCAGTTATCTCTAATTGATCTCTGATGATTTGATATGCCTCCCTGTCCTTCTTCAGAGTCCTTCTTAACCTGGCTCTAACTTCCTTCTCCAGCTTCATTTCCAGAAACTTCTGCTGTGGTCACACCTGTTAACTGGCTGCTCCCTGAAGTCCTTGTTCTTCTTTATTGCTTTATTTGTTCCTCTTCCTAGAATGCTCACCCCCGTTTCCTATGCTTGGCCACCGTCTACTGACCATTTTTGGCTAAGGGATATAATCTTTCTGACCTACATTCCTTACAATAAGTGACTTGCAATCCCCTCTCTATTCTGAGTCACTTGAACAGTTGCCTGTGTGTTTGCATACTGTCTCCTGTTAGAGTGCCCATGGAGACTGAGATGGTATAATACTTTAGCTTCAAGCATTGTGCTGGGACATGAGGGATAGCCAATAATATTTGCTACCTTGAGTAAATAGTAGTAGTGCTTTATAGCTTACCAAGTGCATTTTCTCTGATTTGTTTTTTACAGTAACCTCTGAAGAGGGCTGTTGCCTAAATAATGATGCTATCGTTTATGGATTTTAGAATATAATCCTCTCAGTTTTCATGACAAAAGAGGTGAAAATTAGAGAGGTGAAATGAGTTCCCCAAGATCGTGCAGCTAGTGAGGGACAGAGGTTAGGGGCATTCATAAGCCGTTATCAAGGCTACTAGGTCTGTAATGGTTGGACAAGCCAAATGTCTGTTTCAAGCTGGACCACTAAACTTTGTATTTGGATTCAAATGCTCTCTGGCTCTCTGATACTCCTTTGTAGCTGCTGTTGCCTGTTGGACCTCTGCCTCAGTACTGTGTGATGACAGGAGGCCTGGGAAAGGGGAATTAGAGGAACACATCACAGCATTGTTGGACACTGGAGGCCAGCCAGAGCTTTACTGAACCCCTGGGCTGTTTCCATCATTTTCAGGCTGTCTGATTCCAGCAGCACTTTTTCATCTTGGGATGTTTAGGAGAGCGAGATCCACTACTAACCACAATCAGTCTACTAAGACTGAAGTTTTTGAACTTTCGATTGAATGTTAGGGAACAAAATTTATTTTGTGAAACTCAGGCATCTTTTGTTTGGCTGTAAAACTACACTCAGATTCTTTCTTTGGTCAATAGGCCAGTGTAATATCAAAACCAATTAAGCCACTCAAATTCTAGATTTAGTTCTCCCCGTACCCCTCCTTACCTTTTGTGTGGTTTGGGTTTTTGAGATAGAGTCTCACTCAAGCCCAGGGTGGCCTCACACTTTCCTGCCTCCTATTTCAGTCTTGCAAGTGCTGAGATTACTCGTGTGCAATGCCACATCTGACTTCCCGGTACAGGACAACACTGAGGGTTCCCAGCACTGTTTGGTATGCAGCCCCTGCTCAGGCCCGCCTAGAGGGTTCACTTACTCTCCAAACTTCCCAGCTGACCCCAAATTTCATTCTGAGAACTGAACCCAGAAACTTGCACATGCTAAACGGGTATTCTAATACCACATCCTTTACCCATCTTTTCAGAAATGGAGACAAGAACCGGAGACACACTGCAGCGCTTGTTTTGTTTTCTATTGTTGGACAGGGTTTCTCTCTGCTGTGCTGGAACTATCTCTGTAGACCAGGCTGGCCTCAAACCCACAGAGATCTGCCTGCTTCTGCTTCCCAAATGCTGGAATTAAAGGCGTGCGCCTCCACGCCTGTCTGAAAACTTCCTTGTTTGTTGTTCTTCTACTTAGTTGGGTCAAGGACATTAAGCTGTTGTGTTTCCTTTAATACATTATCTTAGAGGAAAGTTTTTGGATCAAGTTTCCCAATGTCAAAAAAATGACACAGGAAAACTGTTTGCTGTTGTTGCTGTAGAGACTATCTAAGCCTTTTAAGGGGAAGAAAGCAGCTAAAAATAAGGGCACAGTGATCTGGATTCAGCTCTGGCACTTCCTGCAGTGGCTTATGAATGCAGACCCCGGTGTTTGGGAAGCAGAGGTAGAAGTATTGTGGGGACCAGGAGTTCTGAGCAGCCTAGGCAATGTAATAGGACCCCATTTCAAAAACAAAGCAGCCCTCAAAAGAAGAATCATGTATATCAAGTTCAAGGTGGAAAGGGCTGAGTGGTTTTTTAAATTGTTTTTATTGTGCTATACATTTTTCTCTGCTCCCCTTTTATCCTCCCCTCTCCTGTGACTCAGGAGATCTTGACTTTTTCTTCTTCCTGTGTAGATCCATGTAGGTCTCTCTTAGGGTCCTTTTTGTTGTCAAGGTTCTTTGGAGTTGTGAACTGTAGGCTGATTTTTCTTTGCTTTATGTCTAAAAGCCACTTATGAGTGAGTTCATATTTTATTTGTCTTTCTGTGTAGCATAATTAATAAAAATCCAGGGACAGAAATTGGGGTTCATCCTGAAGGTCAGAAAAGCAAAACAGCCAGCCACTGGCTCTACCTCAACCTCAGCCCGAAATGGTGGTCTTGTCTCCAGAAATCTCAGAATGAGACTGTGTGAGAGGTGCCTCCTCCCGCTTTATAGTCTTCTCTAGGACTGGAATTAGAGGTGTGTGTTACAACTACCTGGTCTGTAAGGTTGATCAGCTTGGCTGTTTAATTCTCTGATCTTCAGGCAAGCTTTATTTATTAAAATACAAATGAAATATCACTACAGGTCTGGGCTACCTCACTCAAATTGTTTTTTTCTAGATCCAACCATTTGCCTGCAAATTTCAAGATTTTTTTTTAACTGCTGAGTAGTACTCCATTGTGTAAATATGCCAAATTTTCTTTATCCATTCTTTGGTTGAAGGGCATTTAGGTTGTTTCCAGGTACTGGCTATTACAAATAATGCTGCTATGACCATAGTTGAGCACATGTCCTTGTGGTATAATTGAGCATCCTTTGGGTATATACCCAAAAGTGGTATTGCTGGGTCTTTAGGTAGGTTGATTCCTAATTTTCTGAGAAATTGCCATAGGGATTTCCAAAGTGGCTGTACAAGTTTGCACTCTCACCAGCAATGGAGGAGTGTTCCCCTTACCCCACATCCTCTCCAGCATAAGCTGTCCTCAGTGTTTTTGATCTTGGCCATTCTGACAGGTATAAGATGGAATCTCAGAGCTGTTTTGATTTGCATTTCTCTGATAGTTAAGGATGTTAAGCATTTCCTTAAATTTCTTTCAGCCATTTGATATTCATCTGGTGTGTGCTCTCTGTTTAGGTCTGTACCATGAGCAGTATTTTTTTTCTTTTTCTTTTTCTTTTTTTGTTTGTTTGTTTGGTTTTTTTGTTTTTCGAGACAGGGTTTCTCTGCGGCTTTGGAGCCTGTCCTGGAACTAGCTCTGTAGACCAGGCTGGTCTCGAACTCAGAGAGATCCACCTGCCTCTGCCTCCCGAGTGCTGGGATTAAAGGTGTGCGCCACCATCGCCCGGCCCATGAGCAGTATTTTGAGACAAGGTTTCCTCTAGCTCATGTTGGTCTTCAATCTCCTTATTCTCCTGATTGTGCTTCTTGAGTGCTAGGATTTTATAGGTGTCTGCCATCATGCCTACCAAAAATGTAATTAAAAAATAATATATCTCCTCAGTTGTCCCTTTTTATAATCAATTATGAGTTATTTTCTAGCATTTAAAAAATGATCCATGATGCACCCATATGCCACATGTGTGTTGTAATACCAGAAGAGGGCACTGGATCCCTGAAAGCTGGAGTGTTGGTAGTTAGGAGCTACCTTACATGGGTGCTAGTAACTAAACTCAGGTCTTCTCAAAGAGCAGAAGTACTCTTAACCAGTGTGTCCTTTTAAAAAACAAATGATACCAGAGAGTGAGCCCAGGGCTTTGTGTCCATCAGGCTAGCACTTCACCACTGAGCTATGTTCCCAGGTCCTGAAATTTTTTTAACTTGGCCATTTGCTAATTTATGGTATGATTTCCATTATATTATTCTCTTGAAAATTTTCTCAACTTGCATGCTTGCACATACACACAACCAACTTGTACTAATTTATAGGGGCATAAAACATTTTTTAAAAAGGACCAGTGGGTAAAAGCACTTTCTGTGTAAGCCTGATAACCCGAGTTTAATTCTGGAAACTCACTGTGGAAGTAAGAAAACTGACTCCTGAAGTTGTCCTCTGACCTCCATAGGCTTGCATTCACAATACATACGTGTGTGCACGCACACACACACACACCACATAAAAATAATGATGATGATGATTTTTAAAAACTTGAAACAGTTTTAGTTGCCACCCTCCTTGATCCCTGTCACACTTCTTTCATGATACAATCTCCTACCTTGACTGTGCTTTTTTTTTCTTCTTTCTCTTACTGCTTCTGCCTTTTCTTTGCCTAGTTTTTCTCTCTCCCACCCCACTCCTGACCTCTATTTTACTGATTGTTTTTCCATCTCCTGACTTCTAATTTAGGCTACTCCCTAAGGCCCCATTCCTAGCACTCTGTTCTTTTTTACTCCTATCTTTGAAAACCCAGTATCCCCCATGTCTTTAGCTAGCATCTCAATGCATATGGCTTCTAAAGTGAAGCTCTCAGCTGGCCTGGGCGAATTCTGATCGTTCCCACGGCTTCAAGAACATTTCCATTTGGAGGTCTTTTCACTGACATTTAAAACTTGCTGTATTTGAATTTTCCCCCTTTTAGCCTTTATGATCTCTTCAATTGTTAGCAGTTGATTATGCTTTATGTACAACAAAATCTTAAAACATTGAATCATTTGAGGGAGAAAATGTTGATATCTTGGAGTTGTTGGTCTGGTTTGTGTAGTCAGATATTCCTTTGAGCCACTAGCTCACAAAAAACGACACAGAGACTTACTATTAATTATAAAACCTCGGCCTATAGCTTAGTCTTGTCCCACTAGCTCTCAGAACGTTACCCATTTATATTAATCTACATTTTGCCTTGTGACTTTATATCTCTCATTTTGTGCTTCCTGTTTCCTTTCCACGACTTCTGGTGTCACTTCCATGCCTTGATTCTTCTCCTCTTCCTCTCTCTGCCCTGACGTCCCACTTAACTTCTTCCTGCCTACCTGTTGGCCATTCATATCCTTTTTTTGTTTGGTTTTTATTGTTGTTGTTTTCTTTGTTTTTTTTTTTCAAGATAGGGTTTCTCTGTAGTTTTGGGGCCTGTCCTGGAACTACCTCTTGTACAGCAGGCTGGCCTCGAACTCACAGAGATCCACCTGCCTCTCCCTCCCAAGTGCTGGGATTAAAGGCACATGCTATCACCTCCTGGCTCATTCATATCTTTATTAAACCAGTCAGAAGGTGCCTTGACAAAGACACATCTTCACAGTGTACAAAAAAGTTATTACACAACAGGTCTGGCTCTGTAGAATCATGAGAACAAAATGTTAAATGCTCAGCAATTTGTAAGCTGGTTGTCAAATATAATCATTATTAAAATTAAGTTATGAATTTATAATAAATTATATAAAAATAAAAGAGGACAACCTGTGGTGT
>NW_026068004.1:1271176-1386036 GCF_014885135.2 Alexandromys fortis
CCCCCCCCCCCCCCCCTTAAGACAGGGTTTGTCACTTGGATCTGGGGCTTTCCAATTAGCCTAGACTGGCTGGCCAAGCAAGGATTTCTGATCTCTAGTATTGTGTTACAAGTGCTTGCCATTGTACCCAGCATTTTACGCGAGTGCTGGAGATCAAACTTAGATCTTCTTACTTATAAGGCTTTATATACTGATGTCTCTCTGTAGTGATGTGGCGAGCAGGCCTGCTTTTCATCCCGCCCGGCTCCCGCACTGCTAGCTTTACACCCGAAATAACAACACATAAACTGCATTCATTAAACACTGCCTGGCCCATTAGTTTCAGCCTCTTATTGGCTAATTGTCACATCTTGATGAACCCATTTCTATTAATCTGTGTAGCACCACAATGTGGTGGCTTACCGGAAAGGATCTTAACCTGTGTCCATCTTGGAGAGGAGAGGCATGGTGACTGATTCACTTCCCTTCTTCCCAGCATTCTGTTCTGTTTACTCTGCCTACCTAATTTTCTGTCCTATCTAAGGGCTAAGGCAGTTTCTTTATTAACCAATGAAAATAACACATAGACAGATAACTCTCCTACATCATCTCTTTAACTCCCAAATTGCTTTTTGTTTTGAGACAGGACCTCACAGCTTGAACTCATTACTTCTGAAAACATCCTTTCTTTTGTTGTCTAGAAATTTATTTATGTAAGAATTGTTTTCTTCCCATTTTTATCAGTCTTCTCTTAGTATCTCTTAGTGGAATTGTTTATAAACTCAGAGTCAGAAGACTTGTGGCAGCAAAGCCATAGCTATGAGACCTGAGTTCTTTGAAGCCTCTACTCCCTGTGTCTTCTGTGGGATCAGAATAATAAATTTTACAGTACAATTCTTCAGAAGAGAAGATGGTGACTGCCCATACAGCCTAATGCTTAATGGGGAAGACTAAGCCAAAAGTACCAAACTGAAGCCAAAGTCTCTACTTCGTGAGCTTGGGCTGTGCTGAATCCTCGTGTATAAACTAGGAATGACTAAATACCCACAGTTAGAGTGATGGATAAAATAAAATATAAAGCATTAAGCATCATGTTCAACATCAACCACATTTTTCAAAGTGAGATCTGTTTTTTAACCATAGTTTTTATTATACAATTATATTTATTTTGATTAATACAGTTTAAAAGCTGGGCGGTGGTGGTGCACGCCTTTAATCCCAGCACTAGGGAGGCAGAGGCAGGCAGATCTCTGTGAGGCCAGCCTGGTCTACAAGAGCTAGTTCCAGGGCAGGAACCAAATGCTACGGAGAAGCCCTGTCTCGAAAATAATTAATAAATAAATAAATAAATAAATACATACATACATAAATACATAAATACATAAATAAAAATACAATTTAAAAATTAAAGATAATTCTCAAATTTATTATTAGAAATATGTAGCAAGAGATTGTTTACATTGGAGTATGCCAAGTAAAATGTTGGGTGTCTCTCTTTTGGCTTTTTCTTAGCATCCTAGAAGAATTTTCAGACACTGAGTGGCCTCAGCTGCCCATTTAGCCAATCACATTTTTATTCTGTAGTCATTCTTGACATGTTTTCAGGATAATTGATTCCCTATGTCCTTGTCACGCTTTCTAGAATATAACCAGTGTTGGTTAGAATATGATAGACCTGGCTTCAATTTAGAAAACACATATACTGTGATAAACACTATTATTCCATATGAGTTTTGCTCAGACTTGGTAATTCCTGAGTTTTATTATTGCTTCTTGATTCCCATTTTTTAATTCTCACATTTATCTAGAACTAGATATTGTATGGTGGACGATCAAATGATTCCAGGTCAGGTAATGACTGGCTTGTCTCACTGTCCTTCACAGGTTCGCAAACACATCAATGATCTATATGAAGACCTTCGGGATGGACACAACCTGATCTCCCTGTTGGAGGTTCTCTCGGGCATCAAACTGGTAAGAGCCTTTCTTCTAATGAGTATTCTGCAAATGAGGCTGCTGACAGCAGTCCATACAGATGACCTGCTTGCTCCACTGGGTAGCAGGAAGGAGCAGACGAGGTTATTGATACACTTTATTTCTAACTGAGGCATATAGTTTACAAGCAACATCATCTCAGTTTATGCATTATGTATTGCCATGTGAGACCCCTCTCCCCTGATCTCTAAGGATTGAACCTGAGGCCTCACCTGCTAGAAGGCACTGTACAACTAAACTGTATCTCCAGCTGTAGGTCTTATGTCTTGATAAAATCAGAAATAGTTGTACTTTGTACTGCCTGACAACTTCTTCATCATTCTTCATTTCTCTCTAGATACTAATATTTCAGGAACATTTATTCATGTTTAAAGTTTTTTTTTTATAAATTGCATTTCCTTCCTATAGGTTGTTTGTTTTGTTTATAGACTCCCCAGTTCTCTACTATATTTTTTTGTTTTTTTCTTCTAATTTTCCATATTCAGCTAAGGATTTAAAATTTAATTTAAAAGCCCAGGTGTTTTACCTAATTTTCTTCCATGATCTGTTGAATCTCACAGATGCTGAAGTTGGTGCCTGTACGTAGTCTCAGAAAGCAGTACCGATGGGCTCTGTAGAGAATGCTTGCGGGAAAGGAAATCCTGACTGGGCCTCCTGGCCTGTCAAAGGATGGGTCTTATATTATACTTGCTTTGTCTGAGGTGTTTCAGATATCTAAGCCTGATGGGAGCAAGTGTTTCTTGTGCTCCAGTGTCTCTCTCTTTAGTGCCATAGGCAAAGCAGTTTTCACTTGGATATTGGAAGCATCTGTTGGGGAAAGAGACCTGCAGAGGCACACAGCACAAGCTGTCTGAATCTCAGCCCACTCGATGCCTCTGGTGGATTCTTAGTCACTGTTTGTTGTGTTAAAAGAATAGAATTTGGCAGACTACATTTCACTGCTTATGTGATGTTCAACTCCTTCTAAGATTGGGGCTTGGCTTCCCTGAGCCCTTTGTTTTGGGTTTAATTAAAAAAAAAACTTGTAGAGCAATTATTTACATGTATTTTTAGTGGCCAGAATTGCCATAAGCCTTTGTTAGCATAACTAGCATGTATTCTCCTAGTTCTCGTCTGGCCCACATTCATAATCTGGTAAGATATTGGAATTCCGTTCTTGTCTGGTGGACTTTATTCCGCAGCACTACTTCAGTCTATCTCATACAATTGATTATTGTATTGATGAGTTAACAGTGAGTTTCATGTTGGAAGGTCATCCTTTTTTTTTTTTTTTTTTTTGAGACAGGATTTCTTTGTCTGTGAAGCAGTCCTGGCTCTCCTGGAACTCACTACTGTAGACCAGGCTGGCCTTGAACTCAGAGATCCACCTGCCTCTGTCTCCTGAGTGCTGGGATTAAAAATGTGAGCCACTATTGCCTGGCTTGATATGTCTTTCAGAGTTTCTCTTGAGTTTCTCTTGTCTTCTTTTCCTCCCATAGCAGATTTTACAAATGGGTAGGCAGACATGGAGAATTGATGATATTCTCAAAACCAGAAGCATGCATTATATTCTATTATCTTAACTTGATTATTTTTCTCTCTTTTGGAGGTGGGTGGTGTTTTCACTTTTTTTTTTTAAAAAAAAAACATTTATTCATTGTGTGTGTGTGTGTGTGTGTGTGTGTGTGTGTGTATGTATTTCTTTTCTGTTCCTCTGTTGTTTTCTTTGGTTGGTGGTCAAAGGAGCCAGCAGGGCTGAAGACCCTTCGTCTTGTGAGCATGCCCTCCTGGCGCCATACAAACAGCGAGGATCAGGAGGAGGAAGATGATGATGATGTAGTAGGTCTTCCTGGGAATGCCAGCATTCCAGCTGGCACTACAGGGCCATCAGAGAGGCCAGAGTTCTCAAGGTCTTCAAGTAGCTTGGTCTCCAATTGCTTTCTCTTTCCACCAGGGAATATGGGTCCCAAAGAAAATAGTTAAACTAATTGTGTCTATTACTACTATTAGAGAATCCTGAAGTGGGAATGTTTTGCTTATCTCAGGATGATTGGCACAAAAATAATCACAGTACTTGGAAATGTCAAGTCCCTTTGTGACCTGGAGACCTGTGGCTTTCTGCTGGCCTTGTTGTGCTGCCTGAATCGATTGCAGAACTGTGGCCGTGAAGCTGACAGCATGAAAATCAGCTGCTCACAGTTCCACAGTGTAGACTGACTGATGTCTCTCCACTTTTCCAGCCTCTGCGTTCTCACCAAGCACATGCCAGTTGTTTTCAAAATAAAGTGTTGTTTGCAAACTCACTGCATGAGATACTTTGGCTTTGGTCAGTAATTCTCTAGTTACTGTAAGGAACAGATTTTAACTTGCATGCTCCTAGCTGTTTACTTTTGGAGATAGACCCTAAATTATAACCCATAATCTGTTTTCAGAGCCAGGGTGACACTCCCAGTCCCTGAGCTCTTCAAGTCATCTTTTCATCTCCCTTCCCCATTGCCTTAGAATTTTATTTTAGACTGTATGTCTCTAAGCTGTATTCATAGTTGGTTTGAAATGATTGAACAAAGGCTCTTGCTGAAGGAAAAAGGTCCCTAAAGCTTCACAGAAGAAGTTGTCCTGTTTTGCAGAGAGGCCTTGGCATTTCTGTACATTATCCCACTTGGAGAATGTTGTTTGGAAATGCTGGCATGTACCAGAAGGAACACTCTCTTCTCTCTTGTGTTGGGCTACTTTTTTTGCTGCTATAACATTTCCTTATTACAGACCCTGCCACAGAATTACCTTATATTTGGTCAGCCTTTAATTCGTGTATCAATTTAATATTTACAAATGAACTGGTGTAATCTAATGAGGATGATGCCCCAGCTCCAGCCTTAGAAAATAAACCAGCACTGCAAAGTGAAGAGCTGTGAGAGCAGATGCCTGTTTATGGCACTCGCCGGCGGGCAGCCCTCACTCAGCTCCTAGCAGTCGTGATCGAGCCCTGGGCAGGGTGACAGGCACCAGATAAAGATGACTTTTGTTTTTTGCTTTGTTGTGTGACCCAAGGATTAAGTGGCAGAAGCAGTTTTCTTCGTGATTTTTAAACAGCCCGTCACCATTAAGACTTTATTGCTCTGAGAATTTCAGTTGTGGATGTCTGGCTTTCCTAGAGTGATACTCTCCTTCGTGTGAGATGGATTAATTCCTAGATTTTCTCTCCCAGTTTTGATTTTTCTTCCCCCGCCCCCTTTTTTTCCTTTTTAGCTTTCCTTAGATACCTTTAACTCCATTCTCTGTACTTAAAAATTGTCCTCTTAGAGTCAGTCACCCTTCTCTGGCCGGTGTGCAATACGGTTGGTTCTACTTGTTACTGAGTTATGCAGTTAGGACTTTCTGGCTTTTCTCTGCAGTGCAGGCAACTGTGCTTTTAGGAGCCATAGAGCTACACTCTATGTTCCTATTAACCTCACAGCAAGCTCTGCTACACACAGCCACAGAAGAGCCTGTGGAGGAGGTGATACCGGTGCAGTGACGGAGCTCAGATTAGTTTGTGGTTTGTATGATGCAAGGCGTTGTCATCTGCTGAGTGTCTGGTCCATACATGCAGGCCCTGCTCTCAAAGGTGCTTCATCTAATGCTCCCACGCCTGGCTTCAGCCCTGAGGAATTCTTGTGTGGTCTTTTAGTCCTTGAAATGAAAGAGGAAAGGCTGTGTAGAGGTAAATTGGCATAGCTAAAATTAGCATCCCTGTTTTTCATTGCAGCCTCGGGAGAAGGGCAGGATGCGTTTTCACAGGCTGCAGAATGTGCAGATTGCCCTGGACTTCTTAAAGCAGCGGCAGGTAAGAACATCCAATGGGATCCAGTTTGGACTCTTTGTCCTTACACAGAACTTGTGCTTTTTTGAGAGGATCCATGTTCATGAACAAAGATGAAACCAAAAGACCTATGGGGGTTCAAAATGAAGATTAAAAAAAAAAAACCTGTGAAGAAAGTGGTAGGACTTTAATCCCAGCACTTGGGAGGCAGAGGCAGGCGGATCTCTGTGAGTTCAAGACCAGCCTGATCTACAAGAGCTAGTTCCAGGACAGGCTCCAAAACCACAGAGAAACCCTGTCTCGAAAAAACAAAAAGAAAAGAAAAGAAACAAGAAAGTGGTAAGACAAGGGAAGTCCAGGGTAGTTAGTCAGACATATCAGTCTGAGGAAAAGGTCTGACTCTCATGCAGTGATGGCTTTTGTGGTTCTGGGTATTGAACCCAAGGCCATGTGCTCAATAAGCAAGGAAGGACTCTATCACTGAGCCAAATCCCCAGTAGTGACTTAAGGGAATGGCTGGCTATTTATTTCTGCCTGCCTGCCTCCCTCTCTCCTTCCCTCCCTCCCTTGCTCCTTTCCTTCTTTCTTTCTGAGTCTCACTATGTAGCTCAGACTGGCCTGAAACTTACCATATAGACCAGGCTAGCTTCAAATTTACAGAGATCTGCTTACCTCTGCCTCCAGAGTGCTGAGACTAAAGGTATATGCCACTACACCTAGATTATTTATTATTTTGAGGCAAGCCTTATAGTTCAGTCTGGTCTCAAACTCTATATATTTCTATGTCAGCCTCCCAAGTACTAGGGTCATAGAGATGCACCACCAAGTCTGGCCAATAAAAGGTTTTTAATAGAATGGAAATATGTGGAACATAGTAAACCTGGATGTCAAAGGGGAAAAGACAAAGGACATTGCTTCCTTCCTAGATAAGGAAGACAGCAAGAGGTTTCAGACAGGGGAGGAGAAGCCAGTAAAAGAAAAAGACTGAAAATTATCAGGAGAATTAAGACTCACAGAGCTGTGTGTGGTGGTCCATGTCTATAATCCTGCAGTTGGGAGGCTGAGACAGAAGAATCATCATGAGTTTGAGCCCAGGCTGGGCTACATTGCAAGACCCTAACTCAAAACAAAATGACCAAGGACCAGGGGATGGGGTGGTAGAAAAAGATAGAAGTCTCCTAGAATGTTTATTCTAGAAAATATCATAGAGATCCAAGAATCCAGTTTCTTTCAGTTGTTTGCATTAAAGAGAATGAGATCTGGCTATCTGAAGTGACCTGGTCCAGATCCCAGAAGTTAGAGCAGAGCTAGGATTTGAACTGAACTCCAGTCTCTTGACATGTGGGCCTATGCTCCTCCTCTGGTCAGTGCTGGTCTCTACCCCTCTGTCCTCTCAGGCCCAAGGGATAAGAAGCAGAGCACAATTTCTCTAGTTATTAGTAATTAGTTAATTTACAGATAGGGTCTCACTATGTTGCCCTCGCTGGCCTGAAACTCTGTATGTAGACCAGGCCTACCTTGAACTCATGGGAGATTTACCTGCCCTTGCCTCCTGAGTGCTGGGAATAAAAGCATGTATCACCAAGCCTTGCTGGTGAAGTTGTTTTTGAAAGGGAAAAGACTTGCCTCTCATTAGGGAGAAAGGATAGAAGGGTGAAGATAATGCTGTCTTGTGGTAGGGAAGAAGGTGGATGAGGCAGGGAGAGTCAGAGGGTCCACCTCCCTGGTGTGAGCTCTATGGGAAAAAAAAATTGGCATAAATAGGATTGACTAACAACAGTAAGTCAACCTGACATTAAATGGTTTTCATTTTTTTAGTCTAATTAACTTGGGAGAATGTTCTTAGTGCTTCTACAATAATGTATGAATGTAACATTTATTACTGTATTGTTAATTCCTCATATGCTCCAATGCAGGTTCTCTTAGGCTAGGGAACATGTTCTTAACATTTCTAGCTTCAGTACTTGTCAAATCGAGTGGCCTATAATTGATGAAGATCTATCTATATGTTTACATAGTTTAATAATGAATGGTAGGAGAAATGGAGGCTATTGGAATATTTCGGAGGAAGCCACATTGGAATGTCTGTATGTTGAGTTAGAAAAACCTCAGAAATGTCTTTACAGACAAGCTAAAATAAGAATTGATAAGCTGTAAGTGCAAATAGGGACAGAGGATCGAATCAATGACAATAATAGAAGGAAAATGTGGGCAAATGAGAGCCGTAATCGACTCAGAAGGGCAGGGATTCAATAGAGCAGTTTCTTATAATGGGGAGCCCAAGCCTAGTTATGCAGGTGACCAAAGTATCTTCAGAATTGAGAAGTCAAGCAAACTGCAGATAGGGTGACACTTGAGTCATCAATGTGTGTGTTAAGATTGTAAGAAGGGTGACAGATGGTAAGGAAGGAAAAGAAAATAAGAGTCAAGTGCTAAGGTCATTGAGGAAATTATTAGAGATATTCTGGCGAAGGGAGGTGCATCCCAAGGGTAGGGGAAGGACTGTGCCATATGGACACAATGGTACCGTCCTTATGGCGGCTTTCCGTCGTTCGTGACTAGGGAAGGAAGAGCAGCTCCTCCCATCTCCACACTGCCCTAGGGTTAGAACCTAAGTACAGAAAAGGGAAGACCTTTTCCAGATAAACTTTAGTGTAACCTCGAGTGGAGATCACAGGGGTCCTTTACAGATAGATTTCAGTTCAGTAGACTAGACAGAGACCTCCCCTTCCAGCTGTCCCAAGTAGCAAGAACTCTGTGAGAGAACGGCAGAAAAGACCAGTGGAGTTGAAGTAGATGAGTGGCTTGCTAAGTACACTCTGTTTAAAACTTTACATCTTCATTAAGAATCCTCAGTTTTAGGCTAGAGATGCCTCTTCTCCGTCTGTGCACATTATGTTCTTGGAAAGGGTTTTGACACTATGGTCTTGGAATGGGTTTTAGGAGTAAAACTGAGATGGGCATTATATCAGGAAGAGAGATTTATGACGGAGAGAAGGAAATGGAGAGAGAAGCAGGAGTAATGACAGAGAAGAGGCATCTCTTTTAACCCCCAAAGAAACAAGTCAGGATTCTGACTATTGACACGACTTGCAATGCTGTGAGTTTTGCTGGTGAGAGTACCGAATAGTTCAGCTACCCTGCAAAATCATTTGACAGTTTGTTACAAAGCTATGTATATCTAGCTATGTATGATCTAGCAATCTCCAAGGAGTCTACCCTAGAGAAATGAAAGCATAATCCACATAACAATCTGAACAAGAACATTGAAGCTTTACGCAGAAATTCCAAAAGCTGGAAATAATCCATGAACCCTTCAGTGGGTGAATGGACCATCTCAGGGCAGGACAACTGTACAATAGAACACTCCCTGGTAACAAGTCATTCATGTAGCAGCTCGGAAGGGAATCTCAAGAACACTATGCTCTTATAGGGGTGGGAGGACAACCTAGTACCAAAGGTTACATGCCATTTATATGACGTTATAGAAAAAGCTAAATAAGCCAGTGGTGGTTGGGACTTCAGAATGAGGCAGGGTTTGACTGTTTGAAAGGGGTGTCATGGAGCCTGTTTTGGAATAATGAGAGTTGTTTTATGTGGTGCTATAAAATATTTGAATTCATAGACTCTTCAGCCAAAAATTAATTAACTGTATATTAATAGTGAAAATGAGGGAAAATCAATCCAGAAAGAAACTTCTCGGGCTCTAGATCAGCTGAACTTTCTTTTTCAGGTGAAGCTAGTGAACATCCGCAACGACGACATCACGGATGGCAACCCCAAACTAACCCTGGGGCTCATCTGGACCATTATTTTGCATTTCCAGGTAAGGTCATGGGTTCTTGTTACTCAATTTGTTCATGGCCTAGAAACCTGTGTTGCCTTCTGCAGACAGAATTTGCGTCACTTCTCTGCGTTTGGTTAACAACGATGGGTAGCAATTGTAAAGGAGAATTAAAATGAGCCTGGAAACACGATGCTGTATCCTTAGCTCCCAGTGTCATCATTTTTGGAATTTTTCTCTTGTGGTTCGGTCTTGTCCCTAGAAGTCTGGAATTAGAAGTCTGCTTTCTTGGTGATGTCAAGCCTGGGCTCATTAGGGTCTCAGCATGAGGGGTAGGGTGATGTTGGGTCTGATACGTTAGGGGATGCATGAGGAGTCGTAATCCACTCTGACAAGACTCTCCTCACTTGACCTTTGAACACTGCTGGTTAATCATGGCCCCTTAGTTGTTGTCTGTGTGTGCTGTGGGGAACACAGCCTGTAGGAGATTTTGTAGTGACAACAGTGGCATTCTAAAATATCTACAGCTCTTAAGGCCTTTCCAGTGCCATTTCTTTCAAAGTTGGCAGAAATTCTTTTAAAGTCTGGATTGCTGTTAGAAAAGAACAGCACTCTTTAGGAAAAAGAATGTTCGTTTTAAATCACTTTTAGTCCGACCTAACATAACGGTTTCTCACAACTCTGGGTATCCACTTGTTGCATGTAGAATAATTGGCTGAGGGGAGCATCTTTTTGTAGGTGTCAAGAGGCACAGGGGTGAGGCCAGAGTGACATCCTACTTGGAGAGATTGCACCACCTTCTGGTTGAATAGAGCAGCAAGTGTCTCAGAATTCTTTAGACCTGAGAAAACTCAGGTTACAGGCTCGTTGCTTAGGACTTTGGTGTAGGGCAATGCTGGCACTCTGCAGCATGAGGAAGGTTGGGAGTGTGTAGGATTAGTGTGTTCTTGTGGGGCCCACACCCAAGGCTTGAGTGTAGGAATAACCGGGATCCTGAGCTGGGTGAGTGTACCCTTCAGTGTAGAAATAAAAATTTTGCTGAGCCTTTACATAGGACTGCAGTTACCTCCTTGAGACTCATATGAACAGAGAGAGTCTTTTGATTGTTTGCTGTTAATTTTTTGACATTAAGTGCCGTCATTGTGAGCACTTAATACTGCGCTCACAGATATGAAGTGATACCTGATATTTCTCTGTTTATCTCGACAGCAACTAATTCTCCTTTAAAGGAGAAAACTTAGAGGCCAAAGAATGAAAAACTGTGTCTCTCAGTTGAAGTTGTGGTGATAGGGGAGAGGGGCACAATGGAGTGGGTGCTTTCCCAAGCACCCTCACCAGGGAGCTGTCTTCTCTGTTTACAGCTCTTCCAGTGCTGAGGGTGTGGCTGGGTAGCAGGCTGCTTGTCATGCAGGCAGGAGGCCACGTGCGCCATACCTAATACAACAAACACGTTTTCTTTAATTGAAAAATTTGTTTATTTTATGGATATGAGAATTTGTCTGCATATGTGTCTGTACATGCCAGGCCAGAAGAAGATGTTGGACTCCCTGGGACTGGAGTTATCAGATGGTTGTGAGCCACCATGTAAGTGCTGGGAGTTCAACCCAGCTCGCCTACAAGAGCAGCCAGTGCTTTTAGTAGTTGAGCCGTCTCTTCAGCTCCATAAACACATTTTTTGTTATAAGAAATTCACTAATTTATGGAAATAGAAAAAAATGTAGTAAAGAATTAACACATACCCCACATCTAGTTTAAGAATTATTAACTCATAACCATGATCTCCTTTATAGCCTAATTCACTCCTCAAGCCCCAGCTCAGACCTTATATGCATTTATCTGTAAATAGTTTTGGTGTGTATCTCTGAAAGAGCAGGCCTTTTTGTTTAAGCAAGTCATAAAAAGTTCATACCTTAAAATTTAATACTTCATAAAATTACCGCATGTCTGATCAATGTTATGATGTGCTCAATGATCTCACTTAAAAAAAAAAAGCTTTGGTTTGACTCAGAATCTAAAATAGCTCTCTATATATATTGTATCAAATCCATCTTTTCCCATGTACAACTTGTTGGAGAATTTAGGACTTTTATAGAGTTTATTAAGATGCCGATAGCATTCCTGGGATATCTTCTAACAATGTCCTCTGTTCCTGTGTTGCCTGTAAACTGCTAGCATGGATCTAAACCTGAGAATCATTGGCACAGCTTTAGAACATCTTCCCTTCTCCCTCTCTTCCCCCTCCTGAGACCAGATTTCTCTTTGTAGCTTTGGCTGACTGTCCTGGAACTCTCTATGCAGACCAGGCTGATCTTGATCTCATAGTGATCTCTCTGCCTCTGTCTCCTGAGTGCTAGGATTAAAGGACTTCACCACTATGCCTGGTACATTGGAATTCCACTCCCACCCCCTCTAGTCCCCCACCCCCGACAGGGTTTCTGTCTGTAGCCCTGGCTGACCTAGAACTTTCTTTGTAGACCAGGCTGGCCTCGAACTCAGAGATCCATCTGTCTCTGCCTTTAAAGTGTACCACCACCTCCTGGCATATGTCGGCTTTTCACTGCTCTTTAGTATTTTGTTATATTACATACCATACATGTTATTTTTTTTTCTTTAGAAGTAGATGGCATTTGGGCTCTCCCCCCCTTTGGGTGTGGGATTATTATAAACAATGATGTGATTTATTATTTTTTTACATTTTATTTCTGTTTGCATGTATATGCACTCATACTCATGTCACAGTGTGCATATGGAGTTCAGACTTTCGGGAGTTCTCCTTCTATTCCGTGGGTTCCATTCACTGAACTCAAGCCATCTGGCTTGGCAGTATGCACCTTTAACCACTGAGTTGTCTCACTATCCCAGCATGAATATTTTTACAATAGTCTTTGTGTAGATAATGCTCTCATTTCTTGTTGTGGGTATCACAGTACTGGTGTTTGGGTTTATGCGGGTTCGTGAAATGAATACTCAATGACACCTTGAGAATTAACTTAACCTTTGTGGCCACAGGGGTTCCCAGTCTCGGTGGACTGAAAAGCACTTTCCCTTAGTTCGTGGCGTTTTTATTTTTCTCTATATTTACACTTTAGCCAGTAGATTTCCATATCCCAAAACAGCCTGAATGAAGCTTCCAAAAATACAATACCCTGTGTAAATACCTGATTCATGAGGTACCACAGTTTTTTCCGGGATGCCCCTAACCAAGTTTTGCATAGGCTCTGTATTCTTGGGAAACTCTTAGACAAGATTCACATAGAGCAACAAAAGGTATCTGTAACACAAAGGATGAATTAGGGTTGGGTGCTAACTATGCCAGGTATGGTCCAGAGAGGGCTATGGCTGGTGGGGGTGGGTGGGTGGGGTTGCTTGCTGTCTCTCTGGCACCAGGCCAACAGGACACTTTGCCACAATTTATCTCTTTAAAAAATTTTTTTATTGCCAGCTGGGCTGTGGTGGTGCACGCCTTTAATCCCAGCACTTGGGAGGCAGAAGCAGGTAGATCTCTGTGAGTTCAAGACCAGCCTGTTCTACAAGAGCTAGTTCCAGGATAGGCTCCAAAGCTACAGAGAAACCCTGTCTCAAAAAAAAAAAAAAAAAAACCCAACAAAAAAAAGATTTACTGTCTTTTTTCTTTTTTTTAATTACATATTTATTTACTTATTTATTATGTATACAATATTCTATCTGTGTGTATCCCTGCAGGCCAGAAGAGGGCACCAAACCTCATTACAGATGGTTGTGAGCCACCATGTGGTTGCTGGGAATTGAACTCAGGACCTTTGGAAGAGCAGGCAGTGCTCTTAACCACTGAGCCATCTCTCCAGCCCCCTGTCTTTTTTCTTATAATATATCTTGATTGTATTATTTTACCTCCCCAACTTCTCCGGATTTCCCCCACACAACTTCATGTTCTTTCTCTTTCAGTGGAAAGAAAAAAACAAATGAAAAAGACAAAACAACCACCACCCTCACATATACACACAAAAAAGTAGATTCCATTTGGTGCTGACCAGCTGCTCCCCAGCATGGGACCTGCGCTGGAGTGTGGTTGATCTTTCCTCTTCGCTGACATAACAGCGCATAGCTTCTTTTGGTTAAGGGTAGGACTTTCTGTTCGCTTCCCCTTCTCTATGCTAGGGTTTTGTCTGGCTTGAACTTTGTGGATTCTTTTTTCTTCTATATATACTTATTAGATTTTTATCAAGATTACAGTATATACATATACATTGTAATATCTTGTTACTAAATGTGATTATATGTAGAAACACACAAAGTAGCGCTGTTAGATGTTAGGAGATCACAAAATAGTCATTTTATCCAGCCTTTGCCATTGGTGTTGATGAAGGAGAACGCTGATGTTTGTGTACATGTAGATGAGGGATGGTGGTTTTTGTTGAAATAGAGGCTAGGTCCAGATTAAAACTTGCTAGTACTGATGAGATTGGTAGTATTAATATCTTTATAGGGAGACTTACAGTTCCTAAAATACTTTTGACACATTTTAAAAATATGTGTTAAGTGGTTGGAGTTCTTTCATTTCAACTTGTGTTTTTAGTTATGAAAATTCTGAGGGCTCAGAAGCATATGCGATCCTTATGTGTAGTCACTTTACAATGAGACAGAGGCTAATATTTTGTTCTTTATACTTCAGAGACTTTTTCCTTCTTCTTTTTCTTTAAAGAAACAAAACCCTTCAGATACAGCCAATTTTCTTGTTCCTTTTGCCCATGGTAAATTCTCTTCTGAAGTTGACATATCATTCCTTAAATGCTTTTGTGTCTTTACAGCAGATTTGGGGTCATAAACAATATGTGCTAATATTTGTATGTTTTATATTTTCAATGTGCCCATTCCGGCCTTTTATATGTAAGGTCCATGCTCTATTACCAAGCTAAATACCCAGCCCTTTTTTTTTGGGGGGGGGGTTGTCAGTGATGGTGAAGGGCGGCCTGGCTTGTTCATCTGAACTGATCGCCAGGGTGTGACAGGAGTAGTACTCCTCACAGCCGGGCCTCACATATGTTGTTCGTAGACTATCCCTTAATTATATAAACAACCTGCTCATTGTTGCCGTGAACCGTCTGTATGTGGCCCTCCATTAATGGAAGGAGTCTGGGAATAGACCCCTCCACTGCAGTTTCTAGGTTGTATGTGGAGCAGAGGAGAGCTTTATGGAGGACAATTGTGTGGGAGGGGTTTCAGTGATCAGACTTAGGTGGATTACCTTACTCAGCACATCTCTTAACCTGCTGAGCTATCTCACCAACCCTTCTTTCCTTTTTCTTGCTTATAGCTTGTCTACAAATTGCTCTCGAAACTACTGTGTGACTTACAATACTTGTTAGGTAATATAATTATTTGGCGTATTGCATGTTTCTTGTTTGTTGGTTTGCTTTTGATCCCTTCACTAGGAGTAAGCTTAGCGCTGCCAATGGTGCCTTCCTTGTCTTTGCTTGTCATAGAATAGGCACTCAATGAATATTCATTAAGTGGATGGATTGTTTTATGAATTTGATCATCTAAAAGCTGTGAAGGTAGGTTAACCAGAAAAATGGGCTCTGATGGCTGTTTTTTATTAGGACGCTCAAGTGAGGAAACTGAATAGAGTGGCCAGCTGGCCTCTTTGGGCCACGTGCCTTTATAGCAATAACAGAACTCCTTTTCTTTAGGTTTGTTCATGCCTGTTTTGTGGTGTTGAGAACTTTTAGTTTTCTCTCTCCCAACCTCTCTCCAGAGAAGGTCTCTTGTGGCCCAGACTCTTATTGAGCTTGTGATCCTCCTGCCTCCACCTCTCCAGTGCTTAGGGTTATAAGTATAAACCACCATGCTGACTGATTGCCCCTCCTCCTCTTTGAGGCATGCGTTTTATGTGCTTTACAGTGTTCAGCACTTGGGGTATGATGAGATGTCATTCATGTTCGTAGAGTGAATGAATAGATGTGCTCCTTAACTCTGATTATCTCTCAAGTAGAACTATGGGTAATAAATGGCTAATTACAAAAAGCCAAAGGAAAAGACTTTTATTATAAGTAGATCTCAAAAGCCCACTTTCCCAAAGGTACAGCCATGTGTTCATAGGCTGTACCAGGAGAAGGTCCATGGAGAGGTTAGTCCTGTGGTCAGAGTTAACTTAGTAAAACAGCGGAAGCAGCCTCCTCTAAGAACAAAACTCAAGTTTCTAAACTTTGGATCTTGGTTTCCTTAGAATCTAGTCGAAGGAAAAAAGTGTACTGAGATCTCTGTGGGAGCTAGGGATGGCTCCTAATGTTTAGCTCCAGACATAAATGGGAATAAAAGGAATTGCTATAGATCGGATGGGAGTGCTTTATGGACATTGTATCATTAGTCTTGTCTACACCCCCATTATGTAGGTGGTAGTGTCCACATTGTATAGGTAAGGAATCTGAATCACTGAGTAAATTAGTTAAGCCACTTAGCTTAGGTGGGGTTTGAACCTAGTTCAACCTCACTGAAACTTATGTTCCTGTCTTGACCAGTTTTTCTCTGTAGCAGAAGAAAATGATTCAGCAGATATATGCAGACATTTAGAAAAGAGTAGGCGCACAGAAGCAAATATAAGTTCCATAAGCTCCCAGAGAAACCCCACAGCACTGATGGTTATAATTAAGCTGCCGTCTCCCTCTTGACCCAGGTTGATCTGTTTCAGCGAATTGTTTGCGTATTTGTAACTGATGACAGTCAAGCTTATACCTTGCTGCATGCAGCTTAAGAGTTCCATTATTTCTCTTTTCGTCATTGGGTTTGTAAAGGTTTGGTGGCTGCATTAACAACTTGGTTGTATTGTCATGGTTTTTGTTGGGGAACTGATTTACTAAATCTGTTTTCCTTGCTCTTTCTTGCTGTGTTTCATGTTGTCCATAAGATGGCGCTGCAGCTTTGTTGTCATCTTTAGCAACAGACTTAGGGGAGAGGCTCCTGCTGAAGTAGGTGGGGCAGCCTCAGGAGCGCTACATAGGAGCAGGGGCTTGAGGGTTTCTTTCATCTTTCCTTCCAGGAAGGTTAATTTTAGGTCTTCAGGGAAGGTGGGTAGGGCTATGCTGATAAAAGTTTTTAGTGATTATTCAGAGCTGGCATGGCAGAGAATTCCTTGAGCCCAGGGGTTCAATGCTAGCCAGAACAACATAGGAAAACCCCATTACATTTATCACACACACGCACTGGGGATGTGTGGCTCAATGTGGTGTGCTCGTCTCTGTCATGTACAAGGCCACAGAGCTGGCATGGCAGAGAATTCCTTGAGCCCAGGGGTTCAACACTAGCCAGGACACTATAACAAAACCCCATTACATTTAACACACAGGGAGGGTGTGGCTCAGTGGTGGTGCACTTGCCTCTGGCATATACAAGACCCTCTAATTCACAGCACTGTGGAAACAGAAAAGGGTAAAAGCTACAACAGAGAGGAAACACACATAGCTCTTTTCTCCATTCCATTCAGAGACAACCTTCGGGTTGTAGTGCGTTCTCACTTGTTAGACAGTGTGCTCTGCCGGTAGCACAGGGTGTGGTCTGTGCCGCTCACTTAAATGTAATTCAGACTTCGTTCCCTGTATCAGTTGAGTGAAAAATCACCTGAGTCTTAGTCCCGCCGCCACTACTCCCTCCTCCAACTGGCAGCAGGTGCTAGATTTCTTTGTTGCTCAACTGCAGAGTCCAGTTGCTGGTTTAGAACTGGGGGGGTGTCTTCTTGTTTCATATGGCTGAGAGCCGATTTCCCTTCCTCTAGTGATTAGAATGGAGCTGAAATGAAAGGTCTCTTTTATGCTTTAGGTATTTTTTGAGGCAGGGTCTCACTCAGTAACCCAGGCTAGCTTCAGACTTGCTTTGAAATCCTACTGTTTTAGCCTCCCAAGTGCTGAGATTACCGATATAAACCATTTTGCCTAGTTAAAATGAAGTCTTAGAAGGATTGTGCCTGGTGTTGTCACTTATTTAAACTTGGACAAGTTAATCAGCTTTCTTAAATCTGGATTTCTTTACTTACAAAATTGGGCTTCACGTGGTTGATATGAGAAACAGGATAATGCACACGCATGCGCGCGCACACACACCTTTACAGTATTTGGCACATACATAGTGTTTAAAATACGGTAGTGTCATATTTTTGTAAAAGCAGCATTGATGATTACTAATGAACAATTGTCAAATGCTGTTGGTGACCTGGCTTTTTATATTTTATTAGCAAGTGATCACCCGTCCATCGAGCTTTAACATACTATACTCATAAATCAATTTCCAGGTTTTTCATCCATATGTTAATGGCCATCAAAATTAATGGATATTTTTCTTTCTTTCTTTGGAAATGGCCATATATGCCACAGGAGATTAGATTGTCCATGCCCCTTTTCCTTTTCTTAATGGAAGGAGTCAGCTCCAGTCTTTCTTAGGTTAAAATATGATTACGTATATTTTACTTGCTATTCTCCTTTGGACATCTTGGAGCAGTGATTAAAACGTATTTCATTTTGGAGTTTGGGAGCCATAATTGCAGCTTCTCTGGTCTCATCTTCCCTTTCCCTTGCTGGTTAGTACCAGCTGAGCTGGTTTGCTTTCCCCCCTCTTTGATATTGTTCTCCTCCTCCTTCCTCCAGGGTACCTCTCTTCCTTTCCCCTCCCTTTTCCATTTACTCTTACGCTCTCCCCTCCTCCTCCCTCTCCTTGGTTTCTAGCTCCTTTTTGCGTTCTGTTTGTGTTACTGAGGGCAGTGCTCCAATTACCTCATATTTAGAGAGAGGAAACAGCAGCCAATCCGGTTTCTGTCTGCTTTTAGGTCAAGTGATTTCTGAACTGCAGTGAGATGCTTTGAAATTTGTCTTGTTGCAGCTCTGAGCCTGTAAGATGGCTGTCTGAATCGAGCGGCTGGAAGAGACAGAGAGAGGCGAGAGGCGGGGAGGGAGGAGAAAGGATAGGAGGGATTGCCGGCATAGTGCTTTTTTTTATTTTTTATTTTTTTAATGTGCATCGAATCCGATGAAGCCGACATTGGAATTTCTCTGGGATCCAAGGACTGATTTAACTGCATTTTTTTCTGAGATTGGGAGAGGAAAGAAATGGGAAATTCACTGGGCTGTGTTAAGGAGCCGAAAGAGTCCATAGCTGTTCCTGAGAAGGCTCCCATATCTCCCAAGAAGAGGGTTCGGTTCAAAAGGAAGTGGAGAGGGAAGAAAACCCCTATTCTAGAAGCACCTCACAAAGAGAAGCCTTTGGAAGTCACTGGAGTCATTGAAGAGACTAAAACCCTAACCAAGTTCACAGCGAGTCTCCCAAAGGAGCACGGAGTGGGAGGGGCAGAGCACCCCCCATCAGACATTTTGTTGCTTGGAGACTCAGCTCCCAACTCAGGGGTGGGCGATCAAGGGATGATTGTGCAGGTAAAGGAGAGATTCCAGGCAGAGATCCAAACTGCTCACCTTCTGTTGGAGGCTGAGTCATCGGTTGTTGGAGGGGTCTGGAGTTCCCTGGAAAAGGGTATGACAGTCATTGCTCACCTGCTTGATAACCCGGCGGAAAGGAACTGTGAGAAGTCTGTGAGCCAACTGGTGGAATTTCCGAGGACAGCATCCTGCAGCAGCAGGGCTGTGCTGCTGCCTTTGCAAGGAGAGACTGCAGTGGAACAGGGAAGCACGCTGCTTGGATTTCAGAGCGGCACTTTGCCTGGGACAGACTACCCCTCTGACACAGGAGATCAAGACCAACTTTCAGAGGGATGGAGTGTAGGGGGAAGAACCAAGAATGTTCTGAGTGCCCCTCCCACAGGTTCTTGGATTGCTAAGTATTCTATTGCTTCATCAATACAGTCAGTGGACCCTATTCACATAGAAGATACCCACGTGGGTGAAGTGTCCCTCCGGGGTCCTATATTGCCTGCTTCTCAGAGTGATTTATCTGTCGGTGGCATCACCGTGAGCATTTTGCCTTCTTCCTCTGGCTATGGCAGTGATGGGCTGCCCCTCCATGGGATCCGGCCTGAAGATACAGAACCTGAAAAGACCTCCACACCCTTCTCAGAAGAGGATGGTACCTTGTCTTTGGAGGCAAGCCATACTGATCGTGGGGTCTGGAGGAGGTGGGTGGTATATTTGGGGGTCTTTTGAATTCCTGCCTCTCAGGCATATTAAAGTAGAGTGGGGTAAACAGTCAGGGTCTTGGTGCATTTTAAACTTCGCACTGCATGGGGGATTGCTAGGGTTTGGCAAGCAGAATCTATTTGAGGTCTGTCCCTTGATGCTTAAAACCAAGTCTTGTTAGCTCTGGGGAATCCCAGGTTTTATATTTCCATGTAGTAGAATTGTTGAAGCTATCTGGTAGGATTATCTTTCAAGGTGCAGTGCTAGATATTCCGCATACTTAGACAGGGGTGTTGTTTTGTTTATCCCCTTTAAGAAGTTGTGATGTAGCATAAAGGGAAGCCTAGCTTAGTTCCTAAGATTGATATGGGGGCGTAAGGGATCTTGAAGGCTTGGGAGCAAGGCAGTTGTCTTCAGGGTGCTTGCTTGTCTCTCTGGAGAGTGGTATTCTTAGGAGAGCTAATGTAGTTTCTTCCCTGTGAGGTTATGTCTAATGATCACACTCGTGTGTTTGTATAGGAGAAGAGGGATGAGATTGGGGCAGCTTGAAATTTCAAAACTACAAAGTTCACTTTGTGATTGAACTTGTTTAGGGCTTTAATATGTCTTGTTTGGCAATGGTAATATTTCTAGGGCTCAAAAATCACATGAGAATTCAGAAAACTGGAAACCAAGGTACAGTCACAGAGCAATTCTGGGTAGCATACAGTATAGCATGTAGATCATCCATGGTTGAACATTTATTGGTGTATTGGCCTCTGCGGCATATGAAACACAAGCTCTAGAGATGCAGACATTTTTGTGTTGTGGCTAAGCTGTTGACTATGGACTGACATGTAACCTAAGAAATAACTTCGTAGGTTAAATGTGAAGTTCCTTCAGAATGAAAATCTTTAAAGCCACGGGGCATGAAACCTGCATCTTCTCTGTGTGGTAATGTGTCTTCAGGGACCTTGTCCCTTATTTGCCAACTATCCACAGGCCTACAGGGCAGCAACAGCTAGGAAGAGAGGGGGCAGCATGTTCTGACTACGTGGGTATTTGTGAATGTGGGGTGGGACTTCTGGGCAAGCATCTGTCTCGAGGACAAGCTCCCGCGGTAGAGTGGGCGCCTGAGGCCAGCACGATCGGAGGAGCAGCTGTGGCTGGTCACACACCTTTTGGCTCTGTACTGTTGCTTTATTGTGTTTTGTTTCTAATGTGTTAGAGTAATAATACATCTCAGAGAATAATGTGAGTTACAGGGTAGCATCTGTCTGCATAAACTTGTTCTGCCTCATGCTGTTTGGCTCAGGTGTGCTCATGGAGCTTTGGTGACACACAACCTTATACCATGAGTTTGTTGCTTTTCAGAAATGGAACTGCATGCCCATTCTTGCCAAGTGCATATTGTGGCCAGTGTACAGTTGGAACTTCTGTTATCAGGAACTAGTGAGAATAGAAGCAGGCGGGTAGAGGGCAGCCGACAAGCATGGCTTTCAGAGCACTGAGAAGACTGGGTTTGAAGCTGGAGGGAGAGCAGCTGTGCTCTGAGGTCAGACAAGGCCTTGTGTCCCTTCCCTCCTTCCAGGACTCTCTTCCTGTCTGCCGTTCAGTGTCTAGAACATTGGGCTCATTTAAACAAGGAAAACGGTTGGAAAATCCCTTCATCTTCCCATCTTAGCTCCTGCCCCCAGTGTCTTGCCCATACAGTTAGTGGATCCCAGTGCACAAGGAAGTGAGCTTCATATGTCCTTCCACACCCCTCAGCACCCATACAGTTTTGAGGGGGGTAGCTATATAAGATCCGGGGCAGCAATGGGGATGAGGTCAGCTGGTATACTGTTTTCTGGGCCTTTTTCAATCCTTTTCCCATTTCTCCTCTTTAATCATAGGGGAGTTGTTTTACTCACCTTGGTTTTATATTGCAAGAAAAAAAGCAAAACTCAACTAGACATGATATTACTGGGAAAATGTAGACAATAGTTTTGATTAGCATTTTTAAGCTTTTCTTTTTAAATATGTACTTAATTAAATACTGGGCGGGGTGGCTTGCACAAACTCAGCCCTTGGGAGATAAAGGCAGGAGGAGTAGCAGTATTTCATGGCTCTCAGCCACGTGGTGAATTCTAACCCAGCCAGGGGCCTGCTATGTGAGACTACCATCTCAAAAAACAGATCAAGCAAAAAGTTAATTAAAAACACATAGAATTATTACTTTGGACCTACAATAGTGATATTATCTTAAGAAACATTTGAAGACAATTACTGAAGTATTTATGGAGAAAATAATATATATCTTTTAATAGTAATAATTAAAGTCAATTGGACAGTGTGGATGAAACAAAGTAGCTATGAGCTAATAACGGTGAAACTAGGTGCTGGATGTATAGCAGCTTTTACTGTTACCTTTTATTATGTATTTGAAATTTTACATTTTCTAGTGATATTTTATTTGTGATCTAACAAATAAAACTTGCCTGAAAATCAGAGTGCTGAGTGAGCCACTTGTTAGCCATAGAGGCCAAGCAGTAGTGGTGCACGCCTTTAATCCGAGCACTTGGGAGACACATATCTTTAATCCCAGCACTAGGGAGTCGAGACAGGAAGGAATATGGCTGGGCGTAAAGAGGAATATAAGGAATATCATGCAGTCAGGTTTCATTGATATAGTATGCTGTCTGAAGCTGTCAGTCTGAGCTGCAGTCAGTCTGAGGTTGCAGTCTATGCAGTCAGGCCGAGGAGACAGTCTAAGGACAGGATACCCCTTTCCAGTGGTTGGCTGCTCTGCTTCTCTGTTCCTTCAGCTTTCACCACCTCATAGCTGACTCCGAGTTTTTATTATTAAGACCAATTAGAATTTATGCTACAACATTTCATATGGTAGATTGAGGAAAATGAAGCATAACACTAGTGATAAAATTATTATATTATGTATATACTAAAAGAGGGCTACAGTTTGGAATGTTTGACATGTCCAGCTGAAGTGGTTACAAGTGTGGAATGGATTAGCTGGTTTTGAATTCCAGCCCTGCAGTTTACAGTATACCTTGTGAATCTGTGTATTATGGGTCATCATAGCATGCACTTGGTAGGGCTGTTAATAGGAGTTAAATGAGTTGAAAGCGAAGTTCAGTGCATATTAGCAATTAATATCATTTAAAAAGTTTTACAAATAGCATGAAAGGAAAATTCCCTTGTATAAAAATGAGAACCTCTCAGGAACAAGCAGTTCACGCGCACATACACACAGCACACCGTCCCTACAGATGCCTCATACACATAAGAAGACTCACTGCTGAGTCACATGATGTCATTTTACACTATTCATGTCAGAAAAACCTTAAAAATGCCTATTGCAGGAGGATTTAGCCTCTGGGGAAAAATATAAATTTGTACCATAATTTAGAATAAAAATGCACACACCCTATATGACCTTAGCCTTTCATTCTTGTTACCTTCTCTTACAAAGTTCTGAATTGGAACTCTGTAGACCTTCCACTGACCTCTCCCAAGATACACAGCGGCTAGGAAGTTCCCCTGCCTGGATGTTTATAATAAGCTCTGCGCTGACCCTCCCTTACTTGTTCTTAAATGAAAGTTTTCAGGGTGTGACGGCTTCTTTCTAACCGTTTGAGGTCAGCTGGGAATTTCCGTGTACCATAATCAAGCACCCGTGTACTCAGAGCATCTGGTCCTTTCGTTTCCTGAGGCTGATACAGAGTTTCAAGTCTAGCTCCTCAGCCAAGCGTTCCAGTGCTCCATAATCTAATTTCTGCCCAACATTCTTTCCTTTCTTTTCCCGTTTCAACTTTCCCGTCTTAACACATCAACCCCTTTTTACCCCACCTCTAGGGTATGTGTCAGGTCTCACTAGGTAGCCTAGATTGGCCTCAAAAGATAATTTTATCTCAGTGTTTAGTTTGGAATTCTCTTTTCCTTTCCGTTTTTCAGTTCTGTACCATCCTTTAAGGATGAGTCTCAGTCACGCGCATTTAAGGAATCTTATTGATCTTTGCAAAGCACAGTAAATTTCCATCCTCCTGAGACTCTCTTTGGGGTGCTATTATTATTGCTGCTTATTAGGCATAAATAATAGATAACTTTTAGATAACTGTTAGATATGACAAAGCTGAGATGAACTTTTCAGCTCTAGGTAGCTGCTGTAAACAAAACTTATTACTGTTTTTGAGTTTTTATACAGTTTTGTTATGGCCTCCCAATGAAGTTATAGCCAGCTCATTACCAAAAAACAAAACAGACAAGATTAACTGAATAAATCTATGTCAGCATGTACTAGTTCAATCTGTACTAATTTGGGTAGAGATCAAGTGACATAATCCATTTAAAGAAAAGAAGAGACAAACGAGCCAAGGAGATCTAGTTATTCTCCTTGGGAATATAGCCTTCTAACTTGAAGTGTTGGGTGTAACTATATATAAACCTTAGTACTGAAAATGTTTTTCAAAGGACAGAGAGATGCTTCAGTGCATGAAAAAGGTACTTGCGGTCCAGCTGAGTTCCACCTTTGGAACCTGCATGATGAAAACAGAGAACCAGCTCCTCCAAGCTGTACTATACTGATCCCCACATGCATGCATGAAGCAAACACACATGCTCTCCAACAGACACACACACAGAGACACAAGCACACACCAAACAAACAAGTAAATAGAGAAATAAAGAAATTGAAATGTTTTTAAGAGGTTGGATGGATGACTTGGTGAGTAAAGGTCTTCCTGCGCAAGACTGCAAGCCAGGGCTTGGATCCCCAGTACCCATGAAAAGTCCGGAGAGTGGCTATTACAGCTGAATTGCTGAGTTCTAAATTCAATGAGAGACCCTATTTAAAAACAAAACAAAACAAAACCAAAAAAAAAAAAAACCAAGGTGAGCAGTGGTAGAGGAAGAAGATACCCAAAGTTGATTTCTAACCTTTGCCTGTGTGTACATGCATGCATGAATGCACACACACACGCCTAAATGAATTTTGTAGATAACTCAGTAAGTGCTTGTCTTGCTAACAGAAGGATCCTCAGAACTCATATATAAAAATCCAGGCATGATAACTTGTAATCACAGTGCTGGAGAAGTGAAAACAGCCAGCCAGTGAGTTTCAGGACTGTAATGGATCCTGTTATGTCCCCTCTTCTCCCTGACAGGCCTTCTCTATGTAGCCCTGGCTGGCCTGGAACTCTCTGTAGACCAGGCGATCCTGGAACTCAAGCTCTGCCTCTCAAATTCTGGGATTAAAGTGCGCCACCTCAGTCCAGCTGATCCAGCCTTTAAATACAAAACAAACAAAAAGGTGTTTGAAAACTGAGGAACAACAGCTGAGTTGTCTTCTGGCCTGCACATGCACCTCGTGTGTGTGTGTGTGTGTGTGTGTGTGTGTGTGTGTGTGTGTGTGTGTGTGTGTTTGTGTGTATAGATCAGAGGACAACTTGGAGGAGTCATTTCTGGCCATATACTCTATGGGTCCTGAGAGAATTTAACTCAGGTTGTCAGGCTTGGTGACAAGTGCCCTTTGCCCACTGAGCCATTTTGCCAGCCCCACATTAATGCTTTTTAAGTTATTTATATTAGTTATAAAGCACCCATAGCCTAGTGGTCATCAATCCAGTATGAAACAGCTAGATTCTTGTGGTTTGGAATCAAATTTCTGGAAACCCAGACTCAGAAAAACATGGCTGGCTGTATTACAAAAATATTAAAAGAGAGATGTAGGTGATATTTCTAGAAAATTGGTCAAGTAGTTTTTCTTATTAAAAAAAGATACTGGTAGCAAAGATAGCATTTGAATAGTATTTTTGATATAATTATAAAAATTCTAAATCAATTATACAGTATAACTTTAATATTGTTTTTCATTTTTTCTGTGGAGGGGTCATGGACATAAGTAGAAAATGTGTGTGTGTGCGCACATGTGCATGCAGGTGTGCACATGAGTCTAGAATTCAGAGGTTTATAACATGGAGCATCTTCCTCAGTTTCATTCTAACTTGGCTTTTGGTTTCTTACTGAACCTGCAGCTTACCTATTGTCTAGTCTAGCTGGCCGGTGAGGTCTAAGGGTCTGCCTATCACACTTCCACACCTGACTTTTCTGTAAATGCTGGGGATGTTTGTATGTTGTTACACTTTACAATGGAGCCCTCTCCCCAGCCCACCACTTATATTAATTAAATCTATGTCTCGGTGTGGGTAGCATTGTTTCTCTCTCTTTTATTTCCACTCATCCGTCGTTTGGGAAAGCAATTGGGGAAGCTTTAATTTATTGAGGTATAGCATATCTTAACGAAATTCTTAGAGGACTGACATGTCTCATTTTGTGTTTTCTCTTTTTTCACTTGGTTGGCATCTGCTTACTGAAACAGCTCAGGCATTGTCTCTGAGCTCTTCATTAACATTGCTGGTTGGGGTTACTTGTTTACCACTGTCTCAACTTACTTTTTCTGTAAATTATTTTCCTGACTGAGTTGCTTAAACCCAAATCTGAAATTATGCTTTTATTTTGAGCTTTGAAAACATAATGTTTTCTTGAACTGATAACAGAGTGAATAGACAACATGTGACTTGTTTTCCTCTCCATACTAATTGGCATAGGGTTAGGGTGTTGGCAAATGCTTATGGAGTTATTAGCAAATATTACATTTGTGGGAATGCTTTGGAGAAGTAGTTAACTTAACCTTGGGTAGTGTGTTCGAGCAGATCCGTGTAGTCTCTGGCATGATATTGAGGCTCTCTTCTTTACCCTCGGCCAGGGGAGGAAACCGATGAAAGCCGGGTCTCTGTATCCCTAGTGCAGACCCTAGTGACGGTACACATACCACATGAGAGTATCACAAGAAAAGGTGGATAAAAACCAAACTTAACTACTGAGATGCTTGCAATGATAATCACATTTTTCACAACCCAGTTTACAGTCTAGAAAAGGTTACAGTCCAAGCCTGGTACTGTTTTCTTCCCCTAAGGAACCAAACATTGTCTCATCAAACCTGTGTTGAAAATCTGAAGCAAAGGTCTTCACTGAAATAGTTTCAATGCAGGGACTGGAGAAATTGCCTTAGTAGTTAAGAGCACTGGCTGCCCTTTAAGGGACCCAAGTTCAGTTCCGGGGGCTCCAATGTCTTCTTAAGGCACTGCATGAGTATGGTGTATAATACATGCTGGCAAAACTTATGTACATATAACAAATAATGCAATGTGCATATAGGCATTGTGGCTGAAACTGTGATTGGCAGGTAGGGGATGCCATTAGAGAGACGGTTGTGCTTATTTTGGTTAAATAATTAGAATTTAGGTTTTGGTAAAGAATCCTAATGCTCAGAATTTGTTTTGTTAATTCTTTCCCTGTTTCATTTCACCAAATCTATTTTCTGATCCTTCTTAATATGTACATGAAGCAGCTGCAATGAAAGTGATGGGTATATGTCAGTGTCTAGTGACAATTATCCATTACAGTAGGAATGGAGAAATATTGAAGGGAATGGAAATAGAGCTGACTTTAGAGAGAGACTGTTTATACTGAGCCCGTAGGGTGCTGGCTGTTGGGTTGAGTGTACTATTACTGAGTCCTCACTTTGCAGCTTCGTGGCTTTCTCTATCAAACTTGGAATTGATTGAATTTTATAGCATAGTTTCACATGGTTTCTATTTATAAGTGATTGATGGATCTGAATTAATTTACAAAATGAATTTTAACTGTAAAATTGTTGAGTATCTGCAGCAATCATTTAGCTTTATTGTATGTATGTATGTATGTATGTATGTATGTATGTATGTGAAACAATAATTTGAAAGTTGTCAGGTAAATACGGAGTCAGCAGAGAGGTGGTGAGTGATAAAAAGATTTGTAGAATCATCTTATTATTAGGCATTATCAAAGTGCACTAGCCTGAATTTCCTTTGTATGAATATACCTGTCAAGGGCAAAACTCTGTACCCATGAGTTTGCTGCTTATTCTGCCATTTCATTTCACTTTGACACATAAGTGGCTTTCTGGGCCTATCTATACTATTCTTGCAGTCTGCCTTCAAACATTTTGGCAGTATTTAGAAGTCTGCAGGGTTTGGTTGTTTTTTGTCTTGTTTTGTTTTGTGTGTGTGTGTGTTTGTGTGTGTGTGTTTTTTTAAATAAAGTATTGAACTTTCTGGCCCCAATTTTCCTGATTTTAAAATAATAGAAGTTCCCACATGAACTGGGAGGAATGCCTTTGTTCGTGGGTTCCTATAAAATATATATATATATATATCTTTAAAAAAACCTGAGTAGCTGCGTGTGGTGATGCATACCTTTAATCCCAGCACTTTCAAGGGTAGAGGCAGGTGGATCTGCGAGTTTGATGCCCAACTGGTCTACACAGCAAGTGTCAGGGCAGCTAGGGCTACATAGAGAGAGCCTGTATAAAAACAAAACCAAAAAACCTGAGTAAGCATGTATAGATTCTTTTATGTGTCTGTCATTAAAAATCAATTATGATGCAAAATATCAAAAAATAAAATAAAATTAAATAATAGAAGTACCGTTACACAAAACAGGGTTATATCCCAGTTTGATTTATGTATTTAATTTGAAATTGTATTATCACTGTAATTTTAAAATGTATTTAATACATTAACTTTCTGAGCCTCATAACTTAACCTGGACCACTTTAGATTACACAGAAGTTTTTGGTTTTTCGAGACAAGGTTTCTCTGTGGCTTTGGAGCCTGTCCTGGAACTAGCTCTGTAGACCAGGCTGGTCTCGAACTCACAGAGATCCACCTGCCTCTGCCTCCCGAGTGCTGGGATTAAAGGCGTGCGCCACCATCGCCTGGCCACAGAACATTTTTTTGCCCATAGTTGGGTAAAATTATCTAACACAATGCAAAGCCTCTTATAATAATAAAATATTTCATAACTGGTATAACTTATTGAACATGATTTTGCTGAACATATAAAACAGTACTTGACAGTAAGTACACTCTTTTTAGTTTTTTGACACAGGATTTCTCTGTAGCTTTGGAGCCAGTCCTGAAACTCTGTAGACCAGGTTGTCCTCGAGCTCACAGAGATCCGCCTGCCTCTACCTCCCAGTGGGATTAAAAGTGTGTGTTACCACTGGCTGGCCAACAGTAAGTACAGTCTTAAACTATTATAAAATTTTAAAAATCCAAAATAAGTTGAGAACCTAGTGGATGGATGCTCTGTTATAATCTCATTTATTTTGAGTTAAATATGTAAAATTTAGTATAAGACACTTGGAGGTATCTTATTGTCTGCTATATGTATATTGTCCTCACATACACATGCAGGCAAACCAACAATGCCTATAAAATAAAAATAAATACATTATTTAAAAAAGGATTTGATTCAAAACTGACATCCTGCATAAAAGCGCTGTTTGTATTCTCCATAGTATACTTTCAGATGATAATATCCAATTCTGAATATTCTCTCCATTTTTGATTGTTAGCATGATAGACCAACCAGCCTTTACTGATTTGATAGGTTTTGGGTGTTTTGTTTTTGTTGCTTTGTTTTTCTTGTTTGTTTGGTTGATGGGTTTGGTTTTTTGGGACAAGGTTTCCCTTTGAAGTCTTGGCTGTTTTGGAACTCATTCTGTAGACCAGGCTGGCTTCAAACTCAGAGATCCAATTGCCTCTACCTCCCAAGTGCTGGGATTAAAGACATGTGCCCCCAGCACCAGGCCGGTTTGGTAAGTTTTAATTTGTGTTTCTCTGACCACCAGAGAGGTTAAATTTCTGTTGGAGTTGTCATTAACAGTGTTGCTAGCTAGTCTTGGGTCTCTCTTCCTTTATTAGTCATAATATAGAGAAAAGAGAAAGACAACAGACTTTATTGTATTTGAAGGAGTTATTCCATGTCCTATGTGTTTGCAGATATCTGATATCTACATTAGTGGGGAATCAGGGGATATGTCAGCCAAGGAGAAACTACTCTTGTGGACTCAGAAAGTAACAGCTGGTTACACAGGAATCAAATGCACCAACTTTTCTTCCTGCTGGAGCGATGGGAAAATGTTCAATGCACTGATTCACAGATACAGGTACGTACAGTGGAATCTCACTGCTCTTAGAAGGAATTCTTCCCATCTCATTTGTAATGAGCTGCCACACCATCTTCCCCTTCCAACAAGGATTAGACTCTAAGTCATTGCTCTGTTTTGAAAAGCAGTCTTTATTGAGCCCTGCTGTTCTAGGCACTGGCCAAAGCAGTGAACTACTCAGTGTTCCTGCTTTCAGGGAGCTGACTGTCCGCTGGGGAGAATAGGCAGTAAACAGAGAACTGGGTGCTGTCATATAGTGGCAGGCACCGTGGAAGAACATAATTATAGGCTTGTGGTAATTTGAACAGAGATGGCCAGAGATAGATGAGGGTCTCAAAAGTGAGCCATGCAGGCTCTGGGGTCAGAGCATCCCAAGTAGGTGAAAGAACAAGTATACAGGGCCTCAAGAGGGACCAGACCAAAGTAAGGAGAGGCAGGTAACTTGGTATGACATGAGGAAGGAAGATAGGAATTTTAACCACACACACAAAAAAATAATAATAATTTGAGGTCTGGGTGGTCATACACATGTATCAATTTTCACTGTGTACTAGTTTATGAATTTGGGTAAGCTTGGAATTGGGTAGCATTAGGTGCCTGGTGTGCAATTAAAAGTAGGTTCAGGATTGGTATCTTCCTGTCTCCTACTTTCGCTCTAGTTCACTCAGTGTTTTCTAACCAGCTCCAAGATTCTCTTCAAGGTTTAGATTGGCCACACAGCAAATGCAAAGGACTTTTTTCTTTGGATATCTGAGGGCAAATGATCAAATTCTCTCACTATATGCTTTTCTAAATCAGTCTCTTTATTGTTCTGCTTCTATTCTAATTCTCCTGTACTACTTCTAATTCCTCCCAACTTATTCTCCTACCTTCTTCTCTTCTAGACTAAACACTTGTCTCTTTACAGGAACGTTAAAGTGATTTTAAAAAAATTACAAGAGTTAGTCTCATTGGTAGAAAGCACATCCCTAGGGTAAGCAATATGGAGCTGAGCCTCTTCCATAGCAACCCAAATTTCCAAGGTTACTGGAGTAAGATCATGACCAGATTGGGGAGGGGGCACAGTGCCCGGTGACAAACTTTGAAACATAGTTCTGTTGTTAGCAGACTGGCAAGCAAAGACTTGGCATGCTTTTCTTAGGGTGCTTTGTGTAGCAACCTAGGTTTGACATCTACGACTCTGACTTTGTGCATAACTATAAAATTTTAAACTTATGATCTATTTACAGAAAGCCTTTAGTCTAGTTTGAACTTGCTCTGAGGTAAAAGTGAGCTAATTGTGTGCGGTTAGTCTAAGCCAAAAGGAACAAAGTAGGCTTTTAAGTGTCTACAGTCTTCATGGGACAAATAGATCTAGTTATGAAGCATGTCCCAGTATATATTCTATGTATAAAGATTATACAGATAAATGAAGAGTCAACTTCCTGATCACCCACAGATATATGTGCCCCCCCATAAGATTGAGATGTAATCATGAGATTACATATACACATCACATGAGATTACATACTACAATGCAGGTATTGGGGAGACACCAAGATGTTTTAGCAAAAGCGAGCAAAAAAGAGCTGATGGTTCTTCAGGTATTGCCTAGACAAGATTAACCCCCAGCAGAGTCAGCCCTCTGCTTGGTTGACACTTGATTTATCGACTGCCATATACTGTATATTCTCATGGCCTCTGACAGTTTTCAGTCCTGAGAACTGTTAGGTCCTCCCTGTGTGAGCTCATGTGCTGGATAGACAGTGGTTTTTCACGTGCCATGGTGAACCTTTACAGACCCGATCTGGTAGATATGGAGAGAGTGCAAATCCAGAGTAACCGGGAGAACCTGGAACAGGCTTTTGAAGTAGCTGAGAGACTCGGGGTCACCCGATTGCTGGATGCAGAAGGTGAGAGTTACTGAAATTTAAGTACATTTAACATGTTTTCATAATCCCTTCTCCTGGTAAGTTCCTCATTCTGACCAAGACATTCTATCTTTCTCTCAGATGTGGATGTACCATCTCCAGACGAAAAGTCTGTAATCACTTACGTGTCTTCAATTTATGATGCCTTCCCCAAAGTCCCTGAGGGTGGAGAAGGGATCAGTGCTACGGTAAAAGAATATTTTCCTAAAATACCTTCATTGAAGTAGAGTGCCTTCATTAGATAGTGCTACTTAAATTCTTTTGCATTTACAAAGACCCACCTGAGTCTACATTATCTCTATCATAATGGACACTGTCCTTAAGAACGAGCCTTGGGATTGCTAATTTTATGCCATCTAACGTAGGCCATTTGATGTTAAATGCCAGCAAAGAATGCTATTTCCATCCCCAGCCTTAATTCAAGATGACATGGTGTTTTCTTGGCTACTGATACATGTTTGAATAGGCAACATGGCTGAGCTCTAGGCTAGCCTTGAACTCATGGTCCTGCTGCCTCAACCCCCAAGTGGAGCAATTACAATGTGAAGAATCACCATGTCTGACAAATATTGTTGATCTTAATTTTAGTAGCTTGGTTTATAGTCTTTCTACGTGTCAAGATATTGAATGGCATCTTTGGGTTCCTCGGGGATCTTTAAAACTGAAACTTTGAGTATTAAGTTGGACATCTATCTAGGCAATTAGAAGAGGGTCTGAGCCACCGTGTCCTTGTTGCTGCTGCTAAGTGCAAATCTGGTCTCCAGTGTCTGCCTTCTGCCCATAGGACGTGGATGCCAGGTGGCAAGAATACCAAAGCCGAGTGGACTCCCTCCTTCCCTGGATCAGACAGCATACGCTCTTGATGTCAGATAAATCTTTCCCCCAGAACCCTGTTGAACTAAAGGTAAAAGCATAGACTTTAGTTGCTTTTTATGAATTCTCTCTGGGAGTAAGCTTCAGAGATTTATGCTGCTGGGATGGGGGAGGTGGTGTGAAAAATTGGTCCCTGTTGCTTTGGTCTATTAATTCATTCATCAAATATTAATATTTGTAGGCACTTTATAACCAATATATACACTTCAAAGAAACAGAAATTCTTGCCAAGGAGAGAGAGAAAGGAAGAATCAAAGAGTTATATAAATTACTAGAGGTAAGGAAGCGTATTTCTTGTTAGGACGTGGGGTTTGCCAGTTTGCACTGTCGTTGTTTCCTAATAGATTCCACATGCTCCCCTTTTATCACGACCGAGGGTAATGATACCCTCAGCCAGTCTTGGAACTCTGTGGTAAAGGAACAGTATCAACAAACTGTCATTAGGAAAGGAGTCATTGAAAAACAGTATCTCTATTCAGAAATCCTTTTTTCCTTGCTTTTTAGAGTGAAACTGAATCTTTAGAGGGAAACTATAGAGTTGGGTGGATTTAACCTTGCCAGAATCAAGTTCATTTAGAAGACAGATTTCTAGAAATGATAGCAGGGATGGGATGGTTTAGAGCAAGTGGTCTCTGCATGTTAGAGTTTAGATACAAATGTTTTGGCTCTTAAGTTGTTAGATGCTTTATTCTTTTCCTATATTAGATAGTGTGAAAAACTACTGCTTGTCTGGAACAACAACAACAAAAAAAAAAAAAAGCAAGAAGCAAAATACAAAAACAGATAAAAATAGTCCAGAGGGTAGGGCTGTGGTTGGGCACTGAAAAATATCTCTTTCAGGTATGGATTGAATTTGGCAGAATTAAACTGCCTCAAGGCTACCACCCTAATCATGTAGAAGAAGAATGGGGGAAACTCATCATTGAAATGCTAGAGCGAGAGAAATCCCTACGGCCCGCTGTGGAGAGGTGGGTCCAGGTGGCAGGCAGAATGGCATTCCTTAGGGCTGCTTTGAGTCTGTACTTCATTATGGTTTTTATCTTTTTAGGCTGGAATTGCTGCTTCAGATTGCAAACAAAATACAGAATGGTGCTTTGAACTGTGAAGAAAAACTGACACTAGCGAAGAATACACTGCAGGCTGTGAGTGTTTGCTCCGTCCTCCATCTTGTGTCACATACTTTCCACTCTGTACCCAGCTGCTCCAACAGTCAAAGTTAACAGCTGAGGAATCCTTTTCCTCCGTTCCCTCCCTCCTAGTGGGTGAGAACAGCGACATTTTCTCACCCAGACTCTCTTCTGTCACAGGATGCTGCACACCTGGAATCAGGACAGCCAGTCCAGTGTGAGTCAGATGTCATCATGTACATTCAAGAGTGCGAAGGTCTCATCAGGCAGCTGCAGGTGGATCTCCAGATCCTCCGGGATGAGAAGTACTACCAGCTGGAAGAACTGGCCTTTAGGTGAGGAGGAAGGGGCTCATAGGGAGGGCTGAGGTAAGAACCAGGTACTGAATCTTTAACTTGAATATCAGAACTCTGTTTCTGGGGCTGCTGCATGCACACCCTCTAAGCAAGACATTGCCTGGGCTGAGTTTCCCTTTTGGCACACCCATCCTGTTAAGTGCCTATAGTATATTTCTCGGTCACTGTGCCATCTTACCGCATTTCTGTTTCAGAGTGACCTGCAGAGGTGTGCTTGCACACTTGACTTTGAATAACTGGGGTCTAGTGAACTCATTTTATAGATGGGGAAACTGAGATCTGCAGAGAGGATAAGCAGTGTTTAAAGTCACATGGCAGTCCAGCATTTATTCTCCTCTGACCTTCAGGAGTCATATAAATATTACATTACTTCCTTCCAATTAACACTTTAGTTTTGCATTTGCCTCGAAAACTCCAAACTAGATGATGTTAAAAATACCACTTTACATTTCTCTAACACTTTTTCAAAACACTTTTCTTGATATGGTCCCATTTTTATTTTTATCATGTGCTTGTTAAACAGATAATGAAGATTTTATTTTAAGCATGTTTTAAGTTTACTCTTCTTATCCAGGGTCATGCGTCTGCAGGACGAGCTGGTCACCCTGCGCTTAGAGTGTACAAATCTATACCGGAAAGGCCATTTTACTTCACTTGAATTGGTCCCACCCTCTACCTTAACCACTACACATCTGAAAGCAGAACCCCTGAACAAGACAACTCATTCTTCTACCTCTTGGTTTCGAAAACCTATGACCCGGGCTGAACTTGTATCTATTTCCTCCTCTGAAGATGAAGGCAGTCTTCGATTTGTATATGAACTACTTTCTTGGGTAGAAGAGATGCAGGTGAGTGTATGTCCAGAAAACTGTCTTAAGAGGACCAGGTTGCTTTGTGTTTCTGGTAGAGAAAGCCTTAATAATTGATCCTGTCTGCACCTGAGACCCCTTCTCCTTAAATGTCCCCTTGCCTCTCCACTGTTTAACTCATGCTGACGTGGGAGTCAGTATAGTCTCATTGTCCTTGAACACATGATCTTCCGACCCCAGCCTCCTGAGTGCTGGGATTACAGGCATATGCCACCATGCCTAATTCCTTTCTCCTTATATTCTAAATGGACAGGATTTATATAGATTGTCACAGGCTTTTCTGACTTGAAGCTCTTGTTGAGTCCATTACCTTCTGTTAATCATGCCCTAAGTGGTAACTTGTGGGAAACTTGTAGTAGCTATATATCTCGGTTGTCTTCTGATGGTTCCTTGTTGATAGGAAAGTGCATTCTTCGGTTTTTGTTGTTTTGGTCGTACATACATTTTAAATCTAAGCAATTTTAGGTCAGTAATAACTCAAATTTGACATTGTTCTGTGCCAGGCTATCCCTGTAAACCCAGGACCCAGGAGGCTAAAGCAGGACGTGATGAATTCCAGGCCAGCCTGGGCTATTTTATAGGATTTCCATCTCAAGGAAGAAAAAAAGGAAGGGAGGACAGAAAAAGGGAGAAGGGATCTATTGGCTAGTAGCTGATGCTGTGAATCAAAATATTTTTTAGATCTTTCTCTTTTCTTTTCCTATTTTTTGTGGGGGTCTACTCTATTAAATTAAGAGACTCATAATGATTTATTGTTGTTTTGTTTAAGACAGGGTCTCATTACATAGCCCAGGCTGGCCTGAAACTCAGAGATCTGCCTGTCTCTCTGCCTACTGAGTGCTGGTATTAAAGGCATGCACCACCATGTCTTGTAACCCTATAAAGGGGAATGTTTGTAACCCTATAAAGGGGAATGTTGAGCCCCACTTTTGACAAACTCAGGGTTGTTTTCTCATAGGCCACCATTGCTGTAGTTAATGGGGCTGCTTCTGTAGGCTCTTGGGGGTTGATTGTAGTGTATTTTCCTGTACAAAAGCATAGAACGATAGAGACAGTTTAGATGTCCTTACACCTTGCCATTTTGTTTATTTAAGTCATGGTCTTATGTAGTCCAGGCTGACCTGGAAATTCTGAGCCTTCTGTTCTAAGTGCTGAGATCACAGACATGTACTCTTACCCCTGGTCTTCTCATCCAGATATTGACTGACCACTCTCCTGTCCTTTGCAAGTTATAACACATATGTGCTTTCTTTCTCAGATGAAGCTGGAACGAGCAGAGTGGGGTAATGATCTGCCTAGTGTGGAGTTGCAGCTGGAAACGCAGCAACATATCCACACCAGCGTGGAAGAGCTGGGCTCGAGTGTCAAAGAGGCTAGGTTGTACGAGGTAAAGAGCTTTCAGAATCGGTATTATGAGAGTTTTGGGGAGGAGCAGGTAGTGGGAGTTTATTCCACACTGCTGTTTCTGAAAAGGAGGAGGCTCTGAAAAGTAAAGTATATAAATGAATAACACTTTACAACTAATTCTGGCTTTATTCAGTGTGTCTCTATTAACCTTTGAAATGACATTGTGAGAAAAGTAGGGTTTTTTTTGGTTTGGTTTGGTTTGGTTTGGTTTTTTTGAGACAGGGTTTCTCTGTAGCTTTGGATTGGAGCCTGTCCTGGAACTCACTCAGTAGACCAGGCTGGCCTCGAAATCACAGAGATTTGCCTGCGTCTGCCTCCTGAGTGCTGGGATTAAAGATGTGCGCCACCACTGCCCAGCAAAAAACTGAAAAACTTTTAAAAGTGATGCTAACAGCTGAAGTCAGAATTAATAAATAACAGAATCTAAACTCAGGAGTTCTGTCTCCAAAATTCATTTTCTTCTCATTTTGCTGTGAGCCTGCAGTATAGAGCTGGTGTGAAGAAACTGCTCACTTGGTCAGTCCTGCATCAGTCACGGTTCTGTCTTATTTTTTGAGTGCCTTGGTTGTTTTCTGGTGGTAATGGACCACACTTAGGGACTCTGCCTGCTAGGCAAGTGCTCTACTACTGTGCTCCTATCTTCCTGTTTTTTATTTTGTCGCCCCCCCCCCCCCTTCAAAGGAGCAGATGAGGAGCTGGGTAGTCACCAGGCGCAGGATTTGCTGAAAGTACGTGCAAGGAGGGTACTGGCTAGGTTACCCTGCTGAATTGTCCACTCAGTGCTGCCTCTAGCTGTGAAGTCTGGTCTCGCCTAGAAAATTGGTGCCCAGGCCTGTGTTTCCCAGAGCAGTGAGCCCTCACCCCCACACCTGCATCTTGTTTACATTGTTGAAGCAATACCACATAGTTTCCCCACTGTTTCTCTAATGTCTTTTCATTTCATTCCTTTTGTGTCAGGGAAAGATGTCCCAGAATTTTCATACCAGCTATGTTGAAACTCTTGGAAAGTTGGAGACACAGTACTGTAAACTGAAGGTGAGTCTTTCTCCAAGACCTTGACTAGTCAACTTCTTCTGTGCTCATGGAGACTTGGGCTCCCTCCAAATAAGACTCCTTCCTAATTCAGAAAGCACATGGTTTGGCTCTGTCTTTGTTTGTTTGTTTTAGATTATATTTACTGTGTGTAATTATTTATATGGGTTATAATATTCTTTTTGAGTTATTTTCTCTACATAGCCCATGCTGGCCTTTTTAAACTACTCTTGCCTCAGTACCCAAAATCCCAGTATTACAGTTTTATTCTGCTACAATGAACTTCCAAATTCTTTTTTTTTTCTTTTGTTTTGTTTTGGTTTTGGTTTTGTTTTGGTTTTGTTTTCAAGACAAGGTTTCTCTGTAACTTTGGTGCCTGTCCTGGAACTAGCTCTTGTAGACCAGGCTGGCCTCGAACTCACAGAGATCCGCCTGCCTCTGCCTCCCAAGTGCTGGTATTAAAGGCGTCCCCACCACCGCCCTGCCACTTCCAGATTCTTAAAGGTCAGAAACCACTGCTCTGGGAAACTGTAAGCAAGTAAAGCCCATCTTAGCTATGTTCCTCACCAAGACGGTGGTCATCTGTATTTTGAGATACTATAACTAAAAAATTTAGATGATTGAGAGGGAATTCTCTATTTATTGTTTTTTACTCCCATCTATTGTCCATGGTGGAATAAGCCAAGATCACTCTTTATACAACAACACTTACAAAAGTCTTTCTTCAGTGTAAGATTGACAAGGACCCTGGAAGTTTTGTATCAAACTATGTAAAATAAGTCCATCAAAAAGAATCCAGATTTTTTTTTTTTAAAAGGCTAAGGGTGTGTGTGTATGACTTAATGGTAGAGTGTTTCCTTACAGGCCAATGGCCTTAGGTTTAAATACAAGCACTTTAAAACAAAACTAAACAAACTAGACCTAATGCATTTCCTGGGTTATTCTTTCCTGACGTCATTGTGCTATCTTCTCCAGATGCAAAGGCTGTCACTTTAATCTCTTAATTCTTGCTTTTTCCAGGAGACTTCTAGCTTCCGAATGAGGCACCTTCAGAGCTTGCACAAGTTTGTCTCCAGAGCTACAGCTGAGCTGATCTGGTTGAATGGGAAGGAGGAAGAAGAGCTAGCCTGTGACTGGAGTGACAGCAACCCTAATATCTCAGCCAAGAAAACCTACTTCTCTGTGAGTGTCACACAGCAGGACCGTCATGCTGAATAGCAGTAGTTGAGAGGTAGAGAGCCAGTCTGCAAAGACTGCTGCTCGAGCAGTGGCTCTCAACCTGTGGGGCGTGACCCTTGCAACAACTCTCTCTAAGAATTTTTTATGTTACAATTCATAAGAGCAGCAAAATTACAGCTATAGGAAGATTGAGAACCACTGGGCTGGGGCTATGTGCTGATAGATAGAAACGGGACTCTGCTCCTTGCATCTGTTTTGTGAGAAGGATGTGTGGAGGACAGAGAGCCCTTGAGTGGATTTAGTTAGAAGAGTGTATTTTGAGTTAGATAGAGCAGCAGTCTGTATGGTGAGTCATTTAGAAATTAATACAGCTTTATGATTAAGATTATAGGGTTTGTAGTGTGTGACGAACCCAAATTCAAGTCCTTATTTGCCCACTAATTGGCTCTGTGACCTTGGGCAACACATTAATCTCTCTGGGCCTACACAAAAATGAGATAATAACTACTTGAAGGGGTTGTATAAAAGGTTGAGTAAGACTTAATAAGATAATCTAAGCAAAGCGTTTTATAATGCAGGAGTTAATATTATTTAACTGAGTTGTACTTTTAGATTTCTATAATAATTTGAATTCTTATGGACATTTTAGTCTTACTCTCTTAAAATGTAAAATGGTCAGGAAATCTATAGTTAACGGAGCAATGCCTTATATTCTCTCTTCCTCCCCTCCCCTTTTCTCTCTGTCTCTCCCCTCCTCTCTAATCTTTAAAAAAAAAATCATTCATTTTATGTGTATGGGTATTTTGCTTGTATATATGTCTGTGTACCACATGTGTGAGTTACAGACGGTTGTGAGCCACCATGTGGGTGCTGGAAATTGAACCTGGGTCCTCTGGAAGAATAGTCAGTGCTCTTAACTGCCAAGCCATCTCTCCAGCTCTGTTTTCTAGTTTTTATAATGAAGAAGTAGACAAGTAAGTAGGAGCATCTTTTGCTACTTTTAGTATTTCCATACTCAGGATATTAAAACATTTTATAATCCTCTATGCAAACAGACAGCTGTTCTACTAGAACCCACGTTGGTTAGTTTGGTTCCATTACAGCTACAGTTATATTAAAAATGTGGTCAAGCACTGGTGGCGCGCGCCTTTAATCCCAGCACTCAGGAGGCAGAGACAGGGGGATCTCTGTGAGTTTGAGGCCATCCTGGTCTGCAGAGTGAGTTCCAGGACAGGCTCCAAAGCTACACAGAGAAACCTCGAACCCCCACCCCTGCACTCCTCCCAAAAGTAAGGATCAGAGAAGGACACAGGAATCTTCTGAAGCAGCATGTGTGGAAACTGCTAGACATAGACAGTGCTCTGGAGCTTAAAGGAGAAGAAGTTGAATCTGATAGTAAGGGTTCACTGAAAAGCCAGTATTTAATTTGGGTCTTGTATTAACAGAATTTTGTTTCAGAGGAGGACATTTTAGCTGAGAGAATGTTTAGCAAAGCTTCCTAGTCAATGGTCTTTCCACTAGTGTGTCTGCTTGTATGATACTGGTTAACTAGTGTGTCTGCTTGTGTGGTGCTGGCTAACTAGCATGCCCCATTGTTAGTTTTTGGCTAACTAACCACTCTAGCCATGTTTGCTCTTCCGTCTACCTCCTGAGTTCTCATAATCTACTCAGGGCTAGCTCGGGTCTTGTGCTTTCCGAATTCCTTCCCTTTAACTCTCTCATTTTTGCCTTTTTTTCTGAGATTCCCCCAAGCGTTTCTGGTTTATACATCATATTTTGGCACCAATCCTGTTATAGGGCTCTTAAAGTCAGGAGGGAACATTGTGTTTTCTTTATTGCCTCTTCTTCTTTAATAGCATTTATTCTATAAAATTAAATTCAATTTGCAGGAGTTGACAATGGAACTGGAAGGGAAACAAGATGTATTTCGTTCTCTACAAGATACAGCAGAACGCTTGTCACTTGAGAACCATCCAGCTAAACAAACAGTGGAGGTTTGTGGTCTTAGTGTGTGTTAAGGTCAATGTGTTGTGAAGCTGTTGAAATCAGAAGCTTTGTCCTCCAAGGCCGGAGGAGATGTCACATCCCTTGTTTTAGATCATCTCCCTTCCTATCCCAGACTGTTCAGTAGCCCCCAAAAACCTGCACAGTTTCAGTAGTTTGAGGAGACTATTATTAAGAAGAAGAAGTTAGGAGACTGTGACTCTAGAGATACACACACACACAGACACACACACACACACACCTTACTTCTCTCTTAAAAAAGATTTTTATGTCACATTATGAGAGTGTTTGTATGTCTGTGTACCACATGCATGCCTGGTACCTATAGAGGCCTGAAGATGGCATTGAATGCCCTGATTACTGGGAGCTACCATGTGGGTGCTGGAAACCAAACCTCTATAGGACCTCTAGAAGAGCCCCAGTGCTCTTAACCACTGAGCTGCCTCTAGCCCCGCATCATGCTTCTTGTTGGTGTAGTGCTGTTGCCCAGAGAGCGAAACAGTAGAAGAACCAGGAGAGATTTATTTATTTATGCTATATATTTTTCTGAATTAGTTATAACTGAGTATAGAAGAAGCTTTTTCTGGGTAACCCATTTTTAACCAAGGCAAGCTTCTTTCTCCCAAGAAGCATTTTACTGGTGTCAGTTAATGTCTCTTTGTTGTATTTGGAAAGAGACTCACACATATCATTTGAACCTCTTAAACTCAGTGCCCTCTGCACATGTGCTTGGCTGTTTACAGGCATATAGTGCTGCTGTCCAGTCACAGCTGCAGTGGATGAAGCAGCTGTGCTTATGTGTGGAACAACACGTGAAAGAGAATGCAGCTTACTTCCAGGTATGGTGGTGGTGGTGCTGTACTTCTGTACTTACTTACACTAAAGGTTAGATTTAAAATACACCAATATAGTAAAACCGGGTGTGGTGCTACTCACCTGTGAGTCTAGCATTCAGGAGGTAGAGTTAGGAGATTCAGAAATTCAGGACTAGTCTTGGGCTACATGAGATCCTGCCTCAAAAAAATGGGGAGAGGTGGCTAACAAACATTCATTCATATCAGTTATCTTTTACTGTATAAGACAACTCTAAAAACTTAGTTGTTTCTACTATTAATCATGAGTGATTTCAGTTTGGTCTTTGCTCAGCTAAGTGGGTTTTTTCCTCTGCAGCTTGTCTCATCTTGCCTGTCATGTGCACGGCTGCAGGTAGCTATGGCTAGTGGGCAGGGACTGTTTGATCCCAAATGGCATTATTCATGTATCTGAAAGTTGGCTAGGGGACAGTGTGTATAGAAAACCCTGGTGTCCAGTAGTCTTCTTTACAAAGTGACTTTACTACAAGAGAGAAGAGCCCACATGCACAGGCACTCTCTTCTGTTTCTGACATTTGTGTTGCATTGGTGAAAGCAATGCAGCTTCAAGAGCGGGAGACAAATTACCCCTTGAGGAGAAGATCGTAAAATATTAAGACTCTCCTTACCTCCACCTATCACAACAGCAAAAAATACACATTTTTCTTCATGTGAGGGTGGAGGAGGAAAGAAGCTATTTTCTCTCTTACATTTATCTCTTTAGTTATATAATTACATCAGTGAAGTAAGCATTGTTTCACCTAGCTTCTAGGTTGTTTCATGAACTAGGCCTCATACCAAGTGCTGCCACCAAACAAGTCAAAAAGGGTGAAGCAGGCTAGCTTCATATCAGATCTAGTGAGTGTTACTGGAAATCATCACTAATACTTTACACTGTGGTTTTTTAAGCCCTCTGGTTTGTACTCTGGGGTCTTTTGTAATGGGCGGTCACAGGTCCAAGAGAGTGTAATCAGCTTGGTTCAGCTTGGCACAGAAAGTTCCTTCTTTGTGAACCTTTCACTGTGCTGAGGCATTGAGCACAATCCAGACTTTCCCTGTGTTTCCACAGTTCTTCAGTGATGCCCGAGACCTGGAGTCATTCCTGAGAAACCTCCAAGACTCCATCAAACGAAAATATACCTGCGACCACAGCACCAGTCTGTCCCGCCTCGAGGACCTGCTCCAGGACTCCATGGTGGGTGTTGCCTTGGTGGGAATTTTTGCTTCTGAGAAACAGAGTAAACGGTGTCAGCTGCTGCCACATCTATATCCTTGGAAGCTGCGGGGCAATAAGTACAGCTCACCTCCCAGTCGTCCAGTCTGCTGTCATCTCTTCTGTTTTCCTCCTAACTGTTCCCTGAGCCACCTGGTGCCCATGTTTTCTCTGCTTCACCCTTGTTTTATTGTAGTCATTGGAGCCGAGACTGATGCTAAGAGATTAAGTGGCATAGATGTGTCTTTACTCTTTTGAAACATACAGAGATCTGAACCAGTTTTTTTTTTTCCTTGACTGTTTTCTTTTGGTAATGATGAGATATTAGGAAGTTGATTTTAGTTACTAAGGGCAGCATTAATATCTTAAGTAGAGATAATACAATATTTGTCCAATTTTTTAAATGTAATATTAACTTTTAAAGATAGTTCTTTATACAGTTTTTATTCAAAATCAATTTTAGATTTATTTGCTCCAGTAAGTTATTCCTTTAGGAGTTGCAGTTGTAAACTCAGCATCAGAACCTGTGTTTATTGAATGCAGTATACAGAATTGTCAAGACAGGGCTCAGCAGCCTCGCAGGAGATATGCTGCAGGGGAGGAGCTAAAAGATTGCACATCTCAGGAGATGAGTCCAACTAAGAGAGACACATTTTTGTCTCTCTTGTAACTCAAAAGCATTTTTGTTTTGCTTCACTTTAGCTTTATTTATTTGACTTACTTTTTTCGAGACAGGGTTTCTCTGTAGCTTTGGAGCCCGTCCTGGAACTAGCTCTTCTAGACCAGGCTGGCCTCTGACTCACAGAGATCCACCTGCCTCTGCCTCCCGAGTGCTGGGATTAAAGGCGTGCGCTACCACCGCCCTAACTTCCTTGTTTTGTGGGTGAAAGTAGGACGTTTTTGGTGTTTCTGAAAGTTGACGTTTCTGGTCAAACCTCCAGTCTTGTTTACAACATGCAAGCTCTGTACCACTGTTATCACTGTCCTAATTTTCTTTTCATTTTTTCTCTCTTTTCCCTTTTTTCTTTTTTTATAACGGCTTCAGACACAAGTAGGCTTACATTCGGTGCTTCACTTGGGCAAATGGAATGTTAACTTGAAATGAAGGCTACAAACTTGACTTTACAGTTACTGTCTTTAAAATGTCTTTCTCAGAGGTACTACAAGTGTGAAGGAGGACTGTCATCCTTGGCTCTGCTCTCCTCCCTCCCACAGAGTACCTTCCTGTCTAGGGTAACCTCTCTGCAGTTGTCGCATCTTCTCTTCTCAAGGAGGGTGGTTGCTGCTCTGTTCCCTCTTCTCCAGGTCAGGGGCATCGGGTTGGTGGCATCATCGGGGCATGGAGTCACGGCTGGGTCTGCTCCTCAGCTTCTTCACCAGGTTCCAGAGCACCTGTCCTGGCCTCTGGTTCTTTTCAGAGCTTTTCCCATGATGAACACTTGGTCTTTGGACCTAGAGATGTTTGGCTTGTGGGTTAGACATCTTTATTGCAAGGAAACTGGAATGGGAAGACCAGCTCTCAAGTGTGGACATGTGGCTGTCTCCCCTGTATCTTCCATTCCTCTTTCTTAACTAATAAGTTAAAGTTGTATTTCTTCCAATCATGCTCCCGGGGACAGGCACAGGTAGTTTTTTAAAGAATTTCTTTTTCTTTATCTGCATATTCTTAATTCTTTAATAATATATTTCTTAACATTATTAACTCTTTACTCTTACTGCATCCCTGTCCATCCTTAGAAAGCCCTTTTTCTGGGGACTTTCATGTCTCACCATGGGTTGGACCATTCAGGACAGTAGATAAAGGTTATCACTTTCTCTCCAATGGAATTGGTAGCATTCTGCTACCAATTTTGTTGACAAGTTTATTAGCTTTTAAGTTTTGCAGAGATTTTAGAATTTTGACTTTTTGCATGATACTACATTCAAGCCAATCAAATTTATGCGAATACAGCACGGCAAGATAAATCCAAAATCATTTGTCATGATGCTCTCACCAACAACATTTGTTCTGAGCTGTATTTGAGAAAATCCTTCATTAGTTCCATTGCTGTGCTCGGCAACTAGGCATTTGTTTTATTTATTTCTTGCATGTGGCTTCATTGGTCATTGTTTAGAGTACAAGGAGAAAGCTGCAAATTTAGAGTACAAAAGCATCTGAAAGAAGACAGACATTCTCTCCTTTTCCCCTTTATCCTTGTCTATACCATTATCTAAGATAGCTCCACTAAGGATCCCTACTTAACTGAGAAATGACATTCTCTTAGGGAGTGGAGCATTGCATTTTCATTATCGACTTAGTGACTCAGAATACCAACATTAATGTCTTTTTGTTTTTCTTGTTTTATAGGATGAAAAGGAGCAGCTTATACAGTCCAAGAGTTCCGTTGCCAGTCTTGTTGGGAGATCAAAAACCATCGTCCAGCTAAAACCACGCAGTCCAGACCATCTGCTAAAGAGCACTATATCTGTGAAGGCCATTTGTGACTACAGGCAGATTGAGGTGAGAGAGCAGCAGGCACCTGGCCTCCAAAGAGAAGGGGGTGAGAAGGGAAGCCTTCAATTAGTGTTATATTAGCAGAAAAAAGGAAAAAACTAAGTCTATAAACCGGGTACTTATGGAGGCCAGAGGATATAGAGTTTAAGACCAGTTGGGTCTGTTTGAGACCCTGTCTTTATAAAAAAGAGAGACCAAAAAGATTTAAAAGCAAGAGAAGAGGATTTTAAAATGGAAATTTAAGTGTAATTTTTTATCAACATAAACAACAAACCCTCCAGTCTATAATCCTGACGTGCTCCTTTCCTTAGTGATTGGCGTCATCATCCATTCACTGTGTAAGTGTTGATGGAGAAGGACTTTGTTACACTATGGGGATACATTTAGCTCCCTTGTCCTGGTTGTTCCTACAGCTCACAGGGTCACCAAGTCAATGCTAACTTGTAAATCATCTCTCGGGGCTGCTGTTACTATGCCTAAATCAGATTGTTTGTTTCTTGTATTTGGATCGTTACACTAGCCTTCTCATTTAGTTCATTCTTTATCCAGCACATTCTTCTTAAGGAAGCTACACTCCTGTGTTGGTCCTACAGCATGTCATTGTTGTTCTCAGGGAGAGAGGCCTTAACTCCTTAATGTGGCTTTGAGGTTCTAAATAATATGTCTTTAGCTCTAGCCAAGACTGGGTCATCCTTTGTACCACTTCCTGGTACTGTATTTGTCACAGAAAACTGTGGTACTAAAGTTTTGAATGTAGACCATGTTTGTTTGCTGACCACTCGTGTATATGTTTGTGTAAATGGCAGAGAACACAGGAGTTCCATGGTGCACATGTGTTCCAGTGTGAGTGTGTAAGCCAGACAGCAACCTTTGGGAGCTGGTTTTTACCATGTGGATTCTAGGAATTGAACTCAGGTCATCAGGCCTGGCAGCAAGAACCTTTACTGACTAAGTGATGCTATGGCCCTGCAGATGTTTTTCTTAAGGAGACTTTTTTCTTAGATATTTCATAGCCTTGAGATCAGGCCTGTTGTTAGATTTTCTATTAGCAATAATTTGACTTCATCTTTTCAGATCACTATTTGCAAAAATGATGAATGTGTGTTGGAAGATAATTCTCAGAGGACCAAATGGAAAGTGATCAGCCCTACGGGGAATGAGGCAATGGTGCCATCAGTCTGCTTCATCATTCCCCCACCCAATAAGGATGCCATTGAGATGGCCAGCAGGTAACTATGGCAGTGTGCTACTCAGTACAGACCTCCCATTAGAGGTTTCAAGTGCCCCACTACCAGCCAGGTGTTTTTCATGATGGATGGTTGTGAGCCACCATGTGGGTGCTGGGAACTGAACTCAGGACCTCCGGAGGAGCAGCCAGTGCTCTTAGCCTCTGAGTCATCCTTCCAGCCCCCTTTATTTTTATTTTTTATGTAACTAAGATCCTGATGCCTAGTTTTCCTTTCTAATTTTTGTTTTTCAAGATAGGACTTCTTTGCCTAGCTCTCCAGACCAGGCTGGCCTCGAACTCACAGAAATCTACCTTTCTCTGCCACTGGAAAATTTTAATCTGTAGTTTCCTTGTTTCCCAAGTGAACTTCAGTAGCTTTTGTAATTATTTCAGCATGTTTTGACTGCGTGGAGAACAGTAAAGTACTTGTAAGAAGTGATGGTGCGGTTTTCCAACAGCTCCAAAGGGGATATTTTATCTATACTCTTTTATTCATGCTTTCCCTGTTATTTCTTCTCTCTGGCTTCTGGCAATCTTTTTACATGCTGGTAACATTTATGCTACTGAAGGTATGTTCTGACAGAACACCATAGACAGTCCAAATGAATGTCTCACTGAATTCCAAAGTTGCCTATATTGTCAGAACTTGCTACCTTTTCCTCTTAGCAACCAAGCTCTACCTTGCAGTCAGACCTCTAACATGCAGCCCTGTTATTTCTAGGGTAGAGCAATCTTACCAGAAGGTGATGGCCCTTTGGCACCAGCTGCATGTTAACACCAAAAGCCTTATCTCCTGGAACTATCTGCGGAAGGACCTTGACCTCGTACAGACCTGGGACACAGAAAAGGTAATTGTGAAGCTGTTATCTCTGACTGATACCTGCAGAGTAAGCTTTATCAGAAGGACTTCTTCCATTACTGACACTTGTCCCCAGATTAATGAAGGAAAGTGGAGTCCAGGGTATATTTCAGTATTAAGGACCTGAGAGCCTTATTAGCAACTAAAAGTGTCAATTAGAATGGTTCAAGAAATGGCGAAAATAAGAGAGAGTGCAGTCTTCTTACTATGTAGAACAAGCACCATCTCTGTGTGAGCAGGTAGAGTGTGTGGAGTGTGTGCACACTAGTGTACTGTGTGAGCAGGTGGAGTGTGTGCATACTAGTGTACTGTGTGAGCAGGTGGAGTGTGGAGTGTGCACACTAGTGTGTTGTGCGAGAGGTGGAGTGTGCACACTAGTGTGTTGTGCAAGCAGGTAGAGTATGGAGTGTGTGCACACTAGTGTGCTTTTATTGACTCATATCCAGGGTGGAACTAATGGCATAACTTGTGAGTCCAGCCCCTGGAGCTGAGACGTGATTATGAGTTCAAGGCCAACATACATTGCATAGTAAGACTGTGAATGTGGGTAGAACTATGGACATTGTCCAGTGGCGCACAAGGGTATCTGGTGGGGGAGTGCTACTGTGCTACTGTTTACTCTGAATATCGATTATATCGATGGGTTTGGTTAGTGAAAATCAACATGTTCGGGCTGAAGAGATGGCTCAGAGGTTAAGAGCACTGTCTGCTCTTCTAAAGGTCCTGAGTTCAATTCCCAGCAACCACATGGTGGCTCACAACCATCTGTAATGGGGTCTGGTGCCCTCTTCTAGCCTGCAGGCAGACACACAGACAGAATATTGTTTGTATACATTATAAATAAATAAATAGACAAACAAATAAATAAATAAATATTAAAAAGAATTTTCTTAAAAAAGAAAATCAACATGTTCACAACAATTACACGTATTTATTTATTTGTTTGTTTGTTTGTTTGTTTGTTTGTTTGTTTTGGAGGCAGGGTCTCACTCTGTACCCTGGCTGGCCTGGAACTATGTAGACCAGGCTGACCTTGAAATCACACAGATTTTCCTGCCTTTGTCTTCTCAGTACTTGGAATTAAAAAAAAAAAATTTGCCATTGTGCCCATCCGTTTTGTACACTTTTGTATATATGACAGAATCAACACAAAAGGAAGGAGAGGGGCTGGAGATTTGACTCAGTGGTTAAGAGCACTGACTTTTGCCAGGCAGTGGTGGCGCACGCCTTTAATCCCAGCACTTGGGAGGCAGAGGCAGGTGGATCTCTGTGCATTTGAGGCCGTCCTGGTCTACAAGAGCTAGCTCCAGGACAGGCTCCAAAGCTACAGAGAAACCCTGTCTTGAAAAACTGAAGGAAAAAAAAAAAAAAAAGAACACCGACCTTTTCCCCAGAGGACCCAGGGTCAACTCCCAGCATCCACATGGCAGTTCACTACTATCTGTAATTTGAGTTCTAGGGGATCTGACACCCTCACACAGACATATGTGCAGGCAAAACACTAGTGCAAATAAAAAATAAAAATATATTTCTAAAAAAGGAAGGGGAGTAAAAATAGTATTTTTCTATTCTTTTGAAATTTATTTATTTTAGTTTAATTTTTTTTTTAAAGCTTCGTTCCTTAGCCCCAGGAGAGTGCCACCAGGTTATGAAGAACCTCCAAGCCCACTATGAAGACTTTCTACAGGACAGTCATGACTCTTCTGTCTTCTCAGTAGCTGATCGCTTGCGAATGGAAGAGGAAGTGGAAGTTTGTAAAGCCCACTTCCAGCACCTGATGAAATCAATGGAGAATGGTGTGTGCAAGAGGCAGAGGGAGGGAGAGCAATGGGAGGAGCGCCCTGAAGGGTGCTGACGACCCTTCTCATACAGAAAACCTTAGAGATGAGTTCTCGCAGTCCTGCTGTGGAAGTTGATAGTCTTTGGTTGTTAATGATAACCAGCCTGTCACATTTCCTGGTGTATGTAAAATGTTCAGGCTCCTAATGTCAGTGTGTAATGCAGGGACTTGGATCAGGCAGGTCTCCAGAATAAGACCTTGCTTTCATCAATGGGACTTCTGATCTGCTGGAGCCAGTGGTGCTCTGTTGTCCTCAGGTGGAGCTAAGTGATCTGTGCTTGTGTGTTCACAGAGGACAAAGAAGAGTCTGTAGCCAAAGTGTACATCTCAGAGCTGAAGAATATCCGGCTACGCCTGGAGGAGTGTGAACAGAGACTCCTCAAACAAATTCAGTCTCCGGCCAGCTCTAAGACTGACAGAGATGCCAGGCAGGACATTGCATTAAGGATTGCAGAGCAGGAGGTAAGATGCAGGAAGAAGAGAAATCCTTTTAGAATGAATTAGGAAGCAATCATGTAAGGATTCTAAGAAATGAGGCAATAGGCTTAATACAGTCCTACTCAGGAATTCAACCTACAATGGTGTCATTTACTGTGGAAAATGAGGATTTAAGCTACAAATATATTATTGAACTGATTCGTTTCCAGTATTTTTCCACTGAAAATAAGGACTACTTTCTAACATTGTTATTCATATCTGTCTCCATTGTTGTCATGCATTTTGTTCCCGATAGCACACTCAAGAGGATTTGCAGCGTCTGAGATCTGACTTGGATGCTATTTCCATGAAATGCAACATCTTTCTTCAGCAGTCTCCATCAGGCTCAAGTGCCACCACTCTGCGCTCAGAGCTGAACCTAATGGTAGAAAAGATGGACCACATCTATGGTCTGTCTACTGTCTATCTGAATAAGTGAGTACCATATCTATGGTCTCTGTCTGTCTGTGCTGTCTACTGTCAGTCTGAGTAAGCTGAAGTCTTGGATTCAAAGGGCAGGTATTTTTTTATTGAGCTCATTCCGTGAATCATCCAAAAAGACTACAGATCTTGAAGAGTAGGTATCTATGCTGAGAAACTTTGGCTTCAGTTCCTAAGTGACATGGAGTGGGTTTATTCGACTGTAATAACAAATGTCACTGTTATGGGTGATGAATAAATTTGCATTGTTAGGTCATTTCTTACCTCATTTTTATTCTATTAGATACCTTTGAAAATAACAGTTAAGGGGCTGGAGAGATGGCTCAGTGGTTAAGAGCACTGACTGCTCTTCCAGAGGACCCGGGTTCAATTCCCAGCACCCACATGGCCGCTCACAACTATCTGAAGATCCAGTTGCAGGGGATCTGACACCTTCACACCAATGCACATAAAATAAAGTTAAATAAACCATAAGAAATATTTAAAAAAAAGAAAATAACAGTTAAATATAGTAAGAAAAATGGAAAGAGACAAAGAATTATTAAAACTAAACCACACATTAGTGTTTGAAGTTCTTTTGCTATTCATCCGTCTCTACCTGTCACTTTGAGGAATGACAGATCTTAGGTCCATTAGCCTCATTCCTTCTTGCCACCAAAGGTGGCATGTCCCAGTACCACTTAGAATTTTACTCTGAGCTAGCTTAAGCTAACAATATTTATGTATCAGACTTCCTCATTTTTACAAAAGTCTGTTATCATTTAATGTGATAAAATTGGTTTGGGCAATTGTATTTTGTGATCCTAGGTAATACACATTTTAAAACTCGAGTGCTGAGCTGGGCATGGTGGTACATGCTGTGGCCCAGCCCTTTGTAGACAGAGGCAGGTGGATCTCTGAGTTCAAGACCAGCCTGGTCTACTGTGTAAGCCCCAGTACAGCCAGGGCTACACAGAAAAACCCTGTCTCAGAGGGGAAAAAATTAAATTAAAGAATTGATTTTATCCCCACAGATTAAAGACTATTGATGTGATAGTACGTAGCATACAAGATGCTGAGCTGTTGGTCAAAGGTTATGAGATCAAGCTGAGTCAAGAAGAAGCCGTGCCAGCAGACCTCTCAGCTCTGGAGTCCCATCGGGCCACACTGCAGGTTGGCTGCTCTAGTTTCCTAATAGGTTGATTTACCACTGCTCTGGGGTTACAGAGGATTCCGGGGGATGACTTGACACTGATCCGTCTGGGGTTACAGAGGATTCAGGGGGATGACTTGACACTGATCCGTGTTTGCACTTGAATTAGGCCAAGAATTGTTTTAATATATTTTAATAATATGTAGCCAAAGGGAAAGAGAAAAAGCTAGAAGGGATAAGACAAAAACCCTTTTCTCCTGTAAAATTATGGTTTATTAAATATAACCAATAATTTTATCAAAATAGCTTTGTAGGCATTTTGCTGTGGCTTCATTGCAACTCTCACAAGTTGCTGTAAGAAGCGAATAGGAGAGGGATGTTTGTCTCTTGATGGCTGAAAACACCAAGATCTAAGCCAGCCACAAACCTTTGCTTAGTTTCATAGCTTATATGTACTAAGGTCAGATTTCATACATGAAGAACTATCTGCACATTTTCCCATGTGGTGTTCTGGGCCTGGTTTCTGGGTCATTGATAACACTGTAGACTCCGCTGCAGACATTGTCCTTTTGCTTGTCTTAGCCTGAGTCTTTTTTAGGAAGAAAAATATTTGACCTGTTTCTTATGTTTCTGTAGCATTGGCTTAATGACGTGAAGGACAAGACTTCAGTGTTCTCAGTCCTGGATGGGGAAATCACTAAGGCAAAGGAAGTGGCAGAACAGCTTCGTCACCTAACGCCAGAGCAAAACTTGGATTTGGAGCGTTTTCAGGAGAAGGGTTCTCAGCTTCAGGAGCGCTGGCACCGAGTCCTTGCCCAGCTGGAAACCCGGTGAGGGGTGCCTACCTTTCCTCCTCTTAGGGTTCAGGGAGTTTGGCTTAAACAGAAACAGTTACCAACTATTTTAGCATTCATGTCTAGAAGTAGGAATTGATACGGGGTGCAGAATTTTAAAACAGCATGAATTCTGAACAAGATAAGCCCCAGAAAATTGGAATCCTCTATTGTAAGGCAGACTAAGGCCCTAACACATGTACTCCACCACTAGACTACTTCCCAGCCTACTGCTTGTTTTTGAGAGCTTTTTTCTTGGAGGGAAGCAAAGCTTTGGGAGAGATTATCCACCTAGCCAGTCAGATCAGTTCAGTCAACTCTGACATCAGAGGCCCCAATCGCCCTCACATCCCCAAGTTTGTGGCAGCTGTGGTTCTTCTGTCTGGTGCCTGGGAGTAAACCACGTGCTAGGCAAGCCTTGTACCACTTAGTTACGTCTATAATGCCGTGTGTTTTTATAATACAGATTTGAATAGTGTTATGGTGACCATTCCTTGAGGAGAGAACCAAGGTTTTGGTGCTTGTTTCAATTAAGTGTGAATTTTAATTTGATCCATTTTCAGAGCGAGGCTTTATAGAATTCAGTGCTTCTATCATCCTGTTGATTTAGTGGGTCTGCTTTACTTCTGTCATCTGAGGTCTTGTTTCTGATGTAAGGTATGACTGGTAAAGACAGAAAATTGGCTTTCCTGAGTCTAAGAGTAGGAACATGTGCAGGGACTCAGACAAGTCTGCTGTTGTCTCTGCTGAAATTCTGCCTTAATGATACTAAAGGATATCTAAAGATTCTAATTCCTGTCTTTCCTCACTTTCTGCTACAAGAAGTTACAGTGATTTAGCCGGGTGTGGTGGTACACACCTTTAATTCCAGCACTTGGAAGGCAGAGGCAGGCAGATTTCTGTGAGTTCCAGGACAACCAGGGCTATTACACAGAGAAACCCTATCACAAAAACAAAACAAAAAAAAGAACTGTTACTCAGAGAAACCCTATTAAGGGGAAAAAGAAAGAAATTACAGTGATTTACAAATCGTGGTTCATTTAATATGTAAAATGAAAAAAAAATTGATAGGAATTATCATGAGATGCTTGGGCTCTGTAGGATTTTTGTAAAGATTGTATGAAAACAACCCATTTCTATTCATTTTAGGGCCCTGGCTACACACATAGGCATCACTCAGCCTTGCAGCACTATTCCCATGAGTAAACTGCATCCTCCAAAAAGGAAACTGGCTCACTCAGTGTGCTCTATTTATATCAACATTAGGGTGTCTAACAGTGTTCCCCTTTGTCCCTCTAGGCAATCTGAGGTGGAAAGTATCCAGGAAATTCTGAGAGATTACCGAGCCTGCCACGGAACTCTTATCAAGTGGATTGAGGAAACCACCGCCCAGCAGGAGCTGATGAAGCCAGGCCAGGCAGAAGATAGCCGAGTGCTGTCAGAGCAGCTCAGTCAGCAGACGGTGAGTGTGGAGTCAGCTCATCCTAAAAATGATAATACAGCAGCAATCAAACCTTCCTCTAGCAAGACATCTAAGCCTGCTCTTAGAGTTCAAAGGATAGTCTTTTTTTATTTTTTATTTTTTTGGATTTTCAAGACAGGGTTTCTCTGTAGCTTTTTGGTTCCTGTCTTGGAACTAGCTCTTGTAGACCAGGCTGGCCTCGAACTCACAGAGATCCGCCTGCCTCAAAGGATAGTCTTTTTTTTTTTTTTTTTAAGATTTATTTATTTATTATGTATACAACATTCTGCCTCCATGTATGTCTGCACACCAGAGGAGGGCGCCAGATCTCATTATAGATGGTTGTGAGCCACCATGTGGTTGCTGGGAATTGAACTCAGGACCTCTGGAAGAGCAGCCAGTGCTTTTAACCACTGAGCCATCTCTCCAGTCCTCAAAGGATAGTCTTAAGGTACTGTTTGTTTGTTTGTTTTTGTTTTTTGAGACTGGGTTTCCCTGTAGATTTGGAGACTGGCCTAGAAGTTGCTCTGTAGACCAGAGCTCACAGAGATCCGCCTGCTGCCTCTCTGCTTATTTTTATAAGATAACTCTTGCCAGGTGGTGGTGGCACACACCTATAATCCCAGTTCTCAGGAGGCAGAGGTAGGCGGATCTCTGAGTTCAAGGCCAGCCTGATCTACCAGACTGAGGACAGTCAGAGCTGCTACACACAGAAACCCTGTCTCTAAAAAAAAAAAAAAAACAAAACAAAAAAAAAAAAACAAAACAAAACAAAACAAAAAAAAAAAAAAAAATCAAGGTTCCTGGGCCCAACTCAGGATCTCGGCCTAGCCCTTCAATCTGATTGTGATGCTTCTAAGGCTTGAGAGTCACCGCCATAGAATATAGTAAGTGTTCACTGCTTAGTGATGATATCTCAATGGTAATGTGATGTTTTGGTTCTAGGAACTGTTTGCAGAAATTGAGAGAAATCAGACAAAACTGGACCAATGTCAAAAATTTTCCCAGCAGTACTCCACTATTGTGAAGGTAACTGTACCACATCCCAGAAGGAATAAGTGATCTCCATCTTGGGAAGATTGTGCAGAGCTCTTCTAGAGAGGTGTCTCCCCACCAGCAGTGTCAGCATCACTGAGAGACTGCTTGAAGTGCCCTCCCGTCTATTGGATCTGATCCCATAGTTTCTACACATGTTGATGTTTGACAAAGTAGGGTCTACATCCTTGAAAGATTTTAGTCAGAGGAACAAGTGATCATATTTGTTTTCTGGAAAAGATAGCAGTAGCAGATGAGAGTAGAAGTAGGGAAGATAAGTGAGAGACTGCTTAAATGAAGAAAGTTTGGAAGGGGGTAGAAAAATGCTGCAGGTTGCAGAGGAAGCACAGTATATGTAGTAAAGTCAGAAAAGCATTTTTAAAGGCTTTGGAAACAGTTTCTAATCTGTGCTGGATTAATTAAGGAAATCCACTTCCCGTGTTTGAACTTCAGTTCCCTTAAGAGTAAGTTCAAAGAATTGGGTATCAGATCACACGTTGGAAATTCAGGATTCAGCAAGGTATATATGACCCACAGGCTGAATCTATGCCATACACTCTTGGAGTATTAGAAGTTCAAGGTCCAATATTTTTGCTTCACAGATGGTTTGAGACCACCCTAGGCTACATGAGACCCTGGACAATAAATAAAGTGATAAGAACTTGAACTTTGAGTGCACATAAATTATATTGCAACAGTGATTTTCTTTCATTTCCATACTATAAATAGCTACATTCATTTATAGAGACAGAATTAGTATTTCTGACAGGCAGAGTGACCCAATATTTGCCAAACTATAGTCTGAACAAATACTAAACGTAGTCTAGCAACAAAGTACTGTGGTTTTGTTGTGTAATGTGTCAGCTGTGAAGATCTGTGCAAAGGTAGTCAAGTTTCTCCTTCTCCTAGGACTATGAGTTGCAGCTGATGACATACAAGGCCTTTGTGGAATCGCAGCAGAAATCCCCTGGCAAGCGCCGCCGCATGATCTCCTCTTCAGATGCCATCACACAGGAGGTGAGCAGGAAGGGAGGGATGCCACCATCTTCCCTTAGCAAAGGTCTCATTTGTGTCACCTTTCTGTTGCCCTCCTCATTTCCAGCTATTGAATTTTACTTTTCTGGCAGATAACTTACCTAAATTGTTCTTTATATAGTTCATGGACTTGAGGACCCGATACACAGCTTTGGTGACATTAACAACTCAGCATGTGAAATACATCAGCGATGCTCTCCGGCGGCTAGAGGAGGAGGAGGTGAGGATAGTTGGGTCCTAATTCTTCTTGAAATCATGATAAAAAATGCTATGTCTCACCAGACATGCTGGCTCATGCCTTTAATCCCAGCAGAGGCCTCAGAGGCAGATGGATCTCAGAGTTTGAGGCCTGCCTGGTCTATTGAGTGAGTTTCAGAACAGCTAGGGCTGTACACAGAAACCCTGTCTTGATAAACCAACAACAACAACAAAAAAAAAAACTGAGCCTCAGGCAGAGAGTGTGGCTCATTAATAGAGCTTATAGCTACCATGTGCCAAGTCTTAAAGCTGATCCTCACACTACATACTAGAATTCCTGTCTCATCTTTTAAAAGGTAAAGTTCATGCAGTTGTTGTCCTTATTTCCAGTGATCATGTTCTAGAAAGTTTGGTTGTTGGTTAATACTAAACCAGTGCTCTTATGGGAAACAGTTGCTTTCTATAACCTTGGATTACATATACAGCCTTGTTTTGTGTGCATTTTTGTTTAAAGATACTTTATTTAATGTGTATTATTGGCTCATTGAAACACTATCACTTTTTTCTGCAAAATGTTTATCAAAGATAGATTTACCTCTAAGACATGTCATCGCCCTCCTAGGCTTAGGAATATTAAACACTTCAATATTAGCCTAGACATAAATTAGGAAAGTTAGCAAGATTCTGTATGCAAAGAACAATGTCTTTCCTGTCTGGCTTTGGAAACATGAAGTCATGCAGCACGACGAGACTGACAACAGTGCCAACTTTCTATTTCCGCTGTAGAAAGTGGTGGAAGAGGAAAAACAGGAACATGTGGAGAAGGTTAAAGAACTCTTGGGTTGGGTATCTACCCTGGCAAGAAATACACAAGGAACGGCTACCTCATCCCACACCAGTGCGTCCACAGACATCGAAAAGGCCATTTTGGAGCAGCAGGTTAGTGGACTCATTCGTTGGAACATTTCTCATAGCTGTTTTATTCTAAAGTATTACTTTAGAAAAGGCTAACTTCCAAGACTTACAGCAACTTCAGCTGTCTTGTTTGTTTACTTGACAGTTTAAAACATCTGTAGCTCATTTGTAATGTTTGACCTAGGTTGTATTTTCTCCTTTGGTTTTAAAATTTTATTTGAAATCATGTTTAACTTGTTTAAATCTTGTTTGAAAAGTTTCTTTTTATTTCCTACTACTAGGTTCTGAAAGAAGAACTGACAACCAAGAAAGAACAAGTTTCTGAAGCCATTAAAACATCACAGATCTTCTTGGCTAAGCATGGTCATAAGTGAGTGTAACCTTTTCACCTGGCTGAATCTTAGGTTTGGGATGAGAAGTTTGAATAGAGAATTCTTGACAACAAGAGCCAATTGTCGAGAGCCTTTTAGTTTGTACTGAGGAAATTTTTTTTTAAATATTTATTTATTATGTATACAATATTCTGTGTGTATGCCTGCAGGCCAGAAGAAGGCACCAGACCCCATTACAGATGGTTGTGAGCCACCATGTGGTTGCTGGGAATTGAACTAAGGACCTATGGAAGAGCAAGCAATGCTCTTAACCTCTGAGCCAACTCTCCAGCCCCATACTGAGGAATTTTTTGTTTTGGTTTTTAATTCTTGTCAGATATGGGGATTAATTTTAAGCATGATTGACATGGGGGTGCAGGATAGAAGACAAGAAGCAAATTAAGAGGCTGTCCTGATAATGAGTGCAAGAAATGTGGTAGGGGGGCTGGAGAGATGGCTCAGTGGTTAAGAGCATTGCCTACTCTTCCAAAGGTCCTGAGTTCAATTCCCAGCAACCACATGGTGGCTCACAACCATCTGTAATGAGGTCTGGTGCCATCTTCTGCCTGCAGGCACACACATAGACAGAATATTGTATACATAATAAATAAATATTTTTTAAAAAAAAAGAAAAGAAATGTGGTAGGTTACAGAGGTGACAAAGATTCAAGAGCTATTCAGGGGCCAGCAAGATGGGTCAGCACATAAAGTTGCTACCAAGCCTGACAACCTGAATGTAATACCCAGGACCCACAGGGCAGAAGTAGAAAACTGACTCCCCAGATTAACTGCTGACTTCCATATGTGTACACATGTGCTTGTGCACATACACATATGCTAAATAAATATATGAAATTTTAAAAATATTAAGAATGAGTCTTTGGGAAAATCATTAAATAAACTGCTAGACTTGCTGGGCATGATGGTACATGTCTTTAATCCCAGCATAGACAAATGGATCTCTGAATTCAAGGCCAGCTTGCTAGACCTTGCCAAGACTATATAGTGAGACCTTGTCTCAAAACAAAACAAACAAAAAACTTGGTAGGCTTCTTGCATAGCCTATTGATCATTTAATATCAGCCACAAAGATAAGAAACAGAAAAAGTCGTGAATTGCAGAATAATGCAGCTTCGACATTGTTGAACATGAGAGCCTCTAGGATGTCAGAGTAGAAACACCTAATATTTAGTAAGATTTGTGGACTACCTTGTGTAGACTCACTAAAAATTCCCTGTGGCCAGGAAATAGCAAATTTGGAATTAGTGACAGAAGTCTTAAAAAGACAAAGATTTTAAGTCATTAATATAGTAGAAATCATAAAGGTAAATTAACCTAAAAGACTTTCAGGTCTTCTCAGTTTGTAAAGGGAACTTCAGAGAAGGAATAGAAAAATATTGGTGAGTAATACCTCAGAACCCAAGAAGGTTCCAAAGAGGAGGGGGGTTGAAAAGTCAAGAAAGATTAGTGAATATCTAATACATTTGGCAGCTGGAACTTTTTGGTGACACCGATGAAAAGTTGATGAGTGAGTTCAGAATCAGCACGATGAGCAGTAAATAAATGAGAGATGAGGGGCTGTGATACTGAAACTCAACTCCTTTCCTAAGGCATGGTCACTGGAGACGAAAGCTCTAAACACAAGGAACAGGATATACCCTTACAAGCCTGTGACTTCTGTGTTTAGATGCCTTAAATCCAGCAGAGAAGAGCTAGTAGGAGGGAGGTGAGAGAGGCTGGAAAGTACAACCTTAGTCAGGAGATATAGGCTCAGGAAAGGTGTGCACAAAGGTGAACTTTGTCAAGAGGAGTCCAAAAGTAAGAGAAGTAATTTCTAGTGGTCCATATGTATTTTCTTTTTTCAATAGGCAAAGGGGTTTATTGAAGATTAGGGTGGTGCTCAGGCAGACCGACAAGGGATTAACTCTGGCCTCTCACCTGGATTTTCTGAGGGAAATACTCAGATCCAGTTAAAACTGCAAACCAGGAAGATGTCCACATGGCTGCGGGATCTCTTTCCTCACGAGATGTATTTGCAGCAGTGGATCTCAGAGATCCGGTTATGAATGAACAGGCAATACTAAGAAAATCCACTGTAGGGTTTGGATGCCAAAGATAAACTGAAGATAAATAGAGAAGATGATAGAGAAAGAATGATTGGAAGAGGCACAGAAGGCTTGTGGAATCTCATTGAGTCTGTAGGGAATTCTAACATAAATCGACATGGTTCATTCTTAGAATTAATATGGAGGGGGGACTTTTAGTATTCACCAGATTCAAGTTGTGAACCTCTAGGAAGACAGGAAAAGAATGGACTTGGTGACAAACACACGGTGGCTTTAGTTACATATGTAGTATCATGTTTCCTAGAAAATGTTCTAAAACAAATGCCGTTGAGTAGTAAAACTTTGAGTTAAGTGAGCTATTGAATGGTAGTAATCCCATCATGGGGAACTAAACCAGAAGGGTCACCAGCTCACCCCCACTTCTTGGGCTACATAGAGACCTTGTGTCTTAAAATCAAAACTCAAAGCAAACAAACAAAAATGACTAAGACTGGGGTGGGGAGACCAGGGAAAAGGAATGTTCTCAGAAGACACATCCATGTACTAGTGGGGACTGGAGAGATGGCTCAGAGGTTAAGAGCACTGGCTGTTATTCCAAAGGACCCCGGGTTCAACTCCCAGGACCCACATGGCAGCTCATAACTGTCTATGGCCCAGGTTCCAATGCACATTAAATAAATAAATAAATAAATAAAGATGACTAGGTAGAGAATAGGTAAGTGAAATTTATACTTTGTTTAAAATGAGAATAACCACAGGAGTAAAATATAAAGTAGGACTTTATCATATATTCTGAGGTCTAAGAATTTAAATGTAAAATAATTTTATATTATTTCGACATCCAAATTTGCTGTGTATGGGTAAGGCTAAGGTGTTGAAATTACCATTTTGATTGAGATTTGCAGAACTACAAGCAAGGAGTTATTTATTTAGCATTGACATCATCGAGAATCATAGAAAGATATGAGTAAGATGCCAAAGTTGAGTATAGGAGACTGGTTATATCCAGATAATCCATTCATGGCAGCAATATAGCAGTTTTTGAATATAGTTTGGAGAATTTTTCCCCCGAGAAAGATGTAATGCTTCATCTTTCAGGCTCTCAGAAAAAGAGAAGGAACAGATCTCCGAGCAGTTGAGCGCCCTGAACAAGACTTACCACGACCTTTGTGACGGCTCTGCCAGCCAGCTCCAGCAGCTCCAAAGCGAGCTGGCTCAGCAGACAGAACAAAAGGTATTTTTAGTTTTGGGATCCATGTATTATGGGTGCCGTTTTAATGGTATGAAAGTGGCTTTGCTGATTGAGAATCATGTCACTAGCTTTCCATGACCAATGTGACTTAATATTTAACCTCACCTTAGCAGCCATTTGTCATGTGTTTCTTTACTGGGGTTCCATGATGTGTTGGTCAGTCAGAAATGCTAGAGAGCACTTAGAGCAAACCCTCTGGATCTGGTTCATTCCCACCCCACCCACACTCGATCACTGCACATCAGAATAGCTAAGGAGAACTTAAATATCCGATGACATTCCTTATGATAAGATATGATAGGATTACTCCTCTTGTCTCTCAAGAGTTGATAGCCAAGAGTTGTGGAAGTTGGCAGGAAAATGCTTACAAACCTCTTCCCTCGCAGAGTGACCAAACTGCCTGTCAGATTAGCTTCACTGACTGAGACGCTGGTTCCCTCACCCATGGTCATCCCATCGTGCAGCACAGTTAACAGTTCTCACTTCTCGTTCATTTTGTACCCATGAAAGCCATAGTTGCTGTTGGTTGTCATAAATTCTTCCTGGATGCTTGTGTGTGTGCATTTAACCAAATTATATTCATGTGTCTCTGGGATATACATGTGTGTTTGCCTGCTTATTTCCTATGTTGTGAAGCAATGGCCAGTTTATGTGGGGAAGACCAGTATGTTGTAAATCACATTTGGTTAATGCTGCTCAGAATGATTGTTCAAACAAATATCTTGATTCTGGCCCATGTATATAAATATGTAAATTCATAAAATCTACAGAGTAGAACCAGCCCTGCTTTGATGGTATATTTCCAAAAAGAATGTGCTGATGTCGAATTTTCTGTGTAATATAGCCCACTTCTAATGGCTTGTTGCTTCACCATATAAGGGAGTATGTGAAAAGTTTTAACAATTGCTTGCTGAGAACATCCAGTTCTCATTTTGAAAGGTTAAGAAGGGGTGGGGGGAAGAGAAAAAGACAAGCTGCTGAGCACCACTACATTGAGCATGATGTGTCCCTGTACTGTGTGTGTTTCATGTAAAGTATTGTTCTGATTAACTGACATCCTTGCTTACAAGTTTCACTAACCCTTTGGAGTTTAAGCACAAATGCACAAAGGGAAAAGAGGACGACCTGTTTGGGGTTCTTTTTTGCAAAAAAAGCAAACAGTCGCATGCTGGACGCTAACACCAAGCTTACACTGTGTATGTGACACGGCTGAGCTGCTCCGTAAGGCTCTCTCTCTTACCTGCTGAGGCGGGCCCTGCAGTTTGGGTAAGTAGAAGCGTGTTATGTTTTCTTTCCATTTCTCCCCCTGTCTTTTACTGTTCATCTGGGTCAGACGTCCACGTTTGGTAGACTGGATTTCTCTGGATTACTTCCCAACTCAGTGCTGCCTGCCTGTCCTCCAGGAATGAGCGCACTGGGAGGAATTATGAAGGCTTTTCTCTTTGGCTTGATTCCAGGCTTTTCTTCAATGTCAGTATTTTTGAGATTATAAATCTTACAGAAGAAATTAGAAATTTTCGACAGTTTTCCCCTTTGTCATAGTATCTCTTTCTCAGCAGGCTTTAAGTGGATTTTTAAAAAGGAAATTATTTAGGTAATACAAGTGTCATACACCAGTGAACTTTTTTTTCAATCTCTATAAAATAAGTATATAGTAGATTTGTATAATTTGTGTGTTTTACTTATATAAATTGAACCCTACACTACAGAAAATAAGTTGGGGAAGAAAATAGCAAATAATATTTTACATAGCATGGGGAATTATACCAAAATGTGCCATCATCAGTTGCGCATATATAATGAAATGGAGACGTGAACCGAATCTTTGCTGTACATTCTATATGCATATGTGCTGTCACCATGCTTGAACTCTTCACGCAGTCTTCATGTGGAGGATGCAGCTCAGTGGTGCTAAGGGTCTGCATACACATTTTTATTCATTCGGTGTTGGCTGCATGGCAGATACTGCCCCTGTACACTGAGGGGCAAACCATGTTTTTTTATATAGTTTGCTTCTCATTGAGACTAGAAATGAGGTACACTTGTTAGTAGACAGGGAAGTGATTGACAAGTCAAGATTCTGTACAAATAAGTTTTCATGAGCTAAATAAAAACCAAAAATAACTCTGTCCAAAGAGGAGACAGATAGCGTCATTAAAGAAAATAAAGATGACGGCTAGGAAGGGCACAGTGGCTCCTGCTTTTAATCCTACACTCTGGAGGCAAAAGCAGGAGACCATGGTGTGTGAATATGAGTCCAGCCTGGTCTACATAGTGAATTATCAGGACAGTCAGAGCTACATGATGAGACTTGTCTCAAACAAACAAACAAAACTGTAAACTTGAAGTGTAACACAAGTAAGAAAGCAGTCTAGGCAGTTAAGCTCTTAAATGATTTAAAGTCTGGGATAAAAGGCTTTAAATTGAAAACCAGCAGCATGTTTTTAGAATTTGCAAGGGTAATTTTAACAATGTATAAGGTTTACCTTATTCCTTGGATTTAGAGACTAACTTCTGTTTTAGGTGGGGCTTTATTGTTTGCTGTTTCCCCAAACCATCCGAAGAGATAGTGTAGTAGCAAAAGATTGGAGGCCAGGTTGGTTCTGGAACTCACTGTACTAGTGGTTCCACCATCTGAAGCCCCTAATCTGTCCCTTCCTTGACTTACTACTTTCAGGTTTTCAAACTAACTTAAGTCAAAGTCATCGCCTTTGGAAAAGCCAGGATTGGCTTCCAAGAGAGTTAGCTCAATTACACACTCCTTGAATGATATATACAAGCCCATTTATTAGGATGTACAACTACTTTGTAGCTAAAAATCTCTCATCCTTTGTACTAACCCTGTTATCAGTCCATCCGTCCCCCCAAAAAAGCTGTTTCCAGAGCCTGCATGGGCTGCAGCACTGAGAAATTATATTGGGAACTGGTATGTGTCTGTAAGAACCTTTCTAATAATTTGATCTTATAAATAACTATCCAGATGTTAGAGCATGGTTCAGCGATTAAGAGCACTTACTGCTCTCCCGGAAGACTTGAATTCAATACCTACATTAGACAGTTTGCAATCATCTGTAACTCCAGCTCTAGGAGATCTGTCACCTTTGGTCTACTAGGGCACCTGCACTCATATACTCATACCCACACATATATGTGTATAATTTAAAAACTAACTACCGAAGGCCAACAGTGTGGCTCAGCCAGTTAGAATACCCACTGCCAGGCTGGTCACCTGAGTTTGCTATCCAGGGCCCACATGATGGAAGGACAGAACCGAGTCCCACCAGCTGTCCTCTGCTTACACATTTGCGCTCTGGCTCTTGGATGCCTACATGTATACACATATACATACCTTACACGCAAGTAAATAAGATGTAAAAATTAAAAGAAAAACTAGCTATCCTTTTTTAGCTGCTTGCCTCTTTGTAAAACTTTTTACTCAGATATATTTAATACTTTCATATTTTAAGCAATCTATGAACTTCTGACTCTATTAAATATTCTGCAATTTAGAAAACTGATTTCTTAGCATGAATGGCATGGCTTGCATTTGATATTTTGTGTACGTTTCTCTTGTGATCAGAATTTTATCTGCTGTGATTCTTTAAAAAGATTCCTTCCAACAGTTACACTTTACCATTGACTCTGATTCAATTTTCATTTTCATTTTTTTTTTTAGGGTTGCAGAGCTGTTGCTGGGGTGATTGACCTAGGCACAGTGGAGATATTTCCCATCTTCAGAGCTATGCAAAAGGGCCTTATTGACCAAGACACAGGCCTTGTGCTCCTGGAATCCCAGGTTATCATGTCTGGCCTCATTGCCCCTGAGAACAGTGAAAAACTCTCTTTGGAAGAGGGTCTCGCCAGAAACCTCATTAACCTTCCAATGTACCAACAGCTCCTGGAGCTGCAGGATTCTTTGTCCTTAATAAGCAGGCTTACAGAGACCCAAGGCCCCCTTTCTGTGGTGGAAGCAATTGAAAAGAAAATAATCAGTGAGAGACTCGGACTGAAAATCTTAGAAGCTCACCTGGCAACTGGAGGTTTCAGTCTCTCCCCAAGTGAAAACTGTATTAATCTGGAGGAAGCTTTTCATCAAGGTTTCATTTCATCGTGGCTTCATTCAGTATTACAGTCTCACCTGAGATCATCCAAGAATTTGATAGACCCTAACACAGCTGAGAAAGTTAACTTGCTGGAACTGATGCAGAGATGTATCATCCATCAAGAATCAGGCCTGAAATTGTTGCCTGTCAAGCAGTTGGCAGGGGGAATGGTGAGCTTGAAGTCAGGTCGGAAGGTTAGCATTTTCCGTGCCGTCCAGGAAGGATTGATAGATAGGCAGGTCACTGTCCGACTGCTGGAAGCTCAGCTTTTTGCTGGTGGCATAGTAGATCCAAGAACAGGACACAGACTTACAGTGGAAGAGGCTGTGAGACATAATTTGATTGACCAAGATATGGCCTGTGCTATTCTCATAAGGCAGCTTCAGACAGGAGGCATCATTGACACTGTCACAGGGAATAGGATGACTATGGATGAAGCAGTGAGCAATAATCTAGTAGCTGCTAAGACTGCCCTTGTAATTCTGGAATCCCTCTGGTCATTCATGGGGTTACTATGGCCTGAATCTGGCGAGATGCTCCCAATTACAGATGCTCTAGAACAAGGTATTGTGTCTACTGAATTAGCACATAAAATTCTCAGTAAACGACAGCAAATTGAGGCTCTTTTTCTACCAACAATTACAGAGATTTGGTCCTGGAAGAAAGCAACAGAGAGTGGTATCTTAGATAAAGAACTTGCCAATAACTTAAGATCAATTTGTATCCCTGATGTTATGCCTCACATACAACTAGCAGACTCAGCAGAACAAAGTAAATTAGGTGTTGCTCCTGGTACCCTACCCCTGTTGTGCCAAAGAGAGAAAATAGTAAGCCATGGAGAGAAGCTGTTGTTTCAACTGATGACTCACAGCTATATTAATGTACAGACCGGGCAGAGACTGCTTCTGTTGGATCAGGAGCTGCTGGAGATGCTATCATCCAGAGATGAATATCAAACAGATCTTCCAGATGTATTTGAAATTCAGCATCAAAGACTAGACATGTCTGGGGAATTGCAAGAATTGGATACTGGAAATATCTCCCAAATTTCCAGTGCTAAATGTACTAGGAAGCCCTGTGAATCCCAGTTTCTTTCACAGAACAAAGACTGTCCTAAACCGGAAAACTATACTGAAGAAAAAGGCAAAAGGACTGCTGTAGGAATAGAATGCTCTTCTGAAGAGAGCCTTGAGAAGGATCTGTTTGTAGGAGAACAAAAAGCAATTACTGCAAACGTTGGCACTTTGAAGGTCATAAATAAAGTCAACTTAGAGCTTCAAAGTCCATTGTTAGATACTAGAAAGGAAGAAAAAACAGAAATGTTTAGCAAGGAAAATATCAGTGGAGGACCCCTCCTAGTGGAATGTCCTGAGGAATCTGAAGGTATGCCTTTGGTGCTTGAGAAAGACCTCCTTTCTACTGAGAAATCAGAATGGCAAGCTCCCACAAAGACTTCCATCACATGTCAGAAAGAAAAAGTAAAGACTGTCAAAACTGAGTTTATTCCAAGTGAAACTATAATACCCCTCATAAAGTTCCAAAACAAAAATTCACAATGTCAGGTGGAGACTTCAAGCTTGAAATCAGAATTTAAGTCAGAAAATGGTATGAATATTGATTCTTTGGAGAAAGAGTTAAGTGGAACACTTTTGGTTAAGGATAGCCACAGACAGAGCCAAGAAGGACAGAGTGTTGCAGATGGTCGCATGGTGGTGTTAGAAAAGACTGATACAGATGGGGATGGTGGTGAATCTTCCTTGTTGTGTGGTCATCCTTTTGAGTTGCTGGAAGAAGCTACCTTAAGTAAGTTATCTTCACAGCTACTGGATGGTGGTATCATCCATGAAGAAACAGGTCAGAAACTCTTACTAAATGAAGCAATAGGCCAAGGCCTTGTGTCTAGCCATACTGCTGTGAAACTAATGGGAAAACTGAACATGTTTCGGGGCTTCTTTGACTCTCAGACCTGTGAGTCTTTGACAACTGAAGAAGTCATTGATGAAGGTCTGATGGATGAGAAATTACTACATAATGTCCTTATGTCAGACAAAGCTATAAGTGGTGTCTTAGACCCCAGAACCAACTCACTGTGCTCTGTAAAGCAGGCCGTGGCAGCTGGACTTCTCGACAAGGAGCTAGCCACCAGGATTTTAGAGGGCCAGGTGGTAACTGGGGGAATTGTGGACCTGAAACGGGGCAAAAAGCTTTCAGTAACTTTGGCCTCAAATCTTGGTTTGGTAGACAGTGCTGACCAGACAGACCTTATAAATCTGGAAAAGGCTACCAAAGGCAGAGACGCTGAAAAAGCAGTTAAGAAGAGATTAATTGGGCTACAAATGGAAACAACAGGACTTATGGACCCTGATAGTAAAGCACCATTAACAGTTTTGCAGTCCATTGATAGAGGTCTTCTGGAGAGAGGAGAAGCTGTTTCTCTGTTGGCTAAGCAAGTACTTGATGGTGGTATCATTCATCATATTTCTGGGTTGAGACTTTCTGTTGAAAATGCCTTCAAACATGGCTTCATTGGTGAAGATGTAGCCAGGCAGCTCAAAAAAGTTGAGAATTTAAATCACCATCACTTTTTTCATCCTCAAACAAAGGAAGCTCTTTCCTTCTCAGAAGCCATAAAATTAGATCTTGTCTCTCCAGAGTTGAAAAGAGAAATCCAAGAGATTCAGGATTATAGTGGGAACTTGGGAGATCTCATTTATGGTCAGAAATTGACCTTGGCAGAAGCTAACAAAGGAGGATCCTTAGCTAATAAGACAGAATTACCTTTAGGAATGATACATGGAGTCGTAGATCCTGAGAACTGCAGAATTATTCCCTACTCAGAATTAGTAAAGAAATGTAGGATTGACACTGAGTCTGGATGGAGATATCTTGAAGTAATCCCATTCTCTGATATTAAAGATGAGGTGAGCAACCAAGTGCTACCCTTGTCTGAAGCAGTGCAGCATGGCAAGGTAGATTTTGCATCTACACTGAAGGTTTTGGAAGCCCAGGCAAACACTGGTGGAATTATAGATACAACCACAGGAAGAAGATTGACATTGGCATCAGCTTTGGAACAGAAACTATTGGATGAAAACATGGCCAGAATTATTGCTTTTCATCAGATTTTAAGTGGAGGAATTATTGATATATATAATGATCAAAGAGTGACTTTAAAGGATGCTGTAGAGAAAAGACTTATTAGCCCTGAGCTGGCATCTGTGATCCAAGCAGATACCTTAGAAAAGCAAGGTGGGACTGAAGTATGTGAATTGAAGGGTGAATTCCCAAAAATGGAGTTACTAGTTGAGTGTGGTGAGACCTCCAAGGGGAGCTATGATAAAGAACAGCATGAGAGAGTGGTCCAAGTTGGAAGTCAGTGTGTTCAAGAAAAGGTTAAAGGAAGGGTTTCTGGTAGGGGAAAGGCAGAAAGAGGCAGGGAGGTTTCACTGAAGGAGATGGAAAGCAAGTCTTGTGATGAGGAGAAAGCTTCTTTGGACAATAAAGTTCCTGCTGACATCATAAGTCCTGGTGGTCTTGAAGGTGAACCTTCACACCAAGTTTCAGTGATGCCTCCCTGTTCAGGAGCTTCTGATTTGAAACCCAGAGAGGAAGCTAGAAGTCGCATGAGAAAGTGTGCAGATGTAGAACAGGAGAAAGTAGTGACACAAATAAAAACGATTTCTCACGTAAGACAATCTACGTCAGGCCTGGATGCTGAAGAAGCAAGAGAATGTCGAGGGAAAAGGATTTCAGAAGGCCAGGAATCTCATCGCGAATCAGTCAGCGGACTGTTGAGTAAGCAGTCAGTGAATGTGAGGGTTAACAAAGGAGTGGCTGTCGCGGAAAGTGTCCACACAGGCAAAGCAGCAGGCCTTCCTGAGGAAAGCTTGGACCAGGAAGTTACTGTTGGTGATGAACATGACTCGTGTGTAAAGGGCCAGTCTTTGTTAATGATTGGAAATGACAAAAGAAAAGACATTGGTAGAGAAATGAACTTTTCTGTTATTTGTAAAACTGAAGACTTCCCTTCCCAAGTGACATCCAAAGATGCTTCCCTATGGAATCAAGGTGCTTTAACATTCTTCAGCGAAGAGGAAATGAAAACTGTGAACCTCTGCTCAATCTTAAAACCAGAAGAAAAGTTACCTCAAGAAATTGCTAGTGATGCCCAGAAGAAACCATTTTCTTCTGAGATCCCAAGACCTGAAAGACTAAATGACCCGGACTCAGATGGAGAAGTCCCCGTTTCAGACACATTCCAAATTTCCAAAAGAGACATGTCTGTCCAAAGACCCAGCAGACAGAATACTACTGATGGCCACAACCTGTGTGCTACATCTAAGACTGGGGAGACCAAAGATAAGATTTTTACTTGTAGAGATGATAAAGAAAAGTTATACCAAGAAATACCTTTGGACTCAACAAGAGCTCATATATGGAAAGAACCCACAGTTTCTACCATAAATACAGAAGTAGTCAGTCATCTAGACTCCTTAGATAGAAAACATCTTCATGAGGATAGCAAAGGGGATCATGAGCTTTGTGAACATGAAAAATCTAAAATAGCAACAACCCAGGAAACAAAATTTCTTGAAATAGTAAATCCCATAATTAGAGACCCAGAAGAAGGGTCCTCTGAAGACACAGTGGGTCAGAAAGGACCCAGGGTCTTTTTCCCAGAGAAATTGCCCAAAGGGATATTACTGAAGGAGAATGCAGAACAACACAGTGCTGTCACTAGTCCCACTGTTTCAGAAGTCAGTGAAGAAATGCCAGTGTCCCTGCCATATTCCACAATGAAGATAGGTGAGAAGGTACCTCAGGAAAAGTACAAAGAAATCCTTGGTGAAGAACAAGCTCCCTTCGTGGCTGTGCCTGGTGAGAAGGGGAAAGAAGGTGTAAACCCAATGCCCTGCAGAGCTACTCAGGCAAGTAAATGTTTCTGTATGCTTAGGGTTTGGGGGCATTTGTTTTGTTTTGATTTGGTTTGATTTTGTTTTGAGGCAGGGTTTAACTTTGTGACCTGAGCTGACCTGGTACTCATTATGTATCCCAGGGTAGCCTCAGACTTATAGCAACCCTCTTGCCTCCCATTCTAGAATTAGAGAACACACACCATCATTTCTGGCTTGTAGATTATTAAAGATAAAAGTAGCTTTAGTGCTATGATGATTTTTTCTTCCTTTCTTTGTTGTGCTGCTTCCTAGGCAAGTACTCTACTACTGAGCTATATTCTCAGCCCTAGCTTGATGCTGTAATTCTTAACTGGATACAGAAGTCACTTGTGTATAATTGTATGCACTTATACATGCATACATACATATAAATACATACATATTTATTTATGGCATTACTTAAATCTCTTAACTTACCAACTCATTTATTATCTATAATATAGTTGTTGGAAAATTAAGCATTGCTTGTGAATATCTTCCTAAAAATTTGTAAGAATTTTTGTTTGTTGTTTTTTATTTTTGTGATTCTAGCATTGGACCCAGGGTTTGCTATGCAGTTACTATACTGTCAAGATCTACCACCTGCCCAAGAGTCCTAAAGTTAGAAACTTATTTGAAATATTGGAATGATTTTACTTGAAATTAGAATGTCTTTTAGAAATGTTTTTAAATGAATCTAACTTATTGGTAATGGTATGCTTCTCTTCTCTAAGAAAGTTAATAAAAATCACTTTGGTTATTGCTTAGAAATGGCTCAGACAGAATAGCATCCTGTCTTATTTGTAGTAAAAATAGCTTCTTTCTGTCACAAACAACTACCTCCTGTAAAAGCTGACTTTTAGGAAAACAGAGCTTAGTTTTACTTTTGGTTCCACAGAATGTGTTTACCCGACGACTTTGTTTAGAGCATGATGAGAAGCTGGTGTCCTATCTGTCTCTCTTACGGGACATTGAAATGAGAACCAAACAGATTCAGCCTTTGGAGCTTAATGTGGCAGAGCTGCAGGACCTGCTGTGTCAGGCCAAGGTACGTTCCCAAACATTTTTCCATGTCCACTGGCTTCAAGATGGTGACCTCCAGCTATCTTGAAGATTTCAGGGCTTAAAGTGCTTTTTACTCCCTCTCATTGAAAAAAAACTCTGGCTCCTTATTAGGCATTGGTAGGTATTCCAGGCCAGAAAGGTAAGAGCCAGATTTGAATCTACTTTAGATGGACATTTTCTTGTGTGGTCTTTGATTTAGTGAGGTAATTTCAAAAGCAGTGTGGTTAGTTAAGAAACTTGAAGTAAGGTAGGTATGGTGATACATGCCTTTAATTCCAGCCCTGGAAGTCAGAGGCAGGAGGACCCCTGTGAGTTTGAGGGCAGCCTAATCTACATAGTGAGCTCCAGGAGAACCAATACTACACAGAGACACTCTGTCTCCCCACCCCCAAAAAAGGAAAGAAAGGAAAAAACAGAACTTACTGCTGGGACTGGAGAATGGCTCAGCAGTTCAGAGCACATGTTACTCTTCAGAGGTTCAGAGTTCAGTGCCTAGAAACCATGTCTAGTCAATCACAGTCGACCGCTGCAACTTCAGCTCCAGTGAACTGGCATCCTCTTCTGGCCTCCGTAATACATACACAAACACATATACATGCACTTAAATTAATAAAAAAATAAATCTTTTTTAAAAAGAAAGAAAAGGTTTGCTTTTAGCTAACCGGAGAATTCTAGCTTGCAAACTTCAGTGGATGAAGTTAAAGAGCAGTGTGAATTATATTACATAAATCCCTAAAATCCCTCTTTAATAGTAACACCAGAAAATAGATAAATTTGCATATGCAAAAGAGTTCTAACTTGTTTAAAGTGTAAGAAGCAATTAAACCTACCAATTGCCAGCTCTTTCAGTAGTGTAGCAGCTGCATGTGCTGTTTCCCTACAGAACAGGAAAAGTTGTCTTCTTTTTTTTTTAAATTTATTTATTTATTTATTAATTAAAGATTTCTGCCTCTTCCCCACCGCCGCCTCCCCTTTCCCTCCCCCCCCCCCCACCAAATCCCCCTCCCTCGTCAGCCCAAAAAGCAATCAGGGTTCTCTGCCCTGTGGGAAGTCCAAGGACCACCCACCTCCATCCAGGTCTAGTAAGGTGAGCATCCACGAAACTGCCTAGGCTCCCACGAAACCAATAGGTCCAGTAGAATCAAGAACCCGTTGCCATTGTTCTTGAGGTCTCAGGAAAAGTTGTCTTCTGAAGAAAGCATCTCCTTAGACTCTGTGGGTGGACACCGTGGAAGGTGAGGCTTCTTTGCTGCAGGGATAAAATTAGATGAAAGCGATTGACCCATGGGCTTCATATTCATTCTACTTCCAATGATTTCACCTACCCATGGGAAAAGAAGACCCAGTGGTGATAATGGAAATGTTTCCTAACTCTATGGCTTAATACCATCACCTCAGTGAAGCATTTATGAGACCAACCCATGCATATAGTTTGTAGACCTTTTTAAGAAATTCAAAGTCACCATTTATGTCAGTAAGACATCTCATTGAAGCAGGGTGGTGGTGACACATGCCTTTAATCCCATCACTTGGTAGGCAGAGGCAGGCAGATCTCTGAGTCCAGCCTGGTCTATAAAACGAGTTCCAGGACAGGTAATACTGTTAAACAGAGAAACAGACATCTCATTGGATAAAGGCACTTGCTGTCAAGTCTGTTCAATCCCCAGGACCTGTATAGTGGAAGGAGAGAATGAATTCCTGCAAGTTGTTCTCTGACCTCTGTACTGTGTTTGCATTGTAGTCCTTTAAAGGGCTATAATATAATATATAACTTTAAAAAAAAAAAGTGCAGCTAGGACTCTCTAGGAACAGAGATCTGAGAATACTCTTTCCATCCATGAGGTAAATAAATCCTACTATTATGTTTGTATGTGTATCACACACTCTGTGTGTGAGTACGTGCATATGATTGTACGTACCTGTACCTGCAGATATCATAGTGTAGGATCTCCTGGAGCTATTAACAGGTAATTGTCAGCTGCTCAACATTGGTGCTAGGAGCAATAGGTGCTCTTGACTGCTGAGCCATCTTTCCCGTAGTGCTTGTGCCTTCTTGCTGGGGAAACCAACAGTGTTTTTTTGTTTGTTTGTTTGTTTGTTTGTTTGATTTTTCGAGACAGGGTTTCTCCATAGCTTTTGGTTCCTGTCCTGGAACTAGCTCTTGTAGACCAGGCTGGCCTCGAACTCACAGAGATCCGCCTGCCTCTGCCTCCCGAGTGCTGTGATTAAAGGCGTGCGCCACCAACGCCCGGCTGAAGCCAACAGTGTTTTACTTACATTTCTGGCTGGATATGGTAGTATATGCCTGTAATCCTTCCCCTGAGAGAAAGAGACAGAAGGATCACCACAAGGTTGTTTACATCATCACCAGCCTGCTCTACATAGTGAGTTTCAGGCCAGCCAAAGCTACATTTTGTGTCTTAACAGAAACAAAATGCAGGAGAATAGGGCACACTTGTAATCCCAGCATTGGGGAAGCAGAAGTAGGAAGGAGGATTCCTACAGTAGCTTGCTGACCAGATAGTTTGGTCTAATTGATTCAAAAGAGGTAAATGGCATTCCTGAAGATGACACCCCAGCTTGTCCTCTAGCCTGCACATACTTTGTTTTTGTCTGTTTGTTGAATCAAAACTTTGATTCACAATTTCAGAAATGAAGCCAGCTATATTTAGTTGGTTAGTTGGTTGGTTTTAGTGGTTTGGTTTTTTCTTTTTGCTTTTGTGTATTGTGCATGCACCTATGTGGTTGTACACCTTCACAAGTGGGCCATAGACATTTATTTCATTGTCCCCTTCTATCACCGTCTATCTTACACCTTTTAGACAGGGTCTCTCACTGAACCTGAAGTAGGATGCTGCCGCAAACCCCAGCAATATTCTTGTTCCTCATCCTTCTCTAGTACTGGGGTTACATGTGTTCATGGCCATTCCCAGCTTTTTCTGTGGGACTATAGAATTTGAACTCAGGTCTTCATGATTCTATAAGCAAGTTCTCCTACCTGCTGAGCCACATCCCTTGTCCTGTCTCAGATTTAAAAGAACACCAAGAAATGCTGACTTTATAGAATTAGAGGAAAAGATCTCTAGGAAGAACAGAGGCCACAGATACTGAATCTAGTGAAGACAAATTCATTATTATCATGGTAAAAATGGTTTCCATGAAAGGTAGAGGCAGGCCAATCTGAGTTCGAGGCCAACCTGGTCTACAGAGCAAGTTACAGGATGGCCAGGGCTACTCAGAGACGTCTCAAAAACAAAAACAAACAAACAACAACAATAAAAATGGTTTCCAAGTGTGAGGAGATAAAAACTGATGGCAGATGATTACTGTATGTCATTCTTTCCAGAAGTGTTTGTGTTGCAGGCAACAGCTAGAAGACGTAGAGTGAGTAAGGAGTGTTTTCAGTGGATTCTGGAGAAGGAAGGGGAGGGAGACTTTGATAGTATCAGGTTCTTACATAGAATGGATAGAAAGGTAACCTTGAAAGGGAAGATGAGTCGCTTGTTGAAATTGGAAGGCAAAATGAAGATGGTGGAGCCTGTGGAAGTTTGCCATGTTTCCCAGTATCCAGTATGTGGCATAGGTAGGGTGGCTCAAAGGAAAATGAGGCTATACTCTAAATCACTATTATGCTTTTCCACCACCCACTGCTGGCTTCGTTGAGGAGTAAGAAATTATAGAACAGCTGAGTGGGAAGACTGTTTCCAAGTATTTTTGTATTCTCTCGATCTTCCCCTTAGAATTTGGATTGAAAAAGTCTTTTTGGTTGAGTTCCCTTGGCGCACTCTAACCCCACATGTCAGCTGCCTGGGGATTGCCACCACCAGGACCAGCCTCCAGTAGCTCAGGGATTGAAGGGGGAGCCAACGGAGCTGGCTAACTAATCGCTCCACTTGGCTTTTCTATCTGAGGAAGTTAGACTTAACTCTCTGGGGCTGACAAAAAAGGGAAAACACACACATAAACTCCTATGGGATCTCTTTATCATCTTCCTCTCTTCTTTATTTCTTTGCTTTCCTTTATCTAGATGTATCCCTTCTGTCTCTCTTGATGTCTTCCTTCTGACTAGTTTTATTTTTACCCTTATAGCTTATATATCTTTGAAGCAATATAAAAATTAAAATATGGGTATATTCTGTTTTTAAGTAAATGATTGCAACGACTATAAGTTTTAAAACATGTTTTCCATGTTCCTTACATGAGTAACATTGTATGTATTATAGGTGAAAAACAAAATATCCCCTGAGCCCACATACATTCATATTCAAGCAACTTATTACAGATTAATAGTGTAAGCAAGCAAAATATTTTTTTCTCGGCCAGTTCTTTTATAGGCAGGCTGCAATACAAAGAAGGGATCAGTCATTTTATTATTTATCTCTAAAGGTAATCTTATAAGAAATCTTAAAAGAATTGCAAATCTAAACTTTTATATATGAAAAACAGTCAGTCAGCTCTGAATCCTCAGGGTGCAGACCCATTCTCAACAGTTCTTTATATCAGGAAACTGAGAGCAGAAGTGGGTTCAAACAGTCAGACTTCTGATCACCAGCACTTGCTAGCGAGACAGGCACATCAGCTAATAATAATTGGAATGCTTTTTCTTGTCCCTTGACCTCATTAGTCCCTCACTCAACTATGTGCCTTTCTAAACTTTCGATTGTTTCTCAAGGGTTTTTACCTCAGAGTTATTAACAAAAACATCTTAACCTGTCAGGCAATTTTGGTGTGTGCATTCAATCCCAGCACTTCAGAGGTAGAGACAGGAGGATCTCTGTGAGTTTGAGGCCAACCTGGTCTACACAGTGAGTTCCAGGACAGCTAGTACTGTTACACAGGGAAACCCTGTCTTGAAAAACAAAAGAAAAAAAAAGTCTTAACCCACCCTTACCTCATATTTAAAGGTTTGTTCAGCTATGATGCTCACTGAAACGTGCAAACACGTCTCCACGTTAAGATGAAAAGAACTTGAGCTGGGTTTCTGGGACTCAGCTGTTTCTCTTTCCTTTTTCTTTTTTTAATTATTTTTTTAATTGTGTTTTTGCCTGCATGTATGTTCCTATGAGGTGCCCTGGAACTGGAGTTACAGATAGTTGTAAGCTGCCGTGTGGGTGATGGGAATTGAGCCCAGGTCCTCTCAATCACTAAGCCATCTCAGCCATCTCTCCAAGCCCTCAATTCTTCTTAATCATTAACCTAAGCCACAGTCTGTAGGACTCCTCAAGAGAAGCTCATGTGTCCTAACTGTGTGACACTTCCTTGTTCTTATTTTTTATCCTCTATAGCCCTTGTTTTTTTAGGAGCTGAGTCGATATTTTATCTTATCTTTACCTATGTTAATTTTCCCACTAAACTTAACCTTTCTCACAATCCCTTACTATATTAAAAACCCTCAATCATCAAAATCCTACTTAAGCTAACACTATTAATGTATAAAATTATTGCTTCAGTTAGATAGTACAGTTTAGGAGGAAAGCATCTTCATAGTAATCCACAGGTCAAAATGCCCAGTAGAATGGAATATTTCCATGAGATGATCACACTACACTAAAGGCAGTGGAGATCTCCTTGTGCCTCTTCACACCATGCCAGATGGCAGTGACAAACATGTAAAGACACAGCAGTAGCAGGAGACATTCTGGGACTGAGGCTTTCAGGGGCTTTGCCCATCCAAGAGTCACCCATCAGTGCCTGCATGCTGATAGGCCGATCCCCTGAAGTCAGTTGCCACCTGCTGCTCCTCTGGCATAGCCAACATCACCTGAGAAAGGAAAATTGACAGTCTTAGAGAGGAGTCAAGGTCTAGTGGTCAGAGTACTACACTGAGTCAGAAACCTGAACCCAAGACCTCACCTATTTCAGTTTGGTAACCTCAGAGGAAATAATTCTTGATGTTTAAGCTGAGAAATATGAATTAGTTAGTGATTAAACTAAGGAGCCTACTTTTCTAAGCCCCAAGTTCTATGTAGACACGAGGTGAGCTGACAGATGTGTTCACAGCTGATTTCCTGCAGGCAAAATTGCTATTCTGTACAGAGGGTTGAATCTAGGTCTTAAGCAAGGTGGGCACATGCTCTACTGCTGAACCCCAGCCACAGCACTGCTCTTGATTTTGGAGGTGACTTTACTCTCTGTTCCCTCAGGTATTAGACAGGGAATTGAAAGATCTGTCCACCGTGGTGAGTCAGGAATTGGAGTGTGTGGATCGGATTGTTATCAGCCAGCCGCAAGAAGTTCCTGCTCAGCTGCTGAAGGCATTAGAGAAAGATGCCAGGAATCTTCAGAAGTCTCTAGACTCCGTTAGTGACTCTTGGGGTTCCAGACTCCTCTACCTCCAGAATGCCATGGAAGTCAAACAGGTAGTGTCTTGGTTTGAGGGCTTTGTTCTTTGTGAGCTTTTTGTTTGATTAAGTTGGGGTCTTTTAAGATTTTTTTTTATTATGTATGTGTATATTAGGGGCTATGTTCATGTGAGTGTGTGCCAGCAGAAACCAAAAGGAAGGTACCAGATCCCCTAGAACTGGAGTTACAGGTGCTCGTGAGTTCCCTGGTGTGGTTGCTAAGAACCAAATTCACGTACTTTGTAGAGCAGCAAATGCTCTTAGCCACCCAGGCATCTCTCTAGCCCTTGTGCATTGTTTTTATGCCTAAGACTCACACAAAGCCTGCGGAGATCTGGAGGGTCATGGTCTGACTTGCTGTGTATTTCCTAGACTGCAGTGTTCAATCAGCACACGGAACTAGAAGGCAAACTTGAAGACCTGAGAGCCTGGGTTGACAGAACCAGTCTTACTCTGAACAGCAGGGGATGTGTCAGTGAAACTGATGCGGACAGCCTGCGTCACTCTCTCCAGCAGTGTGAGGTAAACGCCCACCCATCCCACCCTGTCCTTTCACTTACAACACTGATTCTTAGAAAGTCTGAATTTCCTCTTAGAAATGAGATCAATAATATTTAATTTTTAAGATTTTTATGCTCCTAGAGGTTCAAACTCTGTGACTCTTTTTTTCTCTCAGTTATTCTCTGAGGGTACCAAGAGTAACTTTATCTTATCAACTTTGTATCTTTTTTGTACTGTGTTTCTGGGCTCTGTCTCATCTTTCTCTTTTGATAGTATCCAATCTTGCACAATTTCTGAAGACATTTTCACCATTGACCTAGAGTGTGAGTAGCCAAGCTTTTTCTGTAGGCCAGATGGTGCCTTGTAACACTAGTCTTTGTGGGTCAGATTTAGCTTAGAGGTCACAATCCTAGACAGCTTGATATAGAGAGATTTTTTTCTTCTTAATAAGCTCCAAACTAATGGTTCTTCTTACTAACCAGTGAAAGGAAGTTAAAACTATGGCATAGAGCTACATAGACTTATGTGCCCACATGTGTCTCCATCAGTTGTTCTTTTGTTACTGTTCTGTTCAGTGCATTGTTCTTTCTGTTGCTATATCCTAGAGTGTATCAGCTCTTAGTACTAGGTCGTGAATTTTGTGTTACAGAAGAATGCTACCTTGTAAACTCTTTAGAAAGCTATTTCTCTTCTGTCCTCTCCCCTCTAAGTTCAATACCCGGAACTGGGTGTAGAAGGAGGGAACCAGTTCCTGATCGTTGTCATCTGACCTCCATACTCCAGCAGTGCCATGAGTGCATCTGGGTTGATACATTTGACACACACACACCAACACCATTATCATAGATTTTAAGATTTGATTTTGGGGGCTGGAGAAATGGCTCAGTGATTGAGAGCACTGACTTTCTTCTTGAAGGCCTGGTTCAATTCCCAACACCTACATGGCAGCTCACAACTGTCTGTCACTTCAGTTCCAGGGGATCTGGGACCCTCACACAGATGATACTTGTAGGTGAAACACCAATGCACATAAATAAATCAATTTAAAAAAAGATTTTATTCGGGGGCTTGAGAGATAACTCAGCAATTAAGAGCACTGGCTGCTTTTCCAGAGACTCAGGCTCTATTTCAAGTGCCCACATAGTTTTAACTCCAATTTCAGAGGATCTGATATTCTCTTCTGGCCTCTGTGGGCTCTGTGTGCGCATGGTACACAGACATACATGCAAGCAAAACAAACATACACATAAAATAAGAGTAGATAAATATTTTTTAATACAGAGATTTTTGAAAAAATATTATGTATATGTGTTGGGGACCTGGGTGTGTGTTTGTGGCACACCAGAAAGGAAGTCAGATTCTCAGGCACTGGAGTTATAGACTGTCCTGAGCTGCTCAGTGTCCTCTGGAAGAACAGTAGGTATTCTGAACCACTGATTCTCTCCAGCCACCTAAAAGTAAAGTCGGCTTAGTGAATCTAAGTAAGCTTCCTGCTTTCTCAGGACTGGACTATCAATTAAATAAATATAGATGCTTAAGTTTACATGCAAGATGTTTGGCTTGCGTGTGTGTCTGTTTGTGGTATGCACATGGTGAGGCCAAAAGAGGGCACTGAATCTCCTAAAGCAGAGTTACCACCATATGGGCTCTGGGAATTGAGCCCAGGTCCTCAGGAATAGCAGTCTCTCCAGCCCAGAGTCTTACATCAGAAATTAATGTCGTATTTTTTCCAAAACTTTTGTTTGTTTGTTTGTTTATTAGATTAAACTAGGACCGGTGGCATGGGCCTCTAATTTCAGCTGCTTGGGAATTTGAGCTGAGAGAATCACAAATTCAAGGCCTTTCTGGACTATAAAATGAGTTCAAGGCCAATTTGTTTTGTTTGTTTATTTGTTTTGTTTTATTGTTTTTATTGAGCTATATATTTTTCTCTGTTGTCCTCCATTCTTCTCCCCTCCCCTTCTACCCTCTCCCATGGTTCCCATGCTCCCAATTTACTCAGGAGATTTTATCTTTTTCTACTTCCCATGTAGTTTAGATCCTCATTGTTGTCTAGGTTCTCTGGGGTTGTGAATTATTGGCTGGTTTTTCTTTGCTTTATGTCTAAATGTCTAAAAGTCAAGGCTGATTTGAACAGCTTAATAAGAACCTGTCTAAAATAAACCAGACATACAAAAGGAGCTGGGATGTATTTCAGTGATACACTGGCTATCCAGTATACACAAAATCCCCAGCTCTACCAAAATAAATAAATGAGAAGATTAAGTCATATAAATTTTGGTTAGCAATAGTATAATTCTGATAGCATAAATAATTGAAAGGTTGCTGAATTGTAAGCTAGGTCCAGCAATGGAAGCATTCTTGCAATTAGTGCCTTGTTTGGGGGAATTTGTAAAGAACAGAAAATGAGCTTTGCAGTGCTACTCTGGTCCTGTGGTCATCAATACCAGTTATGAAAATATGAGGTTATCTTTTAATTCTCAAAACCAGTAACTTTTCCATGACTAGAGAAATAAAAGTTATTTTCTTCCGGTTTTTTTTTTTTCCTTACTTGCCTTAGGTTATAAAACAGTCTATAGCTGAAAGGAAATCTCAGCTGGACGTTCTTGCTTTGGATGTTGAGCTCTTTACCACTGAGCATGCACGAGATCTATCTCTTGAGCAGAACCAACAGATGCTGCAGTTTCTGAATGAATTACAGAGGTCCTTCCAGGACCTTGTGGAACAGACTGCAACTCAGATGGATGCATTGCAGGACCATCTTCAGCAAATCCAGCAAGAAGTTCAGGTTAAGGTCAGACTGAACCAGCAACTGAGTTCAATTGTCTGTGGGGATGTCTTCTGGGTTTTCTGACCTATCTCCAATGATCATGAATCTGGGAACCTGGGTTTATCAGCTTCAAAATTTTATGTCCTTCCAGGCCAGTATGACCTGGCCTGAGAAAGAATTGTTCTGACTGTTTTTCTTGTTTTATGTGTGTAAGAGAATATATGTTTTTGTGCGAATTGCATGTGCAAGTGTTTTCATTTTAGTGAGATGCTACTTACTATGTCCCATTGTCTCAACTGCCATGTAAAATGTAGCTAGCCCTTTCCACCTGTTGCTTTCTCTGCATTCCTTTGAGACTATGAAGAGCATCCAGGTATTCTGAGCTCTGGACAAGAATGGCTCTGAAATCAGTTTTATTAAAAGACTTTAAAAAATAACTCAAAATAAGATTTCTTGACAGTCTTCAAATATCTGGTAGAAATATTTAATCAGAATAATATTGTTTTTAAGACAGTGTTTCACTGTGTAGCCTAGGCTGACTCTATGTGGAGCGGGTTGGCCTTGAGCTCACAGAGATGCCCCTGCCTCTGCCCATGTGCTGCAATTAAAGGCATTAACATGCCTAACCTTGTTTTTGGAATATTTATGTTATTATTTTCTAGCACTTTATTTTTCTACGTGCTGAAGTGACCAGTTTTTCACCATGCAACACAGTGTACAAAAACAGAGTTGATGGTTTCCTTTCTCTTTCTTTTTTTTTAAAATCTGATGATAGTCCTACCATTTCCCAGCTTATCTCTCACCTTGCAAAATTTAAATTTAACATAATTCAACTTTTAGTATCATTATAACTTATCTTGAGTAATGTTTTTGCCATTTCTGCTATCTGGATAAATTGGTATATAACAAAATGATAGTAGAATTGTCATGTTCCCCAGAAAATCTGTCTCAAGGGCTCCTGTATTATGCAATGTATAGTTGAGCTTTTGGATCAAACCTAAAGAAAATTAGGTTAATCTGTGCCTTCTGTCCCCTGGTACTGTCTAATTATCTCAACTATTTTGAAATTGAAGTAAATCCTGATAAGTTTTTCAGGTCGCTTTCCATACCTGAGCATGTATAATGCTCTTTCCTGATCGTTTAGATAGTCTGGTTTATCCTGTGTCTAGTTAGTAAAGCACATTGGTTTGAGCCACCTTAAGCTTAACTGCAGCAGGTAATAAAATTGCATGTGAACATTTTAAGCATGGAATTAATTTCACGGTATGCATTAACCTGTCAGAAACACTCTGCCTCTCTCTGTATTTGCTCTAAATGTGTGTGCGTTAACTTGTTTGCTTTGCTTTTTCAGATTCAGTCTGCACTCATCCTAACCCATGAAGATCCTGTTTCACAACTGAAGAACTCTTAGGAGTTCTCTTCCAGTGCCCTTCTGTTTTTCCTAAAAAAAAAAAAAAAAAAAAAAAAAAAGAGGGAGTGAGGGCCAGTATGGGCACCTGTTTGTAAGTGCAGGTGACTGTGACATCAGAATGCCATCAGAAGGCAGTCTGGCAGAAACAGTTTTTAGAACGATTATCAGGAGAAACACATCATGCTCAATTGTTGCTCAGTCGGGTACTCTAGTGTCGTAAACTGACCTTAGAGATGGGGAAAGGATCAGGCATGGAAACATATTCTCCCCTCTCTCTCTCCCTGGGCCTCACTTTTCCAGTGGTATTAGTATAGACACCCAAAAGAATAAGACAGTTGCTATTCTTGGGCAGTTTTCTTCTAAAATAGCCAAACCACACTTCTTGACTCCGCCGTGTAATCATTCTATTTAATGGTCTTAAGCAGATTTAAGACATTTGATTTATAAAGTCAGTTCAATTATTAAGAACCTCATTTACTTATCAATTATCCAAACTCCTGAGTTTTTATTCTTTGTTCTGATTACACTTTTCCACATTTCTGACATAAATTGCAACATATCCTCTTGTTCCAAAGGAAGAACTTCTCAGAAAGACATCATCATTACCACCACCATGTGTGGTTTTCATTGTTGTCCATTCCAAAAATGATAATAGCAGTCTCAAAGAAGCTTCTAAACTAATCCGCATTAGGAGCACATCTCTGCAACTGTCCCTGACTATCATTCCAACTGCACACCAGATGACAGACAGCCCAGATGAGGGGAGCTTCCAGAATATGACTTCTGTGCCTTTTTCTCTCCCTGTTTTCTACCAACCTTTCCAACTTTGATATATAATTGTCCTGTTTTACATTTCAGGAAATTATCTTGTATCTGTAAAATGAAAGTTGATTGTTTCTTGACTCCTCTGCATTTTAATTAGACTCTGCAGAAGCAACAAAATACCTGCCATCAGAAGCTGGAGGACCTTCGCAGCTGGGTCGGACAGGCAGAAAGAGCTCTGGTGAGACACCAGGGCGGAGCCTCTCAGCAAGAGCTTTCTGCTTTGCAGAAAGACCAAAGGGGCTTGAAGGTGAGTAAATGTTTGTCAAGGCTCCATAACAGTGCTTAATAGAAACATCACTGCTAACCCAGACATTGCTACCCTCATGAGAGCTTACAGTTTGGTGGAAGAGATAGATAAGCACACAAACTATCACAAAAAAGGCATCAAACTGCTAACTATTACATGTATAACGGTAAGTTACATGAAAATATGCCAGAAAGACAATCTAGGGTTTTCTGTAGGGTGCCAGGAAAGATTACTTCAAATAGTGTCATTTAAACTGAGAAGGATATATAGGGCTTAGTGCACAAAGGGGTAGGAGGCAGAAAGTACACCAGGCAGAAGCTTCTACATCAGGCTTAAGGTAGGAGGGGAACTGAACACAGCACGGTCAGACACTGGAAGAAGTCCCTTCCTCTGAGCTGCAGAGTGGTGATCGGAGACATTGATGTCATTCTCATCTTCTTGGATTTGTAGACCACACAGAGAGAAAAGATGATAACCAGGAGAATGCAGTAGTCTCTCCTGTTGTTAAACCCTAAAGAAAGGAGTAGGTACTTTTCAAGTCTCCCAGTCAGTCCCTGAAAACAGGTATCAGTGAACTATTGTTCTTGAACATATGTATTATTCTTGAACATATACAGTTTAATTTATAAATTAGGCACAATGAAAGATACATCCATAACTAAATTAGAACAATTATTATACTATAATAAAAATCATCACTATTCTTGTCCTTTGGGGCCACTTTTATATAAAATGAGGACTCTTGGAGTATAAGCACCATCATACAGCAGATGACCTGATAGCTGAGTCTACTACTATGTGTCTTATAGTCAAGTAGCATGTACAACTTGGATGAACTAGACAAAGGAGCTATTCACATCTCAAACTGGGTAGAGCAAGGTGAAGTGAGATTTTTTTTCCTGTGTGTGGGTGTTTTGCTTGCATGTGTGTATATGGCCGCATGTGTTTATATGACCACATGTGTCAATGCTCTTGGAGGTGTCAGATCCTCTGGAGCTGGAATCATGGATGATTGTGAGCTGCCATATACATACTGGAAACTGAACCGAGGTCCTCCTTAAAAACAAATGCTCTTAACTGCTGAGTCAGCTCCCCCCCCCACATGATTTTGTTTGTTGATTGCTTGTTTGATTGTTTGTTTGAAGACAAGAATTTGACCAAACTAGCCTTGAACTCAAAAGATTCCTGGGCCTCTGTCCCTGCTTCCCCACTTCCCCCGCAGTGCTAGGATTAAAGGATAATCCTAGGAGCGAGTTTCCATCACTTAATATTTTTTTTTATTTCTTCCACTTTGCAAATCTAGAATTTTTAAATCTTAAAGTTCTTTTTTATTTATCATTATTGCAGATGTATCTCTTGTCTTCCCACCTCCACTTTGTGTATGTGTGCCCCACACCATGCTTTTAGGGGCCAGTGACAGCAGTGTAGATTTGGTTTTCTTTTTCTGTCTTTACATGGGTTCCAAAGAAGGAACTTACAAGTCAGTAGGATCTCATTGAAAGAATGCTCTCTGGGTGTGGTTGTGTGCACCTTGAATCCCACCAAAGACAAGTGGATCTCTGAGTTCATGGCCAACCTGGTCTACAAAGTGAATTTCAGAACAGCCAGGGCTACTAACACAGAGAAACTTTGTCTTGGGGGGTTGGGGGAGACAGAAGAAAAGAAAAAGGAAGGAAGGAAGTTAGTTTGTTCTTTGAAGACAATATCGCCAAGTAAAAGTCTCTACTATTCAACACTGAATATTTGCTGGGAAAATTAAATATATTAATTTTTTCTTTCAGTGTAAACTATAAGTAAACTCTTATCAAAAGATCAGAGACTGTGTGTGTGTGTGTGTCCTCCTTATTCTATTAGAAGACTTGAAAGGACTAAAAATAAGGCAGTCATCTTGGTTTCTCTTTGTTAGGATTTGCAGGATGATATTCAGAATCATTCTGCCTCATTTGCCTCGGCTGTCAAAGACGTTGAAGGGTTCCTGGAAGAGAACCAGACCAAGCTGAGCCCCCAAGAGTTAATGTCTCTTCGAGACAAACTTCATCAGGCTAAGGAGCAGTATGAGGCTCTCCAGGAAAGGACACGGGTAGCTCAGAAGGAGCTGGAGGAAGCAGTGACGTCAGCCTTACAGCACGAGACGGAGAAGGTAGCAGTCTGCCACACTTGATTGTTTTCCAAAGCTAAATCTTATGCCAGTATAGAAGCTGGGTGACCTTTAGAGTCACAGAAGAGCACTTTAGGAGCAGGTACATGAGTTTGGTCTTTCTTTACCAAAAGTGTCCAGGAGTTCAGATCAGGAGTGATTGGTAAAAAGTGTATTTTACTAAAAACAAAATGAAAACTTGCTTAATCTATAGTTTGTACTTTAGCTTAGATGCAATATTAGGCTGGGTAAGAAAAAGCAGATGGTATGTTTCTTGCATGAATATTGATTGATGACCTAAGAGTATTAGAAAACTATCTATAGGCTCTTTTGAAGTTAGAGGTTTTATTCCCAGGCGGGTGGTATAGTTACAGTGTGGACTGTGGGACTAGGAGAAACTGAAAAGCAAAACTAAAAGGTGAAGTCTTGGATGGTTTTACTCAGTACTGGAGGGTTGAAGGGTTGAATTGGATCCTTTGTTCGGCTGTATACTCCTATACTAATTGGAGAGTAGAAATCATGGGAAGGAGAAGCAAGCTACACAAAGATGAATGTTAAAAAAATATATGAATATATATCTTAGCACATCCTTTTTTTGTTATTTTGGTTTTGGGGTTTTTATTTTGTCTTTTTTTTTTTTTTTTTTTCCCAAGGCAGAGTTTATCTGTATAACAACTCTGTAGACTAGGCTGGCCTTGAACTCACTTCTCTGCCTTTTGAGTGCTGGGATTAATGGCATGCACCACTCTGCCTTTTTAAGTAAAATACTTGGAGAACTAGAGAGTAGACTTGAGAGGCAAATTTAACAACTAAGTGCTCAGTTTGGCTGTGATAAAGGTGACAGATGTCTTCAGGAAAGAATAGCCAGGTAAGAATGGTACCTGTGGCGTATCTTACTCTTCCCCCGAGTGTGTCACCTCTGCATAGTTAGTTAGGAAGGATCCAGGAATAGTGCTGCGTCTGCAGGACCTTTCTAAATTCTGACATTTGTCCATTTCATTGCAGTATTTTTGTTTTGTTTTTCTTCGAGACAGGGTTTCTCTGTAGCTTTGGTGCCCATCCCAGAACTATCTCTTGTAGACCAGGCTGGCCTCGAACTCCCAGAGATCCGCCTGCCTCTGCCTCCCAATGGTTATTTTTCTTTAAGCTATTCTGCTATTGAGGAAAGCTGGAGTTTATCTTAAATAACTATTTTCACACGTTTTAGAAGATTCCCATTCTTTGTTGCATGGAAAGGTTTTACAGCAGGACAGAGTATCACTTTTTAGCACTGGCCTCATCTCCCACTTGCCTTATTAACCCGTACTCGCACAGTGGAGTGACGATGGTGTTCTCACTGGAGCACCTCTGGGTTTCAGAGTAAAGCAGCAACCGAGCTGGCAGAGAACAGGAGGAAGATTGATGCTCTCTTGGATTGGGTGACTTCTGTGGGGTCATCTGAAAGACAGCCGCAGGCCAGTCTTCTAGGAATGGAGCAACTCTCTGGAGCTAGCCTTGAAAAACGAGCCTTGGATGCCCCCGATGGTTATGTGGAGGTGAACCAAGTACCAGAGAAACTGGACAGGCAGTATGAGTTAATGAAGGTAAGGACGTTAGCTTGTCTTTGATGGGTTTAGAAAGGAACTGTCTCACTCTAGAAAACTGATCACAGCCTTAGTTTGTGTCTTTGATATCACAGCAGCTTGGACACTGTTCTTTTTGTTTTGTTTTGTTCTCTGTGTAGCTTTGGCTGTCCTAGAGCTTGTTCTGTAGACCAGCTTTGCCTCGAACTCACAGAGATCCGTTTTTCACTGCCTCCCATGCGCCACCACTCCCTGGTGACCTGGTGACTGTTCTCTCTCTCTCTCTCTCCTTCTCTCTCTCTCTCTCTCTCTCTCTCTCTCTCTCTCTCTCTCTCTCTCTCTCTCTTTTTCAAGACAGGGTTTCTTTTTTTTTGTTGCTTTGGAGCCTGTCCTGGAACTAGCTGTTGTAGACCAGGCTGCTGGCCTTGAACTCACAGAGATCCGCCTGCCTCTGCCTCCTGAGTGCTGGGATTAAAGATGCATGCCACCACCGCCCGGCAACTGTTCTCTTGAAATGCTTTCTGCTTTGACTTCTCTAACTTTCTTCACCCTGATTCTCCTTCTTTTCCTTTGGTCAGCCTTTGAGATACTGTTATCCTTCCAGGTAGATCCAGGCCTCTTTTTTCTGTTGTAATATACTTTCCTGGTACTGAGAAGATAGCTCACTTGGTAAATTATTTGCCACACAAGCATGAGATCCAAGTTTGAATATCAGAACCCGTGTTAAAATGTGGCATAGTGGGGCATGCTAAAAATCTTAGCATGGGGACTCCATGTGGGGGTCCCAGCCAGCCTAGCCGGATTCCAGGTCCAAATGAGAAAGTAACTTAAAAAAAATAATGTGGGTGGCTTTTGAGGAACAGCACCCAGAATTGATCTCTGGTTACACCTGCATGCACTTGTTCGTGTGCACATATAGAAACTCATACACCCCAAAACAATACGCTTTTCTTAGGTACCCTTGTCTATATACCATATACCAGTATTGACAAATTCCTTGAAAACAAATTTTGTCTGTAATCTGCAGCCTGACCTCACCTGCCTGTTCATCCAACCTGTTCTTTGTATATTCCTAACTTCCCAAACTAATAACCATCCTAGATTTTTTTCTATTGTTCTCCCATATTGAGCCATCTTATTTGTAAGATGCTGTATCTTCACATAACTTTATTTTACCTTCCAGATTAAGTCCAAACTCTTAATATAGTTTACTGTCATTATTACCACCCTCCTAGGATCTGTTTCTGCTTACTTGACCTCATCCTTCATCTTCCTTCACTTTGAGTCTCCAGCTGCCGAGCTCTCACACTCTTGCGTGCTCTTAGAATTTTCTTTCCCCTTAACTGCTGAACATAAAGGAAGGCATGGCTCATGGTTAATTTTTTCTTTTATTCTTCAGATCCTAGCTTAGAGTTTACTTTCTCTAAAGAGTATTCTTCACTACTCCCACATTTAATATATTCTTTTATTTGTCTATTCTTAAAATTTCAATGTAGAATTTTATATCTGACCCTTAACTCACTCCATAACTTTAGTGGAGACCTGTAACATCTTTTGACATTCACATATCTCATCTTAAATATTATCTACCTTGCAATAGGGTCTCACTATATAGCTCTTGTTCTCCTTGAACTCACAGAGATGAAATGCATATACTGCCACACTTGGTCCTACAGTGAGTGGCATTTTGAAACAGAGGTGGACATTGCTCCACCTCTAGCTGTAAATAACCAATTGTTCACACTTTCCCACTGACAATCATCTTTGGGGTGATTTATTCACCAGGCACGTCACCAAGAATTGCTGTCTCAGCAGCAGAATTTTATTGTGGCCACCCAGTCAGCTCAGACCTTCCTGGATCAACATGGTCACAATCTTACACCTGAGGAACGACAGAAGCTACAAGAGAAACTTGGTGAACTGAAGGAACAATATGCAGCTTCCCTGGCCAAGTCAGAGGCAGAGCTGAAGCAGACGCAGACACTGCGAGATGAACTACAGAAGTTCCTGCAAGACCATAGGGAATTTGACAGCTGGCTAGAACGATCTGAGAATGAGCTGAACAGTATGCATAAGGGCAGCAGCAGCCCTGAAGCCCTGTGTTCCTTGCTAAAGCGGCAAGGAAGCTTCTCAGAGGATGTCATTTCCCACAAAGGAGACTTGAGATTTGTGACTATCTCAGGACAGAAAGTCTTAGACACAGAAAACAATTTTGAGGAAGGCCAGGAACCATCAGCTACCAGAAACTTAGTGAATGAAAAGCTGAAGGACGCAACAGAAAGATATAGCACGCTCCACTCTAAGGTAAGGGAAGACCCCCATCAACCTCCAGAGAAACAATCATGGCAGTCCTCAAACAACCATATTTAAAAGTATCTAAGGCTCAGAATATGGGCCACCGTGTGTTAACCACAAGCAAATTGGTTTCATGAGCTATACAAAAAATGCAGACTATGGGCCCATGGTCTAATACCTAGTCCATCAGTGTTGGAATGTGTATCTCACCATTGGGGAAGGGAGAGGTGCTCATCTTCCTGTGTCCTGACCAGTGTCTTGGGCTTATCAGAGGCATATCACAGCAGAATTTAAACCAACTACAGTCTATTCCTACACAGTGTGTTCTAGGATGAATCCTTATCGTCCTGCAAACCACCCCCCCCCCCAAAAAATCTTTGTTCCTCCTAAAGTTGAGAATCTACACACCACTCCCTGTCAACAGCTCCCAAAAGGAACATTTTTTTCACCTTTCGTTCCTGACTTTTGCCTACAGTCTGATGTATATTTCTTTGGTGGCATGTCATGTAACTCATTAAGTCTCCCAGGGACATAAGAGGGTGAATGACTAGTGTAGTGTGAATAATGGCGAACTTGCTTATGGACACTAAAACCGTGGGGTGAAGCTGCGGTGACCTCCCCCTCATCCCCAACAGTACAGGGTTCTTTCTTTGAACACTATTCTGGAAGCTGCTACCTTTTGGCTTCTTTCTTCCTTTGGCATAGTGTACACGATTGGGCTCTCACTTGAACATGCTGCTAGGCCAGTATCAGCAATTCCAGAGCAGTGCTGACAGCCTGCAGGCATGGCTGTTGACTTGTGAGGCCAGTGTGAAGAAGCTCCTCTCAGAACCTGTTGCCTCTGACCCTGCAATCCTGCAACAGCAGCTTGCAACAACAAAGGTAAGCAGATGCAGACCATGTTTGTGTGTCAAGGTCTTCTATTTCATGACTTAGAGGGAACTAATAAAATAAATACTAGTGCATTAGTTGAGGTACCTTAAGCAAGATCTGATTCATAAATTCTTTAATATCTATGTCTGTGGATAAATAGAATATTTCTATAAGGTTGGCTACTATTTTAGGTTAATAAAATCACCTTTAATTACTCACTGAAATGTGGAGGTTTTGTTTTTTATTTGTTTGTTTGCTTTTGTTTTGGACAAGCAGCAGTTACAGGAAGAATTGGCTGAGCACCAAGTCCCTGTAGAGAAGCTTCAGAAAGCAGCCCATGACCTAATGGAAATTGAAGGAGAGCCAGCCCTGGACCGCAGGCCTATTCAAGAAACTACAGGTATGGCACAGCAGCAGTACTCCCACCCACTTAAGTCTACTGTGATCTTTGGTTTGCAGTATATAGCACACGGTGTCAGCAGGCATCCAGAGCACTGAGATAAGGGCAGGGGACAGAGCTCACTTTCCAGTGAACTCTTACCATACTGGAGACTTTTACCCACTGCCTTCAACCCTTTCAGTATCTGCTGTCTACTTGTACCATGCTTCTTTCATTTTCTAAGTAAACTTGCCATTCTCAAGTTTTACTGCCTTTGAAGTTTCTTCTGTTTCTTACCTAACATTTATTACATTGGGTTCTCCACTAGTGATGAAATTCTGTTCATCTTTCAAGATTTAGCCAAAGGTGCAGCATGATGGCTTTTTAGTCAGTGCATTATATATTTGAAAATTATTAAGAGGGTGAATTTTTAAATGTTCTCACCATGAAAAGTGCTAAGTACGTGAAGTAACCATGTTAACTAACTTGATGCAGTCATTTCATAATGTGTGTACATTCTAAAATATGATTTGTATGCCATAAATATCTATCCTTTTTACTTGCCAAGAGTCCAGGGGAGGAAGGGAAGGAGACAAACCTGAGATTTTATGGTCTTTGTCAAATCCTAACCATTAACCCAGTATCTTAGTTGCTTTGCTGTGATAAAAACACCCCTACCAAGGCAACTTATTTAGGAAACATTTAATTGGGCCTACTGTTCTAGAGGGCCAGAGTCCCAGATGGCAGAGCAAAGTCATGCTGGTAGGAAGAGCTGAGAGCTCATGGCTTGAACCACAAGCAAGATACACAGAGAGAGGGCACAGAGCATGTCAGGAGGCTTTTGGGGCCTTAAATAAAACCACCCTCAGCGACACACTTTCACAACAAGGCCTTCCTCCTAGTCTTCCCATCTGGGGATCAAGTATTCAAGTGTCAAAGACTCATGAAGGAACATCTCATCAAACCACCACACCTTGTCACTCAAAAAGCAAAAAATAAGAAATAATTATTGTTGAGTTCCTCTAGAATGTGCTTCTAGTACCGGTATGGTAGTCAGGGCTTTTTATAGTTAGTTGTTATGTCTATTCTACTAGTGCTGATTTGCAGTCTTCATTTTGTTAAGACCAGAACTTTATCTTAACTATTTTAGTCCATGGCATATTGTGTAATTCCTGATTCTTACTGAATGCCAAATAACTAATTATTGAATTTGGCTACTATACTAATATACTTCAAAAATATTCCATTTGTTTTAACTTGAATTATTTTTAATTAATGTATGCAATTTAAATACTTCTACTTTCTGAGTATTTTGTTTGATTTTTGTTTCATTTTGTATTTGAGGCAAGGTCTCACTATGTAACAATGATTGTCCTGGAACTCATTATATAGGCCAGGGGAACCTCAAATTTACAGAGACCCACCTGCCTCTGCATCTTGAATGCTGGAATTAAAGGCATACACTACTGAGCTTCCTTCCTTCCTTCCTTCCTTCCTTCCTTCCTTCCTTCCTTCCTTCCTTCCTTCCTTCCTTCCTTCCTTCCTTCCTTCCTTCCTTCCTTCCTTCCTTCCTTCCTTCCTTCCTTCCTTCCTTCCTGATACCAGAGACTGTAAACGGAGACTGCATGTTCTTTTCCTGGCCACCCAGACCCGAATAATTACACTAAAACTATATTAATTACAACCCTGTTTAGTCAATGGTTTAGGCATGCTCCTAGCTAGTTCTTACATCTTAAACTAGCCATTTCTATTAGTCTATGTATTACCATGTGACTGTGGCATTACCTTATTTTGTACATGTCCTGTTCCTTTAGTGACTGGCTGGCATTCTCCTTCGGCAACTACATGGAATCTACTTGACTCTACCTTCTTTGTCCCTGCATTCAGTTTAGTTTTCCCACCTACATATATTCTGTCCTGCCATAGGCCAAAGCAGCTTCTTTATTAACCAGTGGTAATAAAGCATACTTATAGCATACAGAGGGAAATCCCACATCAAGAGGCTTGCTATGTATGTATCCTACCTAGCCTTGAACTCACTGTGTAGCTCAGGATGGCCTCCAAGTTCTTCTGGGATTACAGGCATGTCCCACCACACCCAGCTTTTTATTCTTCAAAACACCTTATAAAATTAGTATCCAGTGTTTCTTCTTGTGGCTTTGATCTTCCAGATTCCATATTCAGCCGCTTCCAGAGCCTCTCCTGTAGCTTGGCTGAGCGCTCTGCTCTGCTGCAGAAGGCGATTGCTCAATCTCAGAGTGTTCAGGAAAGCCTAGAGAACCTGTTGCAGTCCATGAGGGAAGTTGAACAAAACCTGGAAGGGGAGCAGGTGGCATCACTCTCATCAGGAGTCATCCAGGAAGTCTTGGCCAATAACATGGTAAGATTTTGTCCTGAGTGTCACAGTGGAGGATGTGTTTGTCTTTTCTGTAATAATATTATTAACTTTGAAAAAGTAACAGGAGAATAATTATTATCCAGGAATCTTCTAAAAGGCTTACAGGTGTTGACTAATCCATGCAGATGTTTCTGCCACTCAGACTGGGAGTGTAGCTCAGTGGTAGAGCACACACTTAAGATGGACAAGTTCAATCCTCAGCACCACAAAAAAGAAAGAAAAATTTTCTCCCTGATTTCCAAACCTCTGTTGAACCCAAAGAAAAGTGATGGGATCAAAGTAATTTGGTGAGATGGATAGAGAACTAAAAGGATGTAGCGTTCTTCAGGTTCATACAGTCTCCCAATCTCATTGATCATGGAGTTATTAAAAGTTATTAATTAATGACTCAGCTATATTAGAGTAACTAAGCCCTAACTGACAGACTCATTCTTGATGACAGAAACTCAAACAAGACATTGCTAGACAAAAAAGCAGCTTGGAAGCCACCCATGAGATGGTCACTCAGTTCATGGAAACTGCTGACAGCGCCACAGCCTCCGTGCTGCAGGGCAAACTGGCAGAGGTGAGCCAGCGCTTCCAACAGCTCCAGCGCCAGCAGCAAGAAAAAGAGAGCAACCTGAAGAAGCTGCTGCCCCAGGCAGAGATGTTTGAGCAGCTCTCCAGCAAGCTTCAGCAGTTCATGGAAAACAAAAGTCGAATGCTGGCCTCTGGGAATCAGCCAGATCAAGATATTGCACATTTCTCCCAACAGATCCAGGTAAGGATACATACCTGCCATCTTGGTATAATACAAGGAAGGGCAAGAAAAGAGCTAGCATTTACTTAGCACAGACTGTGTCAGTAATGCTGGAAACTTTACTTTCATTGCCTTTGAATTATGAAGCCCAGCTTGTAAACTAGAAGTTGTTTGTCTATTCTGAAAAAGTGTGGATTTTTTTTTCACTTCTCCTATATAAGGTTATTCCAAGATCAGCTCACTGTAATTATAACCATATGCAGGTTGATATAGTCTTCACTCTGACATGTGCTTTGATGGTTTCGTCTCATAAGAGGAAGAGTGCATAGCATAACCATTTATATTTCATTAGTCAAAGCAGGTTTTAGATACTGTCAGAGACCAGCTAAAATACCCATACCCAACTTTCAAAGATGTTAGAAAATAGTCCTACGATATATCTAGAAGTGGCAGAACTGGAAGTAATAGGTGAAAATATTATCAACTACCACTAATAAATACCTAGGAGTAGAATTTCTGGGTCATAATATTATGTATACATTTAACCTGAGTAAGGAGTGGCCAGTTTGAATTCCAGAATTTCTAGATAGCCCACATTCGCATCTGTAGTACGTCACATGCATTCCTACATCATTGCCTTGTTTATTCAGCTTACTCTTTTATTTTTCACATTTCATTCATGGGAAAGGGATTGCAAGTGGCAGTCAGAGGACAATTAGCATAAGTCCTCCTCTTTCACCATGTGGTACAGGGTACCAGGTTTCTACATTACTTTTCTGTTGCTGTGATGACATACCGTAACCAACACAACCTAAAGAAGGAGAGTTGACTTTGGCTCATTTAAGGTTCCAGGGAGTAAGGGTCTGTCATGGCAGGGACAGGTGGCAGCTAACAGCAGGCATGGTAACTAGAACAGGCAGCAGAGCTTATAGCCTCAGTCACAAGCAGGACACAGAGAGAGACTGGAAGTGGGTAAAGGCTTTAAACTCTCAGAAGTGGCCCTCAGTGATGTACCTCCTCCAGCAAGACTATACCTCCTAAATCTACCCAAGCAGTGTCACCTTAGCCTATGGGGGACATTTCCCATTCAAACCACCATATCAGGTGTGAGAGAAAGTACCTGTGCTGGCTTTTCACCAGCCCTACCCAATTTTCTTTTTTCCATTTTCTAAGTAGGATCTTAATATTTTGTTTCGGTTCCTAAATTTTTTAGTTTTATTTTGAGTCATTTTAGACTTTGGAGTAAAGTAGGAATGGCTCAACAAGTAATAGCCTTCCTTGATTCACCAATTGCTAATTATTTCTCTCTTTATAAAAATATCAGAGAGAGTTTAATTATGAATATTATTCATTATTTGTGGTATGCAAAAGTTTCACCTAATTCAGTCAGTAGGATTCCCTTTAAGCTGTGTTCTTCTGTCCTTCTGACATATTGGCATCAACATAGGAGTACTTTCTAATTTCCTTGTCTCATACCTGAAGCCAGTTGTTTTCCTGAAGAAGCCCCACTTTTGGTAAGGAATAATGGTTAGAAATCAAAATCTGGACACTAGATAAAATAGACAAACTACTGGAATATTGTTTCTAGGTCCTGTCATCAGATATTATTAGGAATACATCATGAAATCGTGCTAATTATCCAATAGAAACACAACACTTTAGGATTCTTCCTTTATTCCACATTTGTATCTTCCTTTCCTTTAGGGAGAATCCTGGGTTCCAACAACCTCATATATACTATATAAATAAAACTTTGAAATTGTGCTATTGTTTCTACCACAACACATGCATATTAAATAGAATTGGAGATTTTGTTTTGTTTTGTTTTTGCATGTAAAACTGAATGTAAGTTTGCTTCTGTACTCCCAGTGCTCCTGCAGGGGTATGGGAGGCAAAAACAAAAGAATCCTTGTAAGTTCTTGGGCCAGCTAGCCTGGGCATATGCAGCAGGGGGGGGGGTGTAAAAGAGTCCCTATCTCAAACAATGTGGAAAGTGAAGACCTGCAGTTGAAGATGTCCTGTGACCTCCACATGCACAAGGTGGTATGTGCATGCCCACACTCACACATAAGAACACACAAACCACGAGATATATACATACATACACATGCACAGAAAGATTTTTTTAAAAAGTAAGATAATGGGTCCAATAATTTAATATGTTGCTTGCTCAACAGGAGCTCACTCTGGAAATGGAAGACCAAAAGGAGAACCTAGATACTCTTGAACAACTAGTTACTGCGCTGGGCTCCTCTGGCTTTGCACTGGACCTGTCTCAGCACCAGGACAAGATACAGACACTCAAGAAGGATTTTACAGAGCTGCAGAAGACGGTTCAAGAAAGGTGAGTGCTCATCAGACTTGGTCATGATACAGAACCAGTCTTGTTTTGCTGTGGGTGAGATGATCTTACTTCCTTACCATAAAAAATGGTGTCCAAAACTCTGCTGCTGAGCCCATACATCAAAAAGGGCCTCCTTTCCTAGCAGTAGTAGCTTATGCCTTTAATCCCAGTGCTCATGAAGCAGAGTCAGGCACCTCTCTCTGAGTTTGAGGCTAACCTAGTCTACAGAGCTAGTTCCAGAACAGCCAAAACTACCCTCTCTTTTTTTAGGGGGGGAAAAAAGTTTCTTCTTTAGGTGAGTTATCCAATACACTTCATGTTTATTGGTCTCTATTGTCAGTATTCAGGCATCTGTACTGGCCTGACCTTGGAGTACACATCCTCACCTGTAGCCTCTAAGAGCACCTCCTGTGCACATTCACTATTTCTCTTTAAAAGGACCCTGCCCACCCACCCCCCCCTCTCTTCTATCTTCTCTCTTCTCTTCTCCCACTCCTATCCCCAGAGGCTAGTCTCCCCTCTCCTTCCCCCCATTTCCATTCACTTTCCCCCCCAGTATAAACCCCTCCACCTGAGCTCTGTCACATGGCATCTTTCTCTCATGAGCCACTTTTTTTTTATTGCTTTATAAATAATACCATTCAAAATTTCCACTTCCTCCCCTCCTCCCATTTCCCTCCTGCTCCCCTAATCACCCTACCCTTCCAGTTCTAAGAGAGGGCAGGGTACCCTGCCCTGTGGGAAGTCCAAGGCCCTCCCCTCAAGCCACTTCTTTCAAATTACAACATCTATTACTAATTGATTTTTCTCAGTATCTGAATGACCAAAAGCCCAGGTCACCCGAAGCAAACAGAACAAATTTGGAATAGTAAGTAGGATTACAACTGAATTTAAAATAAACAGCAAAACTAGAGATTTCCTAGATATGATTATGAGTTTTATTCATGGACTGGAGAGGTGGCTTAACAGTTAAGAACACTTGCTATTCTTTCAGAGGACCAATGTTTGGTTGCTAGCATCCACAGTATAATTTCAGGGAATCCAGTGCCCTCTTTTGGCTTCCTTGGGCACATGGTGCACATATAGACAAGCAGACACACACATGTACTTGCCAATGTCCTTTGGATAACGTTAAGTTATTTATGAGAAACATCCAGATTCTTCTTTTAGCACAGACGCAGGAATGTATGACAAATACTTGCCGATTTTAGTTTACTATTAGATTACTCACGATTTCCCATTAGGAGTCCCACGTGGATTTAAGATCATGAATAAGACTTCTTACTTGTTTTAGATGTAAATGTAATATTGATTTATTGATGACTAGAGGAAAACTTGCTCAAACCAATACTTAGAGCCATGTGTAATCTCAGCCAGCAGGAAGTAGAAACAAAATGATCAGGAGTTCAAAGCCGGACTTGGCTACATATGTAACTAGTGTGAAGTCAGCATAAGCTATAAGAGACCCTGTCTCAAAAATAAATAAATACTGTGTGTGCAGATTGAGTGGTTTGGTTGAGGACAAAGGCCAAGAGGGCTTTTTGCCTTCTCAACAGTTGAAGCTACAGGAGAGCCAGGGTCTCTGAATTGATCCCTGATATGTCCATTCCTTGGTTTATTTTATTTATGGGCATGTGGAGCCTATGGCCAATCATCTAACTTCCGTGAGCCAAATTCAGCACTCAAGTCAGATCTTTTTTTCTCTTCTTTTTTTTTTTAAAGTTTATTTATTTATTTATTTATTTATATTTATTTATTATGTATGCGATATTCTGTCTGTGTATATGTCTGTAGGCCAGAAGAGGGCACCAGACCTCATTACATATAGTTGTGAGAGCAGGCAATGCTCTTAACCACTGAGTCATCTCTCTAGCCTTTTTTTTTTTTTTAATTTTGTGTGCATTGATTGTTTTCCCTGCTTCCATGTCTATGTGAGGGTGTCAATCTTGAAGTTACAGACAGCTGTGAATTTTCTTCCATGTGGCTGCTGGGAAATGAACCCAGGTCTTCTAGAAGAAGAGCCAGTGCTCTTAACTGCAGAACCATCTCTCCAGCACCAGATTTCTCTTTTAAGACTCTGTGTGTGTGTGTGTGTGTGTGTGTGTGTGTATATACACCTGCATGAGTTTATATTTAACAAATATATACATACAGGCCCCCAGAGGCCAAAAGGCAGCATCTGAAATGAGAATCACAGGTGATTGTAAACCACCATATTGGGAACCAAAGCCAAGTCCTCTGGTAAAGCAGTAAGTGCTGTTACGTACTCTCTCCGTTTCTCCAGCCCTTAAGTTAGTTCTTGAAACAGCTGAACTGTAACAGAGCTGGACTGGAGATCCAAAGGCAGCATTCTTCCCATTGTATCACAGTGCCTAAATAGCAGGCTCCCTTTAGCTTTCTCACTTTCACTTTAGCGTAGAGGAAGATTAAAGACTTCTTTCCCTAAAAATGTCCAAAGAAGGGCAATAGAGTCTTGAGTTTGATGCTTTTCTACATTGTGTGTACAGCCAAATCTTACGATGGAAAGGAAGGGCCCTGTTAGGAAATTGGTGCCTAGAGTCCCAGGATGAACCTAATTTTAGTTCAAGTCCATTTTATAAATCTTAGTCTAATGAGTAACACAACATTTTTGTTCACAGAGAGAAAGATGCATCAACTTGCCAGGAGCAGTTGGATGAATTCCGGAAGCTGATTAGAACCTTCCAGAAATGGCTGAAAGAAACTGAAGGAAATGTTCCACCTGTAGATACTTTTATGAGTACTAAGGAACTGGAAAAGCAGATTGAACACTTGAATGTAGGTAAACAAAAGGTCTCCAGGAGTCTGGCTAGAGAGTAGTTTGAAAGTGTATACAGACTGAACTCTAGATACAATAGGGGAGGTAGCATGAAAAATCCAGTTTATCTGTCCACACTGGAATTCCCTTCTTCACATGGTTCCATATGCCTACCTAGAACTGAGCACAGCAAAGTTTCTTATTTCAAACCCAAAAACAAAGTTAAACATGGTGACACGTGGTTTTAATTTCAAAATTCGGAAGTGGAAGTTGGAGAAATTCCTGTCAGCCTATGTTACTTGAAACACGATTTCCCCAAATCTACCACAGGCTATTTCTTAGGTGCCTCTCATGATATAATAGGAAATTTAAAATACATTATAGAAAAGATTGGTAAAATTCCATTTCGTGAGAAGCTTACATTTTTATCTTGTGGATGAGAATTATTATTACTCATGCTTGAGATTTAGAGAGCTTCATATGAGCAACTGAGCAGACACTGGGTCAGCAGGCTTGGTGAAAAGAGCTAGAACTTCTCTAGCTCATCAGAAGTGAGAAACACAGGCTTGGAAGACCCTTCATGGCTGGAAGCAGTCCTCCACATTGACTCATACTCACACAGGATCTGACTCAATAACTGCCATGTGTTTGTCATTTCTCTCAGCAAAGCAAGCTGAATCAAGAGCAGATGAAAGAGAAAAATCTGGTTATTTTCATAGAATGGAAGCTAAGAGTATTTGCTGTTAGAATAACCAAAGGAGCCGGGCCGTGGTGGCACATGCCTTTAATCCCAGCACTTGGGAGACAGAGGCAGGTGGATCTCTGTGAGTTCGAGGCCAGCCTGGTCTACAAGAACTAGTTCCAGGACAGCTAGGGCTGTTACATAGAGAAATCATGCCTTGAAAAAACCAAAATAATAATAATAACCAAGAGGAGAAGAGGCTCCTCAACTTTATTAGTTCATTGGGCACATAGTGTTTCAAGAAAAATTTTAATCCTAATACAACCTAATAATTCCATATACTAAGTACTCAGATCCAACATGGTGTCCAACAAATAGCCCTTTTTTTTTTTTTTTTTTTTTTGGTTTTTCAAGACAGGATTTCTCTGTAGCTTTGGAGCCTGTTCTGGAACTAGCTCTTGTAGACCAGGTTGGCCTAGAACTCACAAAGATCTGCCTGCCTCTGCCTCCCGAGTGCTGGGATTAAAAGCATGCGCCACCACTGCTCGGCATTCACAGAGACCCTCCTGCTTCTGCCTCCAAAGTACTAGGATTAAAGGTGTGCGCCACTACACCCAGAATAAGCATAGTTTCTTGTCAAAGTGGTAAGAGAGTTGCTGGAGAGATGGCTCAGCAGTTAAGAGTTCTTGTTGCTCTTGAGAGGACCCAGGTTTGGTTCTCAGCACCCACATGGTGTTTCACAACCCTCTGTAACTCCAATCCTAGGGGATCTAATTCCTTCTTCTGGGATTCACATGGAATGTGTATATGTTTGTGTGTGTGTGCACGTGCGCACATGCACGCGGGTGTATGTGTGTGTATAAATATATATACACATACACACACACATACATGCAGGCAAAACACTCATACACATAAAATAAAATGGTAGGGACTATGTCTGTAACACCTGTTCCTACTGATGAGGAAAAGGCCAGATGTTACATTTACCAGTTTGGTTCTTTAACAGGGTCTTCTAGATGACTGGGCAAGTAAGGGGATTCTGGTGGAAGAAATCAGTTGTAAGGGGAGTTCCTTAGAAAATCTCATCATGGAGATCACAGCACCTGATTCCCAAGCTAAGACAGGTGAGTACATCATCACAATGGGATGACTACATCACCACTCAGCTTGTAGCCCCTGGAGGAGCCTTTTTGTTTAACTAAACTAAAAATCAAAATTGAATATGGGAAGAAAGAAGCCCCACAAGACCATGTTCTCTTATTCTTACCTGCTTCTTGTCCTGCTAAACAATGCTGCTCCCTTTTCCAAAGTTCATATATCATTGAGCCTGATATCATCTTGGGGGCTTTTCCTGTTTTGAGCAGTAAAGATTTTTTTGTTTTGTTTTTCAAGACCTTTGCAGGCTTTCCTGGAACTTGCTTTGTAAACCAGGCTGGCCTTGAACTCTCTGAGATCCACCTGCCTCTGCCTCGCAAGTGCTGGGAGGCAGAGAGGAGACAGGCGCCACTGCAGGGCCCATGTAGGTTTTTGTTATTGTTGTTGTTTTTCAGGTTTTTTGGTTTTTCAAGATGGAGTTTCTCTGTATAACAGCCCTGGCTGTCCTGGAACTCACTTTGGGATTAAAGGTGTCCTACCACCACCACCCAGCCTGTAGTAGTTTGTTTTTAAGACAAGGTCTCACTGTGTAGTTCTGGCTAGCCTGGAACTCACTATATAGACCAAAATGGCTTTGAAATCACAGAGATTTGTCTGCCTCTGACTCTCAGGTGTTGGAATTAAAGGTTAGAACCATTAGACTTGGCTATTAATACTTTAAAGTTAATTGTTTCTTTGAACACTCCAGACGGAACATTTCAAAGAACTGATTATGTGTATAGTCTAATATAGGACTTCATATACTTTTGCTCTTTGTTGTTATTTTGGTGAAGTAGACTGGGCTTTAATAAAGATATTTTAATGTAGGCTTGAACTCAAGAATTATGAAAAAAGTATTCAGAAGATAGTAAGACATACCCAACTCTGTGGGTCTGGGTTCCCACAATTTTAAAAAGCCGGTCACGGTGGCACATGCCTGTAATACCAGAACTTAGCAGCTAGAGGGAAGTGAATTCCATAGTTAAGGGTTACTCTCGGTCACCTCGGAGATAAAGCTGTATATAAACTTTTCTCAGAAACAATAGCAACAACTAAAAGAAGTAGTGCTCTAATGTATGAACCTCTTTGTTGGTGAATTATCAGCATGTGGCTAGATTAGTCAGTGACTTGTTTCTGTAAATATCCAGATAGTAAAAAGCCTTACAGACCATATTCTTATATACCTCTAACACTGTGGCATAAAAGCAGCCATGGACAAAATTTAAATGATGGTGTATCTGTGTTCCAAATAATGCTTTTATTTTGTTTTTGTTTTTGTTTTTGTTTTTTTTCCGAGACAGGGTTTCTCTGTAGCTTTGGTGCCGGTCCCGGAACTAGCTCTTGTAGACCAGGCTGGCCTCGAACTCACAGAGATCCGCCTGCCTCTGCCTCCCGAGCGCTGGGATTAAAGGCGTGCACCACCGCCCGCCGCCCTGCTTAATGTTTTTATTTTTAAAAACAGAAAAAGGGCCATAATTGTTCACTGGGCTATGATTTGATGATTTGATGGCTCCTGGTTTAAATTGGTTTTTTTTTCATGCTTTTTAAAGTACCTTCGTTAGGAATTTTGTTTATTTGATCGAATGACTGGGGGTTCTAAAGGGATGCTGGGGATTGAACCCAAGGCTTCGTGTGTGTTAGGTGCTAAATGTTAGTGAGACTATTGAATCGGTCTTAATGAATATATAAAAAATTTGAAGTAGTATTATTTGGTGGCTGCTTCATTGTGTGGTATTGTGTTTGGTACCCTATCCATAAAATGTGGTTCATACAATCAAGTAGTTGCAAATGTTGACATGTTTTTAACAGTTCACTGTTAGAATACTATTGAATTATACTGAAAATGATGTAGGGGGCAAGGGATCATTGTTCTCAAGGTAAGCCACTAAAATAATCTAATAAGGGATTCAATTTTTTTTTAAACACAGAAGACACCTAAAACTAACATTAATGACAGAAGCTACTTCAAAGTTGACATCTTCATGACCCTGAATGTTGAGAATTCTGTGATTATACAGTTCTGTCCTAATGAGCATTTGCTTGATCTTTTTTATATATAACTGGTTTTGTCATGTTCTACATGTGCTATTGCTGTTTTCCTTTGTATAGTACTATGCAGCAGTTTTCATATACAGGTTTCAATATTATAAAATACTAGCAAAAAGCTATGGCCTTTACAATCAATGACACTGAAAAAATACTTTTAAAAATACACACATACACACACACACACACACACACACACACCTGTTACTGAAATAGCAAGAGCTGTCCGTTCTCCACAAAAGCAGCATGTGTTGATTGTCATAGCAGAAGAAACTGAAGTTGCCCACAGATTAAGACTCACATATGAGTTAGTGATGGTCTTGACCAGGACTCTCTCCTCATGACTAGTCTAGTTTGTTTTCCATGATCACATTATTGCACTGGAAAATGACTTTCTGTTTGTTCCATTTTTAATTGAAAATACATGAATATTAATAGTTAAGAAAGCTACCTATCAATCTAACTACTTTTCAGTTTAATCTTAGATAAGACTTAACACCACATAAAGAGTACATAGAGAAGTGTTTCCCTGCTCTCTTTTTACCCCACCCTCTTTTTTTTAGTACTGGAGATAAAAACTAGGGCTTGGTATGTGCCAAGCAAGTGCTTTACCTCTGAGTTATAATCGCAGTCTGGTTCTGTCCTTTTGATTCAGCATTATGCCATGAATATTTCTCTTGACTTCTCTATAATCTTCATAATTCCATAAACTGATTTATACTTAGAAAGGTCTCCAAAATAAAAGGAAGAAATTTGAGAAGAATATAGGTGAAACTGTGGCAATTAGAAACAGGACCAGATGCCCCAAGGAGAATTTTTAGACTGCTTGTAGGCCATATTTCTCAATGCTTTAATCAGTCTTCTGATAGAGGATGTAGAGCCAAAAGATGCCAGGAAAAGATAAGCAGTTTCCTAGAGAAATAACGTAAGGAGGGCTTTTAAGTAACCCTACTTTTTATGTTCGTAATTGTGCTCTGTGCTCACTTTTTTTAAAATGACAGACTCTGATATTAAAGGTAATGTTTTAACTTTATTATAAATCCTTATTCCAAATGTGGCAGATACCATTCTAAAGACTTAGAATTAGCAATACTTGTTTCCCAAAATCAAGAAAGGTTTCCAGGAATTCAAGGTGAAGATTATAGATGAATTCTATTCCTATAGAAAGAGCTACAAATCGTACTGCAGAGGAACTGAAATATCACAAGTGACACTTTGTTGCCTGGCAGCTAAAGTGACCTGTCTCCACGAGCTGTTGTCTTGTGTTGTGTTACCTTTCTGATAACCCAAGCTCAAAAATGCAAGCCAGAAAAAAGAAATGCTGTGCCTATATGTATTCCTAACACGTTGGTCTTGCCCTGTTTGTCTCCCTGTCCTTCTGCTCAGGTTCCATACCACCCTCTGTAGGAAGCTCTGTAGGCAGTGTAAACGGATACCACACCTGCAAAGGTGAGAACTCATTTCAGCAGTGCTTCCTTGATGGGTGTGTTACAGTGTTCATGTTTGCTATGTATGTGTTCCAATATGTGTGGATTAACAGCTGCCAGGAGGGGCATGCATGACGGTGAAAATGATGGCATGAGGACGGTGGAGTCTGGAGAGGTCAACTGTGGTGCCTCCCTGTTAGCTGGCTATAGGCTAAACTGGTCAGCATCCTGGAACTAAAAGTTCTGAGCAAAGATACTAAGCCGCCAGATCCAGTCAGTAAGGAAAGGCCTTCTATAAAGTGTGTGTGGATCTGTGAGTTATAAAGAAGTATTCTAAAGCCAGATACAGGGGTATTAGTCTAAAAACCCAGCTCTTGAAGGTAGAGGCAAGACAATTAGGAGTTCAGGCTTTCACTAGCCTTGGTTATATCAGACTATCTCAAAATGAAAAAAGCTAGTCCACCCTCAGTCTCCTGCTGAAATAGTGTCAAACTATTTCTCAGCAGCTTGAAGAAGAAGAAGAATATTCCAAGTTGATTAATCCCAGAAGTATGCTTTAGTGACATCTTATTTCATTTCCTCACTCTGTCCTTCCCATATTTATTCAGCATTTTATGGCATGTATCTTTGTATAAAATGCCAAAGCCAGAAAGCAGATTAATAGGGGTTCTTTTACTTTGTGCATTTAAACAGGAACTTTGATGTGATTTGGAGGAAGACAATTACTAGTTGACTAGAAGAATTAGGAGAGGTGCTTATCCTGACAAGTCATTTGGGAATGAGAAATGAAGGGGAGCAGGATTACCAATCTCATTGTTTTTTCTCTGATACTAGATCTTACGGAAATCCAGTGTGACATGTCTGATGTAAATTCAAAGTATGAGAAACTAGGAGAAGTCCTTCGAGAACGCCAGGAAAGCCTTCAGACTGTCCTCAGCAGAATGGAGGAGGTTCAGAAAGAAACAAGCTCTGTATTACAGTGGTTAGAATCAAAAGAGGAAATTCTGAAAGCCATGGATGCCTCTTTGTCTCCAACCAAGACAGAAACAGTAAAAGCCCAAGCAGAATCTAACAAGGTACTGTGTTTACTAGTGAGCTGCATTCCAGCAGTACGGGTGCTCCTACGGTGCTCCTGTCCAGTCTTAGGACTGAGCCTGAATGGAGACAGTTCCTGACTGTAATTGGCGGTATGTTAGCCCTCATTTTTTTTTTAAATATTTTATTTTTATTTATTATGTATACAATTTTCTGTCTGTGTGTGTGCCTGAAGGCCAGAAGAGGGCGCCAGACCTCTTTACAGATGGTTGTGAGCCACCATGTGGTTGCTGGGAATCGAACTCGGGTCCTTTGGAAGAGCAAGCAATGCTCTTAACCACTGAGCCATCTCTCCAGCCCAGCCCTCATTTTTTAACACACCTCACTCAAGTCTCCTTGAGAATTTTTGTTACCTATTGTTATAATTCAGATTCGAAATGGGGGAAAAAAGGCATGTTTGCAGAAAGAGGAATGATCCCGCCTGCCCCCCACTTTATCAGCTCACTGAGAATCGAGTCTTATTTACCATGTAATGCTATCAGAAAGCTAAGCCTTTCTCATTTATGCATCCTTACAATTATAAGGAGAACCTAAAAAAATTTGCCTGTGTATTTATTCTTAAGATTGAAATGTAAAGGGCTGGAGAGATGGCTTAGCAGTTAAAAACACAGATGCTCTTGCAGAAGACCCAGATTCAGATATCAGGACTCACATAGTGTCTCACAACCATCTATAACTGGTTGCATGGGATCCAGCTTCCTCTTCTGGCTTTCTCTGGCAACAGGCACATATGTGGCACACATAAATACAGCAGACAAATACTTATTTACATAATAATTTTAGTGTTTTAAAAAATTGAAATGTGGACTAAAGAAATTATCAGAAAATATAAGAACATAAAATTTTTCTTACAAAAATTTTCTCCATAATTTTAAATATCCCAATTGAGTATGGCATGTCAGCTCTCCAACTACCAATATATTGCCATAATCTTAACCTTATCTTGGCACTTCCAATTAATAAGAAGTGATGGTCCCTACTTAGTTGAGTTTTATTGACATGTTGTGCTTAAATGAACTCAGATCTTGTCACTTCCATTGTAGAGCCAATACTGAAGCTAAGTTCATGAAACAAGCCATACACAGGGCCAGAACAAGTGAGGCTTCCCACTCAGTCTCCCACTCATTTCTACCACACACAAAGCCGTGTTTCTGCTCCCAGAATCTTATGGCATGTATGATATACTTTCTTCTAGGCTTTCCTGACTGAATTGGAACAGAATTCCCCTAAGATCCAGAAAGTAAAGGAAGCTCTGGCTGGATTATTGAGGACATATCCCAACTCAAAAGAAGCAGAAAACTGGAAAAAAATGCAAGAAGAGCTCAGTAAGTCATCACAGTAATGTTTTATACTTAAAATGTCTTGTCTCCAAAGCAAATTGAAAATTTCAGTACCCCCTGTAAAGCTGGAATTGGTTTCAGTTAACTTTTGAAAGCAAGCAGAGGCCTGTCTCTGTCTCTAGGACCAGAACGTGACCTAGATAGGGGACAGTTTAGAAATTAAATCACAGAAATCTGGCCTTCTAGGACCAGTCAAGCTGATAGTCTACTCTGATCAGAAGTTTAAGAGAATATTGAGGATAAAAATGAAAGTGGGAAGTGGTGACCCACACCTTTATTCCAGTACTTGGTGGTAGAAACGGGTAGTTCTCTGTAAATCTGAATCAGCCTGGACTGTATAGCAAGTTCTAGTCCAGTCAGGGACACATAGGAAGACCCTGTATCAAAAAAGAAAACAACAGAATAAACCTGGGGTTAGAGAGCTGGCTCAGTGGTTACAGGCACATTCTGCTCTTTTAGTGGACCAGAGTTCAGTTTCCAACAGCCATGCTAGGCAGCTCATAGACTTCTGTAACTCAAGTTCCGTCACCTCTGACCTCTGAAGAGTACTGCGCTCGTGTGCACAAACCCACACACTGACATACATAATTAAAATTAAATTAAAAGAGAAATGGGAAGTAATCTAATAAAGAGATATTGTGTGTTCATAGTATTTGACTACACATAATTTAGGTGGATATTTGTTACAAAGATTTCTTTTAATGAGAAGAATATATATTTTCTGTATATAATTGTATATCTAATTAATAAATAACACAAGATAATTTATATAATTCATTCTTATAGCCTGTAGGGGACAGAGTGCTTCCATTCACTTTCATCAATGAAGTTTCTTGTTACTACCAGCCCAATGAATACAGAACTATTTGTATTACTTTAGTTCTTAAATATTTTTAAGGTTATTTTTAATTTTTAAAAATGTCGAATAATGGCTCTTATGTCATTTCCTGTTGTATATTAGGAATACAGCTTAGAGACCAGGCCAACGGCATTCTCTCATTTCCTCTCAACAGATTCCCGATGGGAAAAGGCCACTGAGGTTACTGTGGCTCGCCAAAAGCAGCTAGAGGAATCTGCAAGCCATCTGGCCTGTTTCCAAACTGCAGAATCCCAGCTCCGCCCTTGGCTGATGGAGAAGGAACTGATGATGGGAGTTCTGGGACCTCTATCTATTGACCCCAACATGTTGAATGCACAGAAACAGCAGGTCCAGGTGAGCAATGTAGATTAACACTTAGAGCAAAGAAATCTGGGTTTGAGTGCTTCTTCTGGTAAGTGGATTTCATTACCCCAGACAAGGTTCTCTTTCCTCAGATTTGTTTGTGTTTTTTTGTTGTTGTTGTTGTTGTGTTTTTTTTTTTTTGACACAGGATTTCTCTATGTTACCTTGGCTATCCTGGAACTCACTTTGTAGACCAGGCTGGTTTTGACCTCACAGAGATTCCCCTGCCGCTGCTTCCCAAGTGCTGGGATTAAAGGAGTGCACCACCATAGCCCCGCATATTAAGCAATTCTTAAGATAATGCTGCATCATTTTAGTAATCTGGTCCCTGGAGTTTTATGGCTTATTTTCAAAATGGACTGGCACAATTCAAACTCAGTTTTTGTTTTGACACTGCTTTTAGATCTGTTTTCTCTGTCTAAACATCTCTGTGTCATTTCTATTTCAGTTTATGCTGAAGGAATTTGAAGCACGAAGGCAACAGCATGAGCAGCTGAATGAGGCAGCTCAGGGCATCCTAACAGGGCCTGGAGATATCTCTCCATCCACCAGCCACGTGCAGAGAGACCTCCAAAGCATCAATCAGAAGTGGGTTGAGCTCACTGACAAGCTTAACTCCCGTTCCAGCCAAATTGATCAAGCTATTGTTAAAAGTACCCAGTACCAAGAGTTGCTCCAGGACTTATCAGAAAAGGTGAAAGCAGTTGGACAGCGACTGAGTGGCCAGTCGGCCATCAGCACCCAACCTGATGCTGTAAAGCAGCAACTAGAGGAAACCAGTGAGATTCGGTCTGACTTGGGACAATTAGACAGTGAGATTAAGGAGGCTCAGACACTGTGTGATGAACTCTCGCTGCTCATTGGTGAGCAGTACCTCAAGGATGAGCTGAAGAAACGTTTGGAGACAGTTGCCCTGCCACTCCAAGGCTTAGAAGAGCTTGCAGGTGAGCTGAAGTGAGAATAGCAAAAGAATAGTACAGCAGGCCACGACTTTAGAGTGACCCATAATGTCATCCTAGCCTTATTTCCAGTAATCATGAGAGCTGTTGTGGTTATTATCCATTGAGCACTGGCATCTGTGGAGCTCCACATAACTGAACACAGTCCTGGAGATAGAAACTCTAACATTGCATCAGCTAGCCTGCAGGCGCTCGTGTCCAAGCATGCACTGATGGGTGGAGTTCTATACACACTTTAGCTGAAGCACTTGTTTTCTGTATGTTGTTGATGGGCATGCATAGCCTTGACCCCATTATGCAAAGTTATAATGTATTTTGCAATTTTTTAAGTTTTTCATTTTTAATTTTATCATTGCTTATATGTAGTATCTGTAGAGACCAAGAAGGGGTGTCTAAACCCCCAGAACTAGAGTTACAAGGAGATGTGAGCTGCCATGTTGGTACGAGGAACCAAACATGGGTCAGTCCTCTACAAGAGCAGTCAGTACTCCTGACTGCTGAGCCATCTCTCTACCCTATTTTGGACTTTTTTTTTTTTTTTCAAAGTAAAATTTTGTTATTAACTTGTTCCTGTTCTGGAAATGTTATGACTTAGACATGTCAGGTCATGTTACATGATTAATAAGAGGATTGAATATGTGTATAGGAACCTGGCTTTATACATATTTTTATGGTAGATTCTCAATATTTATTTTCTGTTCTTAAGATTAAACCATACCCTGTTAGCAAACATTTTATATCCCATGTTCAGGCTTGATTGATTTTAATTTCATTTTCTTATGTCAGCTGATCGCATGAACAGACTCCAGGCAGCTCTCGCCAGCACCCAGCAATTCCAACAAATGTTTGATGAGCTGAGGACCTGGTTGGATGAAAAACAAAGCCAGCAAGCAAAAATCTGCCCAATTTCTGCAAAATTGGAGCGACTCCAGTCTCAGCTACAAGAGAATGAAGAGTTTCAGAAGAACCTTAATCAACACAGTGGTTCCTATGAGGTGATTGTGGCCGAGGGGGAATCTCTACTGCTTTCTGTGCCTCCTGGAGAAGAGAAAAAGACTTTACAAAATCAGTTGGTTGAACTCAAAAGCCACTGGGAAGACCTTAGTAAAAAAACTGCAGACCGACAGTCTAGGCTCAAGGACTGTATGCAGAAAGCTCAGAAATATCAGTGGCATGTGGAAGACCTTGTGCCCTGGATAGAAGATTGCAAGGCCAAGATGTCTGAGTTGCAGGTTACTTTGGATCCAGTGCAGTTGGAGGCCAGCCTCTTGAGGTCAAAGGCAATGCTGAGTGAGGCAGAGAAGCGCCGCTCCCTGCTGGAAGTACTGAATAGTGCCGCTGACATTCTGATCAATTCTTCAGAAATAGATGAAGATGAGATCCGGGATGAGAAGGCTGGACTCAACCAGAACATGGATGCCATTACAGAGGAGCTACAGGCCAAAACGGGCTCTCTAGAAGAAATGACTCAGAGGCTCAAGGAATTCCAGGAAAGCTTTAAGAATATTGAAAAGAAGGTTGAAGGAGCCAAACACCAGCTTGAAATCTTCGATGCTCTGGGCTCTCAAGCCTGTAGCAACAAGAATCTCGAGAAGCTAAGAGCTCAGCAAGAAGTTCTGCAGGCCCTGGAGCCTCAGGTAGACTACCTGAGGAACTTCACCCAGGGACTGGTGGAAGATGCCCCAGCTGGATCTGATGCCTCCCCACTTGTGCATCAAGCTGAGGTCGCCCAGCAAGAGTTCCTAGAGGTGAAACAACGAGTGAACAGTGGTTGCCTGACCATGGAGAACAAGCTAGAGGGGATTGGGCAGTTTCACTGTCGAGTTCGAGAAATGTTTTCTCAGTTGGCTGACCTGGATGATGAGCTAGATGGCATGGGAGCCATTGGTAGAGACACGGATAGCCTCCAGTCCCAAATTGAGGATGTGCGGCTATTCCTTAACAAAATCCAAGCCCTCAGGGTTGACATAGAAGACTCTGAAGCAGAGTGTCGAAAAATGTTGGAGGAAGAGGGGACTGTGGACTTACTAGGTCTCAAGAGGGAGCTAGAAGCCCTTAATAAACAGTGTGGTAAGCTGACAGAGAGAGGGAAAGCCCGCCAGGAGCAGCTGGAGCTCACACTGGGCAGAGTGGAGGACTTCTACGGGAAACTGAAAGCGCTCAATGATGCCACGGCAGCTGCAGAGGAGGCCGAAGCGCTCCAGTGGGTTGTGGGCACTGAAGTGGATGTCATCAGCCAGCAGCTGGCAGACTTTAAGGTAAGTCTTGCTCTCCTTTTTTTTTTCTCCTTTTTCTCACTAATGCTTAAAATTTAGATGACAGTTGAGATTGCATTTTTCTCTTGGATCCTGATTTCCTTGTTCTCACTTCCATTACTACTAAAGCACTTGTGTGGAAGTCTCAGAAAATGTCTTTGAACACTTTTCTGTTGTAGTTTCTTTCCATGTTTATAGCCAGTTAAGGATATGGAAGAAAGTGTTAAAGCCTTGTCTCTTAGCCTAAGAATCTCCTCATGATTTCTTGGACTTTCAAATTAACTGATTTGGTTACTGCATTGAAATTGTATTCATAGTCCTGTTTTTCAAGCTGAGCTATTATTAGCCATTTCCTGAAGTGTTAATTTTGCACACCTTTCAGGGAGACTTTGTTGATATGAAACAATGTAAGGTTTTCATGAATTACTAAATGAAATATTGAGTCAAAGAAATCTCTGACTTGCAACAAGCAGCCCATGAATCCTCCTGACACTCCTCAAGTACAAGTTCCTTACCTGTAGGAGAGTTGGATAAGTTCTGCCTTAATTGCAGAGTGTTTAGTCCTTTACCATAGTTAGTCTTTCTGGTACTAAAATTTTGAGTCTAAATCAAAATAACGAGAGGTGATCAAATGACTAGACCCTAAAGTGTGGGTTTGCTGCTCAGGTGCTTGGTTCAAGATTCCTGTAATTACAGTTACCCAAAAGTCTCTCATTCTGCTGGCATACCCTTCATGGCACAAGGAATAGATTTGGAAATAGTATAGGTAGCACTTCATTCTATCACCAGTGCTAGTTACTTCCACAGATGACACTGCTGCCATCCAAATATAAAGTGAGGACATGGCAGCACACACCTGTAATCTCAGGTCTTAGGCATCTGAGACAACACTGAAAGTTCTAGGACAGCCTTTAAAGCAAGCCCTTATCTCAGAGGAGGAAGGGGCTACTGGCACCAAAACAGAGGCGCACTAACCATGGAAGGTTATAATGTTATAGACCCTGATCCTAGTGTGACACAGGCAGAAGTCACATTTGGAGACAGTGTAATTTGTAGCTACAAAAGGTCATCAGAGCTGAGTAGTGTTTGGTAGTTAGAGAAAATTCAGACCCATTGCACATACCTCTGTTTTATCGGCAATGGGAAAACTGGCATTCATCCCTATAGGTTACAAAATAGTTTCATCTCAGCGGATCCTAGTTTGTGAACAAATTATTTAAAAATTTTTGTATGCAAGTACTGGGTCTGCAACTTGCTGGGCAGGTATTCTGCTAAGCTGTGACCCCAGCTTGCCTCATTTTCTCAACAGGGTATTGAGCATACATTTTCCATAAAGAGTACAGGTTGAGGGCTGGAGAGATGGCTCAGCAGTTAAGAACACTGACTGCTCTTCCAGAGGTCCTGAGTTCAATTCCAAGCACCTACATGGTGGCTCATAAACATCTGTAGTGAGATCTGGCACCCTCTTCTGGCCTACAGGCATACATTCAAACAGAACACTGTATACATAATAAATCAATCAATCAATCTTGAAAAAAGAGTACAGGTTGACATTAGAAGATACTGTTCTCTTATGGTGATATTTTCGAGGATACAAGAGGCTGCTTTGTAGTAAATGTCCCTGAGTCACCACAGTCTGAGTGCCTATTAAGTTCTTGTTTGGGGTTTCTACAGTGTTGTACTGGTCAGACTGACAATCTATATAGATAAATAGTGAGGAGGTAATTTTTGAATTTTTTTCCCCACTACCATGATGTTAAGCATTATATTTTGTTCTCTGTATAGCTGGTTTCAACTAACTACAGATTGAAAATATTAGGAAGAAACCCAAAGTATAAGAAATAGCAATATAACAATAAAAAATAAAACAAAGTTTTAAAAAATACAGCATAACATGATCTATATTGCATTAGGTATTATAAGTAACCTAGATATGATTTAAAATAGATAAGGAGATACAAATACTATGTCAGTTCTAAACGTGGATTGAGAATGTGTGAATCTGGATAAATATGGGGTTCTGAAACCATCTCCTGAAGGACCCCACTTGTATTGCTGCCGTCACTTCCACAGCAGTCGCTGGGTCTGCCTGTAGCAGCCTGGTCTCCAGTGAGCTAGAAAATGAAGTAAACAAGCTGTGAACATTGTATTAGTCAGGCATGGTGGCACATGACTGTAATTACAGCACAAGGGAGGCTGTGGTTGCGAGATCATGAGTTCAAGGCCAGTCTGGGCTACAGGACTGTATTTCAAAAGCATTAGATGCTACCTTTTTTTTTTTTTTTCTGAGCCAGGGCTTCTCTGTAACAGTTACTGGCTGTCCTGGAACTCGCCTTATAGATTAGACTGGCCTCAAACTCAATGAGATCCGCCTGCCTCTGCCTCTCACGCCTGGCTAGATAGAAATTTAAAAAGGAGCACCTGGAGGGCATGAGTTGTGTTGGATTTGATAAGACTTTTTTTCCTTGGTTTACTGCAGTGGTTCTCAACCTCTTACTATAGTTCCTCATGTTGTGGTGACCCCCAACCATAAAATTATCTTCGTTACTATTTCATAGCTGTAACTTTGCTGCTCTTATGAATCATGATGTGTAAATATCTGAAATGCAGGATCTCTGAAATGCGACCCCTGCGAAAGTGTCATTGGACCCCAAAGGGGTTTTGAGAGATGTTCTGGAATTTGATGAGGCTAGAAGATTCACTGGGCGTTGCTGGGCATTACTGCTTTTATGTCTATAATCTGTTAGTTCCCTCAGGACGCTCAGAGTTCAGTAGCTGCTTAGCTGTTAGAGCCAGCTAGCTTTGTTGTTTTCTAAGAATAAGCTTCCTACCACTGAATATTATGGCTATAAAGGTTGGAATCAGTCAGTCAGCTGGGTACTGGCAGGGTGTTTATCTACAGGGGTGGGGGAAGGGAGTGGTGGTGGATGTTGGCATGGCAAGCCTAAAAGTGAAGGGAGGAGGGTGCTGAAGTGCTTTGTTAAAGTCCATAGGGACTTACTATAAAATGGTCAGTATCCCCTCCCCACCCACCCCCAGGTTTGTGATCAAGTCCAAGTCACTAACTTTCCTAATAGGGAAGCCTTTTTTCGCCTCCTCCCAGCAGAGGACTTTGGTCAAGGAGGGAGGAGCACTCTTTTGGCTGAGCTCTTGGGAAATGAAAACAATGAGAGAGAAACTCTCAGCCAGTTGCCCAGTCCTCTAGAAGTTGCATAATTGTCTTTTTGAACCTATTCTAAGGACTGAATCACTGTCACGATGGGGATAAGTGTTGAGCTTCTGGATTAATGTGTTGGAGTTCAGCAATTGATTAATCTGCCCTTGCCCCAGCAGCAGACTGGATTCATAAAGATCGACTCAACTTTCAGATGCAAATCATTTTCAATAAGAAAAATCAAATGAAAATACATATTAAAAGTCATTTTAGCTTAAAGTTTTCTTTAGCACACACTTTGAGGGAAGATAAGAATCTGTGAGGCAGAAACACAGGCCATGCTTTGCCTTGACTAACTCCTCTGGGGATAGCCAGATAGTCCAGTCTGTGGAGATCCTCAGGCTTCCTTGGCACAGCAGTGCTGATAAACCCATAGGTTGCAGGTTAGGCTGTGGGAAATAGTTTCCATGATGTGGAAAAATAAAAGTCATTATTCCTAGGGAAGATTTTCCTTTGGTTGCCTCTGGGTGACTTGTAGAATCTGGTTGGCTGGTGGGGTGTCATTCAGACACCAGCAGAAGACCCTTTTCCTTTCTAAGCAAGTAAATCCCTCAGCCATCTGCACTGAGACATTCACCATGGCCCCATCTCTTTCTGTGGGAAATAGACAGGAAGGGGCCTTTCCAGAAACCATGACTGAAGCATGTTTTCAAAAAACTGTGAGGAGAAGCTGTTAGCTAACCTCTTCAGGAAATCCCGTTTCTGGTTATTGAGGAAAAGGAATTGTGTATGTCTAACAGGAGATTAATAAGAAAGGAGGGACCTGAAACTTGAGCCAAAGAATTCTCCTAGTATGACCTTCCTGGGAAGGATAGGGGAGCGGAAGACAAAACAAAACAAACAAACCTATTCAGTCTGGTGGTTAGTAAGAAGCTTTCCTCATTTGGAAACTGTCTGTAGATTGACATTCTGAGTCTTAACTTCACCTGTCTTTTGCACCCCTGTTCCCCAACAAGAGTCATGCTTGAAGCCCGGGCAGAAAAGATATAGCAGTTTGGGCATCACATTATGAACAACATCTGCATCTATGTGGAGTCATTTGGGTTTCGTGCCTGTGATTAGGATAAACTGTAGACTTAAGAATCTCCTAGGGTCTGCCAAGTTTCCCACATTGTGTAATAAATGTCACCTAATGGTACATTTGAGGCATCCAATCCAGTCAATCTTTTGGTTTTGGTTTTGAGATGAGGTGTCTTGTAGCTTAGGCTAGCCTTAAACTTCTGATCCCCCTGTCTCTGCTGCTGGGATTACAAGCTTCCATGCCAGGTTTTATGGAGCTCTAGGAATGGAACAGGACTCTGTGCATGCTAGGCAAGTATTCTACCTTGTGAACTATAGCACCAACCCCCAACTTCCTTGTTTTTGAGGCTGGCTAGCAGGGTGTAGTTGTAGTTGCAGGTTTAACACTGTCCTCTTCTACCCCAGTGGTTCTCAACCTTCCTAATGCTGTGACCTTTTAATATAGTTTTTTATGTTGTGGTGACCACCAACCATAAAATTATTTCATTGCTACTTCATAACTGTAATGTAAATATCTGATATGTGACCACAGGCTAGAACCATTGCCCTAACTCAAGCTGAACAGAGTTTAGGGTCAGTGATACTTGCAGCTTCTGTCTGACAAAGCGAAAGCTCTTCAGTCACAGTCCTTTGATTTCCCCCCCCCTGCC